>NC_136280.1:18357750-18813750 GCF_964198595.1 Lampetra fluviatilis
TTACCACTCACCCTCACCGCTCCCCCTCACCACTCACTTCACTCACCACTCGCCCTCACCCTCACCACTCACCCTCACCACTCACCCTCACCTCTCACCACTCACCTTCACCGCTCACCCTCACCACTCACCACTCTTCCTCACCCCTCACCACTCACCACTTTCCCTCACCACTCACCCTCACCACTCACCCCTCACCACTCACCACTCACGCTCACCACTCACCCTCACCATTCACCCTCACCACTCACCCTCACCACTCACTACTCACTACTCACCCTCACCACTCATCCTCACCACTCACCCTCACTACTCACCACTCACCCTCACTACTCACCACTCACCCTCACCACTCACTACACTCACCACTCACCTTTACCACTCACCCTCACCACTCCCACACACCACTCTCCCTCACCACTCACCCTCACCACTCACCCTCACTACTCACCCTCACCACTCACACTCACCACTCATCACTCACCCTCACCGCTCACCCTCAACACTTAGCACTCACCCTCACCTCTCACCCTCACCACTCACTTCACTCACCACTCTCCCTCACCCTCACCACTCACTCTCACCACTCACCCTCACCACTCACCCTCACCACTCACCCCTCACCCCCACCACTCACCCTCACCGATCACCCTCACCACTCATCACTCACCCTCACCACTCATCCTCACCACTCATCACTCACCCTCACCACTCACCCTCAACACTTACCACTCACTGCTCACCCTCACCACTCACTACACTCACCACTCACCCTTACCACTCACCCTCACCACTCCCACTCACCACTCTCCCTCACCACTCACCCTCACCACTCACCCTCACTACTCACCCTCACCACTCACCCTCACCACTCATCACTCACCCTCACTGCTCACCCTCAACACTTACCACTCACGCTCACCCTCACTACTCACCACTCATGCTCACCCTCACCACTCTTCCTCACTTTCACCACTCACCCTCACCACTCACCCTCACCACTCATCCTCACCACTCACCCTCACCACTCACCACTCACCCTCACCACTCAACACTCACCCTCACCACTCACCCTCAACACTTACCACTCACCACTCTCCCTCACCCTCACCACTCACCCTCACCATTCACCATCACCACTCATCACTCACCCTCACCGCTCACCCTCAACACTTACCACTCACCCTCACCACTCACCCTCACCACTCACCCTCACCACTCAACACTCACCCTCACCACTCACCCTCACTACTCACCACTCACGCTCACCCTCACTACTCACCACTCACACTCACTCTCACCACTCTTCCTCACCACTCACCCTCACCACTCACCCTCACCACTCAACCCTCACCACTCACCCTCACTACTCACCACTCACGCTCACCCTCACCACTCTCCCTTACCACTCACCCTCACCACTCACCCCTCACCAATCACCATGCACACTCACCACTCACGCTCACCACTCACCCTCACCACTCACCACCACCACTCACCCTCACCACTCACACCACTCACCCTCACCACTCACTACACTCACCACTCACCCTTACCACTCTTCCTCACCACTCACCCTCACCACTCTCGCTCACCACTCACACTCACCACTCACCCTCACCACTCACCACTCACCCACACCACTCACCCTCACCACTCACCCTCACCACTCTCCCTCACCCTCACCACTCACCCTCAACACTCACCCTCACCACTCACCCTCACCACTCACCCTCACCACTCACCCTTACCACTCACCTTCACCACTCTTCCTCACCACTCACCCTCACCACTCACCCTCACCACTCACCCTCACCACTCACTCACCCTCACCACTCACCCTCACCACTCACCCTCACCACTCATCACTCACCCTCACCACTCACCCTCAACACTTACCACTCACCACTCTCCCTCACCCTCACTACTCACCACGCACGCTCACCCTCACCACTCCCTTACCAGTCACCCTCACCACTCACCCCTCACCAATCACCATGCACACTTACCACTCACCACCACCACTCACCCTCACTACTCACACCACTCACCCTCACCACTCACCACTCTCCCTCACCACTCACTCTCACCACTGACCCTCACCACTCACCCTCACCACTCACCCTCACCACTCTTCCTCACCACTCTTCCTCACCACTCCCACTCACCCTCACCACTCTACCTTACCCTTCACCACTCTCCCTCACCACTTACCACTGACCCTCACCACTCACCCTCACCACTCACCCTCACCACTCACCACTGACCCTCACCACTCACCACTCACCCTCACCACTCACTCTCACCCCTCACCACTCACCACTCACCCTCACCACTCACTCTCACCACTCACCCTCATCACTCACCACTCACCCTCACCACTCACCACTCACCCTCACCACTCACCCTCACCACTCATCACTCACCACTCACCCTCATCACTCACCACTCACCCTCACCACTCATCACTCACCCTCACTGCTCACCCTCAACACTGCTCACTCACCCTCACTGCTCACTCTCACCACTCACCCTCACCACTCACCCTCAACACTTACCACTCACCGCTCACTCTCATCACTCACTACACTCACCACTCACCCTCACCGCTCACCCTCAACACTTACCACTCACCCTCACCGCTCCCCCTCACCACTCACTTCACTCACCACTCTCCCTCACCCTCACCACTCACCCTCACCACTCACCCTCACCTCTCACCACTCACCTTCACCGCTCACCCTCACCACTCACCACTCTTCCTCACCCCTCACCACTCACCACTTTCCCTCACCACTCACCCTCACCACTCACCCCTCACCACTCACCACTCACGCTCACCACTCACCCTCACCATTCACCCTCACCACTCACCCTCACCACTCACTACTCACTACTCACCCTCACCACTCATCCTCACCACTCACCCTCACTACTCACCACTCACCCTCACTACTCACCACTCACCCTCACCACTCACTACACTCACCACTCACCTTTACCACTCACCCTCACCACTCCCACACACCACTCTCCCTCACCACTCACCCTCACCACTCACCCTCACTACTCACCCTCACCACTCACACTCACCACTCATCACTCACCCTCACCGCTCACCCTCAACACTTAGCACTCACCCTCACCTCTCACCCTCACCACTCACTTCACTCACCACTCTCCCTCACCCTCACCACTCACTCTCACCACTCACCCTCACCACTCACCCTCACCACTCACCCCTCACCCCCACCACTCACCCTCACCGATCACCCTCACCACTCATCACTCACCCTCACCACTCATCCTCACCACTCATCACTCACCCTCACCACTCACCCTCAACACTTACCACTCACTGCTCACCCTCACCACTCACTACACTCACCACTCACCCTTACCACTCACCCTCACCACTCCCACTCACCACTCTCCCTCACCACTCACCCTCACCACTCACCCTCACTACTCACCCTCACCACTCACCCTCACCACTCATCACTCACCCTCACTGCTCACCCTCAACACTTACCACTCACCCTCACCTCTCACCCTCACCACTCACTTCACTCACCACTCTCCCTCACCACTCTCCCTCACCCTCACCACTCACTCTCACCACTCACCCTCACTACTCACCCTCACCACTCACCCCTCACCCCCACCACTCACCCTCACCACTCACCCTCACCACTCACCCTGACCACTCACTACTCACCCTCACCACTCATCCTCACCACTCACCCTCACCACTCACCCTCACTACTCACCACTCACCCTCACCCCTCACCACTCACCCTCACCACTCACCCTCACCACTCACCCTCACCGATCACCCTCACCACTCATCACTCACCCTCACCACTCATCCTCACCACTCATCACTCACCCTCACCACTCACCCTCAACACTTACCACTCACCGCTCACTCTCATCACTCACTACACTCACCACTCTCCCTCACCTTCACCACTCACCTTCAACACTCACCCTCACCACTCACCCTCACCACTCACCCTTACCACTCACCCTCACCACTCTTCCTCACCACTCACCCTCACCACTCACCCTCACCACTCACCCTCACCGCTCACCCTCACCACTCATCACTCACCCTCACCACTGATCCTCACCCTCACCACTCACCACTCACCCTCACCACTCACCCTCACTACTCACCACTCACCCTCACCTCTCACTCTTACCACTCATCCTCACCACTCCCCCTCACCACTCATCGCTCACCCTCACCGCTCACCCTCAACACTTAGCACTCACCCTCACCCTCACCACTCACTTCACTCACCACTCTCCCTCACCCTCACCACTCACCCTCACCACTCACCCCTCTTCCTCACCACTTCCACTCACCACTCACCCTAACCACTCACCACTCTCCCTCACCACTCACCCTCACCACTCACCACTCTCCCTCACCACTCACCCTCACCACTCACCACTGACCCTCACCACTCACCCTCACCACTCTCCCTCACTACTCACCCTCACTACTCACCCTCACCACTCACCCTCATCACTCACCCTCACCACTCACCCTCACCACTCACCCTCACCCCTCACCACTCACCCTCACCGATCACCCTCACCACTCATCACTCACCCTCACCACTCATCCTCACCACTCACCCTCACCACTCACCCTCACCCCTCACCACTCACCCTCACCGATCACCCTCACCACTCATCACTCACCTTCACCACTCATCCTCACCACTCATCACTCACCCTCACCATTCACCCTCAACACTTACCACTCACCGCTCACCCTCACCACTCACTACACTCACCACTCACCCTTACCAATCACCCTCACCACTCCCACTCACCACTTTCCCTCACCACTCACCCTCACCACTCACCCTCACTACTCACCCTGACCACTCACCCTCACCACTCATCACTCACCCTCACCGCTCACCCTCAACACTTATCACTCACCCTCACCTCTCACCCTCACCACTCACTTCACTCACCACTCTCCCTCACCCTCACCACTCACTCTCACCACTCACCCTCACCACTCACCCTCACCACTCACCCCTCACCCCCACCACTCACCCTCACCACTCACCCTCACCACTCACCCTCACCACTCACTACTCACTACTCACCCTCACCACTCATCCTCACCACTCACCCTCACTAATCACCACTCACCCTCACTACTCACCACTCACCCTCACCACTCACCCTCACCACTCACCCTCACCACTCACCCTCACCGATCACCCTCACCACTCATCACTCACCCTCACCACTCATCCTCACCACTCATCACTCACCCTCACCACTCACCCTCACCACTTACCACTCACCGCTCACTCTCATCACTCACTACACTCACCACTCTCCCTCACCTTCACCACTCACCCTCAACACTCACCCTCACCACTCACCCTCACCACTCACCCTTACCACTCACCCTCACCACTCTTCCTCACCACTCACCCTCACCACTCACCCTCACCACTCACCCTCACCGCTCACCCTCACCACTCATCACTCACCCTCACCACTCACCCTCACCACTCACCCTCACCGCTCACCCTCACCACTCATCACTCATCCTCACCACTCCCCCTCACCACTCACTTCACTCACCACTCTCCCTCACCCTCACCACTCACCCTCCCCACTCACCCCTCACCGCTCACCCTCAACACTTACCACTCACCCTCACCGCTCACCCTCACCACTCACTTCACTCACCACTCTCCCTCACCACTCACCCTCACCACTCACCCCTCACCCTCACTGCTCACCACTCACCCTGACCACACAACCTCACTACTCACCACTCACCCTCACCACTTACTTCACTCACCACTCTCCCTCACCACTCACCCTCACCACTCACCACTCTTCCTCACCCTCACCCCTCTTCCTCACTCTCACCCCTTACCACTCACCACTCTCCCTCACCACTCACCCTCACCCCCACCACTCACTACACTCACCACTCACCCTCACCACTCATCCTCACTACTCACCCTCACTACTCACCCTCACTACTCACCACTCACCCTCACGACTCTCCCTCACCACTCACCCTCACCCCTCACCACTCACACCTCACCCTCACCACTCACCATCCACACTCACCAATCATGCTCACCACTCACCCTCACCATTCACCCTCACCACTCACACCACTCACCCTCACCACTCACTACACTCACCACTCACTCTTACCACGCACCCTTACCACTCACCACTCATCACTCACCCTCAACACTTACCACTCACCCTCACCACTCACTACACTCACCACTCAGCCTCACCACTCACCCTCACCACTCTTCCTCACCACTCTTCCTCACCGCCACCACTCACCCTCACCACTCACTACACTCACCACTGACCCTCACCACTCACCCTCACCACTCACTCTCACCCTCACCACTCACCCTCACCTCTCACTCTCACCACTCACCCTCACCACTCCCCCTCACCACTCATCGCTCACCCTCACCGCTCACCCTCAACACTTACCACTCACCCTCACCGCTCACCCTCACCACTCACTTCACTCACCACTCTCCCTCACCCTCACCACTCACCCTCACCACTCACCCTCACCACTCATCCTCACTACTCACCCTCACTACTCACCCTCACTACTCACCACTCACCCCTCACCACTCACCCCTCACCCTCACCACTCACCATCCACACTCACCAATCATGCTCACCACTCACCCTCACCATTCACCCTCACCACTCACACCACTCACCCTCACCACTCACTACACTCACCACTCACTCTTACCACGCACCCTTACCACTCACCACTCATCACTCACCCTCAACACTTACCACTCACCCTCACCGCTCACCCTCACCACTCACTACACTCACCACTCTCCCTCACCCTCACCACTCACCCTCACTATTCAACACTCCCCCTCACCACCCACTCTCACCACTCATCCTCACCTCTCACCACTCACCTTCACCGCTCACCCTCACCACTCACCACTCTTCCTAACCCCTCACCACTCACCACTTTCTCTCACCACTCACCCTCACCACTCACCACTCACCCTCACCACTCACCCTCACTACTCACCACTCACCCTCACCTCTCACTCTCACCACTCACCCTCACCACTCCCCCTCACCACTCATCGCTCGCCCTCACCGCTCACCCTCAACACTTACCACTCACCCTCACCGCTCACCCTCACCACTCACTTCACTCACCACTCTCCCTCACCCTCACCACTCACCCTCACCACTCACCCTCACCACTCACCACTCACCCTCACCACTCACCCTCACTACTCACCACTCACCCTCACCTCTCACTCTCACCACTCACCCTCACCACTCCCCCTCACCACTCATCGCTCACCCTCACCGCTCACCCTCAACACTTACCACTCACCCTCACCGCTCACCCTCACTACTCACTTCACTCACCACTCTCCCTCACCACTCACCCTCACCACTCATCCTCACTACTCACCCTCACTACTCACCCTCACTACTCACCACTCACCCCTCACCACTCACCCCTCACCACTCACCATCCACACTCACCAATCATGCTCACCACTCACCCTCACCATTCACCCTCACCACTCACACCACTCACCCTCACCACTCACTACACTCACCACTCACTCTTACCACGCACCCTTACCACTCACCACTCATCACTCACCCTCAACACTTACCACTCACCCTCACCGCTCACCCTTACCACTCACTACACTCACCACTCTCCCTCACCCTCACCACTCACCCTCACTATTCAACACTCCCCCTCACCACCCACTCTCACCACTCATCCTCACCTCTCACCACTCACCTTCACCGCTCACCCTTACCACTCACCACTCTCCCTCACCACTCACCCTCACCCCCACCACTCACTACACTCACCACTCACCCTCACCACTCACCCTCACCACTCACCCTCACCACTCATCCTCACTACTCACCCTCACTACTCACCCTCACTACTCACCACTCACCCTCACGACTCTCCCTCACCACTCACCCTCACCCCTCACCACTCACACCTCACCTTCACCACTCACCATCCACACTCACCAATCATGCTCACCACTCACCCTCACCATTCACCCTCACCACTCACACCCCTCACCACTCACTACACTCACCACTCACTCTTACCACGCACCCTTACCACTCACCACTCATCACTCACCCTCAACACTTACCACTCACCCTCACCGCTCACCCTCACCACTCACTACACTCACCACTCTCCCTCACCCTCACCACTCACCCTCACTATTCAACACTCCCCCTCACCACCCACTCTCACCACTCATCCTCACCTCTCACCACTCACCTTCACCGCTCACCCTCACCACTCACCACTCTTCCTAACCCCTCACCACTCACCACTTTCTCTCACCACTCACCCTCACCACTCACCACCACCACTCACCCTCACCACTCACTACACTCACCACTCAGCCTCACCCTCACCACTCTTCCTCACGACTCTTCCTCACCACCACCACTCACCCTCACCACTCACTACACTCACCACTGACCCTCACCACTCACCCTCACCACTCACTCTCACCCTCACCACTCACCCTCACCTCTCACTCTCACCACTCACCCTCACACTCCCCCTCACCACTCATCGCTCACCCTCACCGCTCACCCTCAACACTTACCACTCACCCTCACCGCTCACCCTCACCACTCACTTCACTCACCACTCTCCCTCACCCTCACCACTCACCATCACCACTCACCCTCACCACTCACCCTCACCACTCATCCTCACTACTCACCCTCACTACTCACCCTCACTACTCACCACTCACCCCTCACCACTCACCCCTCACCCTCACCACTCACCATCCACACTCACCAATCATGCTCACCACTCACCCTCACCATTCACCCTCACCACTCACACCACTCACCCTCACCACTCACTACACTCACCACTCACTCTTACCACGCACCCTTACCACTCACCACTCATCACTCACCCTCAACACTTACCACTCACCCTCACCGCTCACCCTCACCACTCACTACACTCACCACTTTCCCTCACCCTCACCACTCACCCTCACTATTCAACACTCCCCCTCACCACCCACTCTCACCACTCATCCTCACCTCTCACCACTCACCTTCACCGCTCACCCTCACCACTCACCACTCTTCCTAACCCCTCACCACTCACCACTTTCTCTCACCACTCAACCTCACCACTCACCCTCACCACTCACCCTCACTACTCACCACTCACCCTCACCTCTCACTCTCACCACTCACCCTCACCACTCCCCCTCACCACTCATCGCTCGCCCTCACCGCTCACCCTCAACACGTACCACTCACCCTCACCGCTCACCCTCACCACTCACTTCACTCACCACTCTCCCTCACCCTCACCACTCACCCTCACCACTCACCCTCACCACTCACCACTCACCCTCACCACTCACCCTCACTACTCACCACTCACCCTCACCTCTCACTCTCACCACTCACCCTCACCACTCCCCCTCACCCCTCATCGCTCACCCTCACCGCTCACCCTCAACACTTACCACTCACCCTCACCGCTCACCCTCACCACTCACTTCACTCACCACTCTCCCTCACCACTCACCCTCACCACTCACCCTCACCACTCATCCTCACTACTCACCCTCACTACTCACCCTCACTACTCACCACTCACCCCTCACCACTCACCCCTCACCACTCACCATCCACACTCACCAATCATGCTCACCACTCACCCTCACCATTCACCCTCACCACTCACACCACTCACCCTCACCACTCACTACACTCACCACTCACTCTTACCACGCACCCTTACCACTCACCACTCATCACTCACCCTCAACACTTACCACTCACCCTCACCGCTCACCCTCACCACTCACTACACTCACCACTCTCCCTCACCCTCACCACTCACCCTCACTATTCAACACTCCCCCTCACCACCCACTCTCACCACTCATCCTCACCTCTCACCACTCATCTTCACCGCTCACCCTCACCACTCACCACTCTTCCTAACCCCTCACCACTCACCACTTTCTCTCACCACTCACCCTCACCACTCACCACCACCACTCACCCTCACCACTCACTACACTCCCCACTCAGCCTCACCACTCACCCTCACCACTCTTCCTCACCACTCTTCCTCACCACTCCCACTCACCACTCTCCCTCACCACTCACCCTCACCACTGACCCTCACCACTCACCCTCACCACTCTTCCTCACCACTCCCACTCACCCTCACCAATCTACCTTACCACTCATCACTCATCTTCACCACTCACCCTCACCACTCACCACTCACCACTCACCCTCACCACTCACCCTCACTACTCACCACTCACCCTCACCTCTCACTCTCACCACTCACCCTCACCACTCCCCCTCACCACTCATCGCTCACCCTCACCGCTCACCCTCAACACTTACCACTCACGCTCACCCTCACCACTCACTTCACTCACCACTCTCCCTCACCCTCACCCCTCACCACTCACCCCTCACCCTCACCGCTCACCACTCACCCTGACCACACAACCTCACTACTCACCACTCACCCTCACCACTCACCACTCTTCCTCACCCTCACCCCTCACCACTCTTCCTCACCCTCACCCCTTACCACTCACCACTCTTCCTCACCACTCACCCTCACCCCCACCACTCACTACACTCACCACTCACCCTCACCCTCACCACTCACCCTCACTACTCACTACTCACCCTCACCACTCATCCTCACTACTCACCCTCACTACTCACCACTCACTCTCACCACTCACCCTCACCACTCTCCCTCACCACTCACTCTCACCACTCACCCCTCACCACTCACCATCCACACTCACCAATCATGCTCACCACTCACCCTCACCACTCACTACACTCACCACTCACTCTTACCACGCACCCTCACCACTCACCACTCATCACTCACCCTCAACACTTACCACTCACCCTCACCGCTCACCCTCACCACTCACTACACTCACCACTCCCCCTCACCCTCACCACTCACCCTCACTATTCAACACTCCCCCTCACCACTCACTCTCACCTCTCACCACTCACCTTCACCGCTCACCCTCACCACTCACGCTCACCACTCACCCTCACGACTCACCCTCACCACCACCAATAACCCTCACTACTCACTACACTCACCACTCAGCCTCACCACTCACCCTCACCACTCTTCCTCACCACTCTTCCTCACCACTCCCACTCACCACTCTCCATCACCACTCACCCTCACCACTTCCACTCACCACTCACCCTAACCACTCTTCCTCACCACTCTTCCTCACCACTCCCACTCACCACTCACCACTCTCCCTCACCACTCACCCTCACCACTGACCCTCACCACTCACCCTCACCACTCACCCTCACCACTCTTCCTCACCACTCCCACTCACCCTCACCAATCTACCTTACCACTCATCACTCACCCTCACCGCTCACCCTCACCACTCACTACACTCACCACTCACCCTCACCACTCACCACTGACCCTCACCACTCACCCTCACCACTCACCCTCACCACTCTTCCTCACCACTCTTCCTCACCACTCCCACTCACCCTCACCACTCTACCTTACCCCTCACCATTCACCCTCACCACTTACCACTGACCCTCACCACTCACCCTCACCACTCACCCTCACCACTCACCACTGACCCTCACCACTCACCCTCACCACTCACCCCTCACCGCTCACCACTCACCCTTACTACTCACCACTCACCTTCACTACTCACCACTCACCCTCACCACTCACTCTCACCCCTCACCACTCACCCTCACCACTCACTCTCACCACTCATCACTCACCACTCACCCTCATCACTCACCACTCACCCAAACCACTTATCACTCACCCTCACTGCTCACCCTCATCACTCACCACTCACCCTCACGACTCACCACTCACCCTCACCACTCATCACTCACCACTCACCCTCATCACTCACCACTCACCCAAACCACTTATCACTCACCCTCACTGCTCACCCTCAACACTGACCACTCACCCTCACTGCTCACTCTCACCACTCACCCTCACCACTCACCCTCACCACTCACCCTCACCGCTCACCACTCGCCCTGACCACTCGCCCTGACCACTCGCCCTGACCACTCACCCTCACTACTCACCACTCACCCTCACCACTCACTCTCACCCTCACCACTCACTCACCACTCACCCTCACCACTCATCACTCTTCATCACCCTCACCCCTCACCACTCTCCCTCACCACTCTCCCTCACCACTCACCCTCACCACTCACCCCTCACCCTCACAACTCACCCCTCACCTTCACCACTCACCGCCCACCATTCACCCTCACGATTCACCCTCACCACCACCACTTACCACTCACCCTCACCACTCACTATACTCACCACTCACCCCCACCACTCACCCTCACCACTCACTCTCACTACTCACCCTCACCACTCTCCCTCACCACTCACACTCACCACTGACCCTCACCACTCACCCTCACCGCTCAACCTCACCACTCATCACTCACCCTCACCGCTCACCCTCACCCCTCACTACACTCACCACTCTTCCTCACCACTCCCACTCACCACTCACCCTAACCACTCACCACTCTCCCTCACCACTCACTCTCACCCCTCACCACTCACCCTCACCACTCACTCTCACCACTCACCCTCATCACTCACCACTCACCCTCACCACTCACCACTCACCCTCACCACTCATCACTCACCACTCACCCTCATCACTCACCACTTACCCAAACCACTTATCACTCACCCTCACTGCTCACCCTCAACACTGACCACTCACCCTCACTGCTCACTCTCACCACTCACCCTCACCACTCACCCTCACCACTCACCCTCACCGCTCACCACTCGCCCTGACCACTCGCCCTGACCACTCGCCCTGACCACTCACCCTCACTACTCACCACTCACCCTCACCACTCACTCTCACCCTCACCACTCACTCTCACCACTCACCCTCACCACTCACCCTCACCACTCATCACTCTTCATCACCCTCACCCCTCACCACTCTCCCTCACCACTCTCCCTCACCACTCACCCTCACCACTCACCCCTCACCCTCACCACTCACCCCTCACCTTCACCACTCACCGCCCACCATTCACCCTCACGACTCACCCTCACCACCACCACTTACCACTCACCCTCACCACTCACTATATTCACCACTCACCCCCACCACTCACCCTCACCACTCACTCTCACTACTCACTACTCACCCTCACCACTCTCCCTCACCACTCACACTCACCACTGACCCTCACCACTCACCCTCACCGCTCAACCTCACCACTCATCACTCACCCTCACTGCTCACCCTCACCCCTCACTACACTCACCACTCTTTCTCACCACTCCCACTCACCACTCACCCTAACCACTCAACACTCTCCCTCACCACTCACCCTCACCACTCACCACTGAACCTCACCACTCACCCTCACCACTCACCCTCACCACTCTTCCTCACCACTCTTCCTCACCACTCCCACTCACCCTCACCACTCTACCTTACCCCTCACCCTCACCACTCACTCTCACCACTCACCACTCACCCTCACCGCTCACTCTCACCACTCACCCTCATCACTCACCACTCACCCTCACCACTCACCCTCACCGCTCACTCTCAGCACTCACCCTCATCACTCACCACTCACCCTCACCACTCACCACTCACCCTCACCACTCATCACTCACCACTCACCCTCATCACTCACCACTCACCCTCACCACACATCACTCACCTTCACCGCTCACCCTCAACACTGACCACTCACCCTCACTGCTCACCCTCACCACTCACCCTCACCACTCACCACTCGCCCTGACCACTCGCCCTGACCACTCACCCTCACTACTCACCACTGACCCTCACCACTCACCCTCACCACTCAACACTCACGCTCACCACTCACCACTCACGTTCACCCTCACTACTCACCACTCACGCTCACCCTCACCACTCTTCCTCACCATTCACCCTCATCACTCACCCTCACCACTCATCCTCACCACTCATCACTCAACCTCACCACTCACCCTCAACACTTACCACTCACTGCTCACTCTCATCACTCACTACACTCACCACTCTCCCTCACCTTCACCACTCACCCTCAACATTCACCCTCACCACTCACCCTCACCATTCACCCTTACCACTCACCCTCACCACTCTTCCTCACCACTCATCCTCACCACTCATCCTCACCACTCTCCCTCACCACTCGCTCTCACCACTGACCCTCACCACTCACCACTCACCCTCACCACTCACCCTCACCGCTCACCCTCACCACTCACCCTCACCACTCCCACTCACCCTCACCACTCGACCTTACCCCTCACCACTCACCCTCACCACTTACTACTGACCCTCACCACTGACCCTCACCACTCACCCTCACCACTCACCCTCACCACTGACCCTCACCACTCACCACTCACCCTCACCGCTCACTCTCACCACTCACCCTCATCACTCACCACTCACCCTCACCACTCACCCTCACCGCTCACTCTCACCACTCACCCTCATCACTCACCACTCACCCTCACCACTCACCCTCACCACTCATCACTCACCACTCACCCTCATCACTCACCACTCACCCTCACCACACATCACTCACCCTCACCGCTCACCCTCAACACTGACCACTCACCTTCACTGCTCACCCTCACCGCTCACCCTCACCACTCACTTCACTCACCACTCTCCCTCACCCTCACCACTCACCCTCACCACTCACCCCTCACCGCTCACCACTCACCCTGACCACACAACCTCACTACTCACCACTCACCCTCACCACATACTTCACTCACCACTCTCCCTCACCCTCACCACTCACCCTCACCACTCACCACTCTTCCTCACCCCTCACCACTCTTCCTCACCCTCACCCCTCACCACTCACCACTCTCCCTCACCACTCACCCTCACCCCTCACCCCCACCAATCACTACACTCACCACTCACCCTCACCACTCACCCTCACTACTCACTACTCACCCTCACCACTCATCCTCACTACTCACCCTCACTACGCACCCTCACTACTCACCACTCACCCTCACCACTCACCCTCACCACTCTCCCTCACCACTCACCCTCACCACTCACCCCTCACCACTCACCCCTCACCACTCACCATCCACACTCACCAATCATGCTCACCACTCACCCTCACCATTCACCCTCACCACTCACTACACTCACCACTCACTCTTACCACGCACCCTCACCACTCATCACTCACCCTCAACACTCACCACTCACCCTCACCATTCACCCTCACCACTCACCCTCACCACTCACTACACTCACCACTCACTCTTATCACGCACCCTCACCACTCACCACTCATCACTCACCCTCAACACTTACCACTCTCCCTCACCACTCACCCTCACTACTCAACACTCCCTCTCACCACTCTCACCACTCACCCTCACCTCTCACCACTCACCTTCACCGCTCACCCTCACCACTCACCACTCTTCCTCACCCCTCACCACTTTCCCTCACCACTCACCCTCACCACTCACCCCTCACCACTCACCACTCACGCTCACCACTCACCCTCACGTTTCACCCTCACCACCACCACTCACCCTCACCACTCACTACACTCACCACTCAGCCTCACCACTCACCCTCACCACTCTTCCTCACCACTCTTCCTCACCACTCCCACTCACCACTCTCCCTCACCACTCACCCTCACCACTGACCCTCACCACTCACCCTCACCACTCACCCTCACCACTCTTCTTCACCACTCCCACTCACCCTCACCAATCTACCTTACCACTCACCCTCACCACTTACCACTGACCCTCACCACTCACCCTCACCACTCACCTTCACCACTCACCCTCACCACTCACCACTCACCCTCACCACTCACCCTCACCACTCACCCCTCACCGCTCACCACTCACCCTCACTACTCACCACTCACCCTCACAACTCACCACTCACTCTCACCCCTCACCACTCACCCTCACCACTCACCCTCACTGCTCACCCTCAACACTCACCACTCACCCTCACCACTCACTCTCACCACTCACCCTCACCACTCACCCTCACCACTCACCCTCAACACTTACCACTCACCCTCACTACTCACCACTCACCCTCATCACTCACCCTCACCCCTCACCCCCACTACTCACCCTCACTACTCACCCTCACCACTCATCCTCACCACTCACCCTCACCACTCACTACTCACCACTCACCCTCACCACTCACCCTCACCACTCTCCCTCACCACTCACCCTCACCACTCACCCCTCACCACTCACCCCTCACCCTCACCACTCACCATCCACACTCACCACTTCAGCTCACCACTCACCCTCACCATTCACCCTCACCACTCACCCTCACCACTCACACCACTCACCCTCAACATTCACTACACTCACCACTCACCCTTACCACTCACCCTCACCACTCACTCTCAACACTTACCACTCACCCTCACCCTAACCACTCACTACACTCACCATTCTCCCTCACCACTCACCCTCACCACTCACCCCTCACCCTCACCACTCACTCTCACCACTCACCCTCACCACTCACCCTCACCACACACCATTCTTCCTCACCCTCACCCCTCACCACTCACCACTCTTCCTCACCCTCACCACTCACCCTTCACCCCCACCACTCACTACACTCACCACTCACCCTCACCACTCACCCTCACCACTCAACCTCACTACTCACCCTCACTACTCACTACTCACCCTCACCATCATTGAGTAGGTCCAGGATTTTGTTGTTGTATGAGCCTTTATCCATGGTGACGTAGCATTGCCCTTGTCGGCCCAAGAGGATGACTATATCATCTCTCTTTTTTAGGTTCGCGAGTTCAGAGCATTCGTTTTTGCTAATGTTGCTAGTGGGTTTCTTAGCGTTCATAAGATCCAAGTCCGATTCAGTACAGTACATAAAATCCGTGATCTAATCTCATCTGTAAAAGATTTCATTCCTGACTTTCAATACCCTGGAGTCTATAAACTGAGTTGCAGCTGTGGTGATTGTTATTTTGGGGAAACGAAACGTCATGTCTCCGATCGTGTCCGCGAGCACAAGTCAGATCTGAAACACGGCAAAAATTGAGTCTTCCGCCGTTGCCGAACATTGCTACAACGCTGTGGGCTCTCATGATATTGTCTTTTCCGAGACCAAGGTGCTCTGCAAACCTTCTGGCTACCATCAAAGATTTGTACACGAAGCCATCCAGATATACAAACACAGACATAACTTCAATCGTGATGATGGGTACAAACTGAGTAATCATTGGAAAGATGTTATTAACCATGTAAAAAAGATTTAACTACGCATATTTGTACCATCTTATTTGACAGGTACTATTCTACTTTACCGAGTGTTGACATCCCCAGCGTTTAACAGTACTGCCTTTTTTGTATTTGGATTGTCAGCCAACACCAGTTACAACCCGAAGTCGAGGTATACCGATTGTTCTCTTTTAGTCCCGCCCCCCACCCAACACGTTCCATTCACTGGCTACCACATTCAGATAAGCCCCTCCCCCCCCTTAACTTGTATTTAAGAGCTTGTCTCTTGGAATTTTGCCTCACTTGATACAGTAAATTTTAGCTGTGACGGTTCCACCTGATGACGGAGACTTGTGTTGCCTCCGAAACGTCGTGATTTATTATTTTATTTCTATAATTTTTTATATTTATTTTTTATTTTTACCTACGTGACTTTACCGAAAAAAACTAAGAGTATGTCATCCTCCTGTCCCCTTTGTCTCTGTCCACATTTCCCCCAAGATTCTTTCTTCCTTGTTGCCATATCAACATGTGTGTCTTGTCTGATTCATATTCTTAGGTTTTTTCCGTAAAGTCACGTAGGTAAAACATCAAAATTTATTTTGATGTCACGTAGGTAAAACATCAAAATTAATTTTGATGTTTTACCTACGTGACTTTACCGAAAAAAACCTAAGAATATGATTCCTTGCAGTCATGAAAGCTTCAAATCTAGAATTGTCTTGTCTGACTTTGTATGCATGTGCGTCTCGCACTTCTGCACTTCTAACCGTATCACCCTTGTCCCCTGTCCCCCACCTCCCTTGTCCCCAGTATGCCCCAGTGTGTCCCGATCTCAAGACGTGAAATGGAGAGTGGAGGCGATGGAGATGGGGATGGTGGGTTTTTCCCGACACCGACGCAGCCATTCCAGAAAACACGCCGTCCGTCCACCATGTTTCTGGACACTGATAATGACCCCACCAGCAACAACAGCAGCAGCAGTGAGAAATCCCTTGATCACAATCAGAAGCTTATTGTAAGAGTAAAGTCCATTGCGCTAAGAAGCTGCTTTTCAAGGGGGACTCGGCCGGCAAGCAACATGAAAGCAACATCATAGGATTTCATCTCGTTCAACATGAAACACTTGTTATATGCGATGTTGATTTACCAATTAAACGCAGCTACTGGCCTCCGAAGTAAAAAGCACATGAAATGGATGATAGCGATGCTATTGATGTCGATAATGATGACAGAAATGCTTCGTTTAACTCTTGATGATGGTGACGATAGTGATGCAGTCGATGACAACGACGACAGTGATGCTACGTTTAACGCGTTTGATCATTGCGATGATAGCGACGCTTCTGCTCATAATAAAAATTTCCCCGCCTCTGATCCCCGCCCCTTACCAGAGGAGATTGTGACCCACCAAGCGGTGGTTGTGTTCCATAGCTACGCATACCACCGCTTCCAGACCGAAGCTCAGCACGATACCGAGAATGGCCTCTTCACACCAGCCATGCCCGAGATCATGGCGTGTCAGCAGAATCCACTCAGGTACACCCGCTGATCCGTCACCTGCCTTTTTATGATTATTACTCTGCAGTGGTGTGATATGCTATGTATGTATGTGTGTGTTGAACTTCTTTCGCATTATGGGAACCTCATTTGCCAGTAAAAATATGATAATTGTTTTTTTACCCTTCTATCTGGCAACAAAACTGACACCTTTTTACAAGGAGTCATGTTTGCATAGACCGCAATACCTGCAGTCATAATACAAACAAAAGACATAACTCTGATAATGTGCACTGTCCTTGAAGTTGATTGTTCCACACCCGAGACAGCTTTCCGTTATGTCTTTTGTTTGTATTATGACTGCAGGTATTGCGGTCTATGCAAACATGACTCCTTGTAAAAAGGTGTCAGTTTTGTTGCCAGATAGAAGGGTAAAAAAACTATTATCAACTTCTTTCGCATTGTACGTAGCCAACCGTGCCAATTGGAGGTGCGAAAGTTAAATACCTTGCCTAGTATATAGGAGGCTGTGGGTTGAATCCCGACCTTGTGTTCCTGTATATTTTGAGTATGCATGTCTCTCCCCGTGGTGCATGTGGACTTTTCTCTGGGTCTTCTATTTTTCCCTCCAAATTTATAAGCAACGTGCATTTAGCTGCTGCTAAAATTTTCCACGTGATAAGCCACTTTTCTTGAGCTATCATTTGTGGCCAGATCGCATCTGAAAAAGAGCTGTATAGCTCAGTGGGCCTGACCTGGTAATATTTGTTTTTAAAAGTTTAAGTTCTTGATCCACCATCTCATCTTCTGTCTACTTTTCTTCCTCCTTACCTTCATCGGCCTCCATTGCATTGTTAATTTTTCCGATCTGTATGTATGCATGTTGAACTTCTTTCGCACGGTATGTAGCCAACCGTGCTAATCGGAGGTGCTAGCTTGATGTTCTGCCAAACTCCAGTTACGTTTCTTGTTTTGCTTTCTAAGTTACATCTGTTACCTGAGTGTTAAATAATTGACCCTTTTTGATGATGGTGGTAATGTCAGTGATGCTGTTGATAATAAAATATTGCTGATGATGCTGCTTCTCCTGCTGCTGAAGATATTGCTAATAATTATGCCAATAATGCTGAAACGAAGATTATGCTGCTGATGATGATAATGCTGTTGCCGCTCATGCTGAAGATATGACTGTTGACGATTCTATCAAGGATGCCGTTAACGGTAGTTCTGTTGATACCATTAATTTTGTTTATGATAAGACGATTGATGATAATAGTGAGGGTGTAATCAAAGATGCTGCTGCTATTGATGCGGATTATCCTATTGTTGATTTGGATGATAATGATGCTGTGTGTCCGCAGCCCATCCATGCACGTTGGGAGGCAGCTGGCCATCCTGGGGGAAGACATTTACCGACGCTACAATTTTAGATTCAACAGGTTCTTATATTGGTATGCAGTGCCCCAGGGGGGATAGTGCGAAAAGGGATGCACATACACACACGCTCAAGTACACAAAGACGAAATGTGCCCGTGTTGCTTACTGTTTGGAGGAGCACCTACCATGACCGGCACAGCGTACGAACGGGGTGCTGTGTGTCATACTCATAGATGACGAAGACAAAGATCCCACGTATTGTGCACTTTTGGATGCGCTTCTGCGGCTCTATGGAACGCTCTTTCTCCTTATAATAGGAAGCCACTGGAGCTGTGCACTTTTAAATCTAGATTTTAAAACTCATTTCTTTACAACTGATTTTTTGTTCAGTTTGCTGTCCTTCCCCCCCCACCTCCGATTAGCACGGTTGGCTACGTACATGCCACATAAGTTCTACATACATACATACATAGCCTTAACAGACTGTCGGGGTAAGTGCTGTGAGCGAGCACATATGAAGGCAGACACTGCTCTAGAGTTAGTATAGCTACAACTACAGCAAGTACACACTGCTATAGAGTTAGTATAGCTACTTCTACAGCCAGTACACACTGCTATAGAGTTAGTATAGCTACCACTACCGCCAGTACACACTGCTATAGAGTTAGGCTAGCTACTACTACAGCAAGTACACACTGCTATAGAGTTAGTATAGCTACTACTACCGCCTGTACACACTGCTATAGAGTTAGTATAGCTACTACTACAGCCAGTACATACTGCTATAGAGTTAGTATAGCTACTACTACAGCCAGTACACACTGCTATAGAGTTAGTATAGCTACTACTACAACCAGTACACACTGCTATAGAGTTAGTATAGCTACTCCTACAGCCAGTACACACTGCTATAGAGTTAGTATAGCTACTACTACAGCCAGTACACACTGCTATAGAGTTAGTATAGCTACTACTACAGCCAGTACACACTGCTATAGTGTTAGTATAGCTACTCCTACAGCCAGTACACACTGCTATAGAGTTAGTATAGCTACTACTACAGCCAGTACACACTGCTTTATCGTTTATATAGCTACTACTAAAACCAGTACACACTGCTATAGAGTTAGTATAGCTACAACTACAGCAAGTACACACTGCTATAGAGTTAGTATAGCTACTTCTACAGCCAGTACACACTGCTATAGAGTTAGTATAGCTACCACTACCGCCAGTACACACTGCTATAGAGTTAGGCTAGCTACTACTACAGCAAGTACACACTGCTATAGAGTTATTATAGCTACTACTACCGCCAGTACACACTGCTATAGAGTTAGTATAGCTACTACTACAGCCAGTACATACTGCTATAGAGTTAGTATAGCTACTACTACTACAGCCAGTACACACTGCTATATCGTTTGTATAGCTACTACTACAACCAGTACACACTGCTATAGAGTTAGTATAGCTACTCCTACAGCCAGTACACACTGCTATAGTGTTAGTATAGCTACTACTACAGCCAGTACACACTGCTATAGAGTTAGTATAGCTACTACTACAGCCAATACACACTGCTATAGAGTTAGTATAGCTACTACTACAGCCAGTACACACTGCTTTATCGTTTATATAGCTACTACTAAAACCAGTACACACTGCTATAGAGTTAGTATAGCTACTAGTACGGCCAGTACACACTGCTATAGAGTTTGTATAGTTACTACTACAGCCAGTACACACCCCGTATGTGTGTGTGTGCGCGAGTACATTCAGTGTGTGTGTGCCTGTGAGTACACTCAGTGTGTGTGTGCGTGCGTACACCCCGTGTGTGTGTGTACACCCCGTGCGTGTCTACGGATACACCCCATGTGTGTGTGTGTGCACGTCTACCCCGTGTTAGTGTTTGCGCGTACACCTTCTGTGTGTGTGTGTGCCTTTACACCCCGTGTGTGTGTGCGTGTACAACCCGTGTGTGCGTGCACGTACCCCCCCCCTCCCTGTATGTGTGCGAGCGTACCCTTCGTGTGTGTGTGCGTGCGTACACCCCATGTGTTTCACTTGACGTCGGAGACGGATCTTCGGAGGCGACACTTTATTCCATACAAATACTCGGCAGTAGAGTCCCAGTCTCACACAGGGCAACGGCCCCTCTAACTACTGCCTGGGGAGGTACTGCCTCTGGGCTAACGTGCCCTGTCACGGGGCTGCAGCTCTGGGTCTTCCGGCTACGGGTGCCCTAAGGGAGGCTGCACTAACCCGACCCAGCCAAGGTGCGGGTTCCGACCACTGGCCCACTCGGACCCGGCCCTTACAAGGACGTCGGGCCGGGGGTTCCCAGGGTCTAACCACCGTCATCCTCCTGTCCCCTTTGTCTCTGTCCACATTTCCCCCAAGACTCTTTCTTCCTTGTTGCTTTGTCAACATCTGTGTCTTGTCTGACTTTGTATTCATGTGCGTCTCGCATTTCTGCACGTCTCACCGTATCACCCTTGTCCCTTGTCCCCCACCACCTCCTTTGTCCCCAGTATGGCCGACGTTGACCTATTAAGAGGTGACGTGGAGAATGGAGGCGATGGAGATGGGGACGGTGGGTTTTTCCTGACACCGACGCCGCCATTACAGAAAACGCGCCGTCCGTCCACCATGTTTCTGGACACTGGTAATGACCCCACCAGCAACAACAGCAGCAGCAGTGAGAAATCCCTTGATCAGAATCAGAAGCTTATTGTAAGAGTAAAGTCCATTGCACTAAGAAGCTGCGTTTAAAGGGCGACTCGGCCGGCAGGCAACATGAAAGCAACATCAAAGCATTCCATCTCGTTCCACATTAAACATGCAATGTTGACTTCCCATAAAGCGCAGATACTGGCCTCCAAAGTAAAAAACACATTCAATGAATGATAGCGATGCTATTGATGATGATAATGATTATGACAGTAATGCTTCGTTTAACTCTTGACGACGGTGACGATAGTGATGCAGTCGATGACGACGACAGTGATGCTACGTTTAACGCATTTGATAATTACGATGATAGCGACGCTTCTGCTCATAATACAAATTTCTCCGCCTCTGATCCCCGCCCCGTGCCAGAAGAGAGTGTGACCCAGCAAGCGGGGAATGTGTACCGTAGCTTCGCATGCCACCACTTCCAGACTGAAACTCAGCACGATACCGAGAATGGCCTCTTCACACCAGCCGTGCCCGAGATCATGGAGTGTCAGCAGAATCCACTCAGGTACACCCGCTGATCCGTCACCTGCCTTTTTATGATTATTACTCTGCGGTGGTGTGATATGCTATGTATGTATGTGTGTGTTGAACTTCTTTCGCATTGTGCGTAGCCAACCGTGCCAATTGGAGGTGCGAAAGTTAAATACCTTGCCTAGTATATAGGAGGTTGTGGGCTGAATCCCGACCTTGACTCCTGTATATTTTGAGTATGCATGTCTCCCCCCGTGGTGCATGTGGATTTTTCTCTGGGTCTTCTATTTTTACCTCCAAATTTATAAGCAACGTGCATTTAGCTGCTGCTATAATTTTCCACGTGATAAGCCACTTTTCTTGAGCTATCATTTGTGGCCAGATCGCATCTTAAAAAGAGCTGTATAGCTCAGTGGGCCTGACCTGGTAATAGTTGTTTTTAAAGTTTAAGTTCTTGATCCACCATCTCATCTTCTGTCTACTTTTCTTCCTCCTTACCTTCATCGGCCTCCATTGCATTGTTAATTTTTCCGATCTGTATATATGCATGTTGAACTTCTTTCGCACAGTATGTAGCCAACCGTGCTAATCGGAGGTGCTAGCTTGATGTTCTGCCAAACTCCAGTTACGTTTCTTGTTTTGCTTTCTAAGTTACATCTGTTACCTGAGTGTTAAATGATTGACCCTTTTTGATGATGGTGGTAATGTCAGTGATGCTGTTGATAATAAAATATTGCTGATGATGCTGCTTCTCCTGCTGCTGAAGATATTGCTAATACTTATGCCAATAATGCTGAAACGAAGATTATGCTGCTGCTGCTGATGATGATGATAATGCTGTTGCCGCTCATGCTGAAGATATGACTGTTGACGATCCTATCAATGATGCCGTTAACGGTGGTTCCGTTGATTCCATTAATGTTTTTTATGATTAGACGATTGATGATAATAGTGAGGGTGTAATCAAATATGCTGCTGCTATTGATGCGTATTATCCTATTGTTGATTTGGATGATAATGATGCTGTGTGTCCGCAGCCCATCCATGCACGTCGGGAGGCAGCTGGCCATCCTGGGGGAAGACATTAACCGACGCTACGAGTTTAGATTCAACAGGTTCTTATATTAGTATGCAGTGCCCCAGGGGGGATAGTGCGAAAAGGGATGCACATACACACACGCACGCACACAAATATGAAAAATGCCCGTGTAGCTTACTGTTTGGAGGAGCACCTACCATGACCGGCACAGCGTACGAACGGGGTGCTGTGTGTCATACTCATAGATGACGAAGGCAAAGATCCCACGTATTATGCACTTTCAGATGCGCTTCTGCGGCTGTCTGGAACGCTCTTTCTCCTAATAATAGGAAGCCACTGGAGCTGTGCACTTTTAAATCTAGATTTTAAAACTCATTGCTTACAACTGATTTTTTGTTTAGTTTGCTGTCCTTTCCCCACGCCTCCGATTAGCACGGTTGGCTACGTACAGTACCACATAAGTTCTACATACATACAAACTGTCGGCAAGTGCTGTGAGCGAGCACATATGAAAGCCGACACTGCTATAGAGTTAGTATAGCTACTACTACCGCCAGTGCACACTGCTATAGAGTTAGTGTAGCTACTACTACATCCAGTACACACTGCTATAGAGTTAGTGTAGCTACCACTACAGCCAGTACACACTGCTATAGAGTTAGTATAGCTACTTCTACCGCCAGTGCACACTGCTATAGCGTTAGTATAGCTACTACTGCAGCCAGTACACACTGCTATAGAGTTAGTATAGCTACTACTGCAGCCAGTACACACTGCTATAGAGTTAGTATAGCTACTACTGCAGCCAGTACACACTGCTATATATTTAGTGTAGTTACTACTACAGCCAGTACACACTGCTATAGAGTTAGTGTAGCTACTACTACAGCCAGTACACACTGTTATAGAGTTAGTATAGCTACTTTTACCGCCAGTACACACTGCTATAGAGTTAGTGTAGTTACTACTACAGCCAGTACACACTGCTATAAAGTTAGTGTAGCTACTACTACAGCCAGTACACACTGCTATAGAGTTAGTGTAGCTACTACTACAGCCAGTACACACTGCTATAGAGTTTGTATAGCTACTACTACAGCCAGTACACACTGCTATAGAGTTAGTATAGCTACTACTACAACCAGTACACACTGCTATAGAGTTAGTGTAGCTACTACTACAGCCAGTACACAATGCTATAGAGTTAGTATAGCTACTACTACAGCCAGTACACACTGCTATAGAGTTAGTGTAGCTACTACTACAGCCAGTACACACTGCTATAGAGTTATTGTAGCTACTACTACCGCCAGTGCACACTACTATAGAGTTAGTGTAGCTACTACTACATCCAGTACACACTGCTATAGAGTTAGTGTAGCTACCACTACAGCCAGTACACACTGCTATAGAGTTAGTATAGCTACTTCTACCGCCAGTGCACACTGCTATAGCGTTAGTATAGCTACTACTGCAGCCAGTACACACTGCTATAGAGTTAGTATAGCTACTACTGCAGCCAGTACACACTGCTATAGAGTTAGTATAGCTACTACTGCAGCCAGTACACACTGCTATAGAGTTAGTGTAGCTACTACTACAGCAGTACACACTGCTATAGAGTTAGTATATCTACTACTACAGCCAGTACACACTGCTATAGAGTTAGTATAGCTACTACTGCAGCCAGTACACACTGCTATAGAGTTAGTATAGCTACTTTTACCGCCAGTGCACACTGCTATAGAGTTAGTATAGCTACTACTACAGCCAGTACACACTGCTATAGAGTTAGTATAGCTACTACTATGCCCAGTACACACTGCTATAGAGTTTGTATAGCTACTACTACATCCAGTACACACTGCTATAGAGTTAGTGTAGCTACCACTACAGCCAGTACACACTGCTATAGAGTTAGTATAGCTACTTCTACCGCCAGTGCACACTGCTATAGCGTTAGTATAGCTACTACTGCAGCCAGTACACACTGCTATAGAGTTAGTATAGCTACTACTGCAGCCAGTACACACTGCTATAGAGTTAGTATAGCTACTACTGCAGCCAGTACACACTGCTATAGAGTTAGTGTAGCTACTACTACATCAGTACACAATGCTATAGAGTTAGTATAGCTACTACTACAGCCAGTACACACTGCTATAGAGTTAGTATATCTACTACTACAGCCAGTACACACTGCTATAGAGTTAGTATAGCTACTACTGCAGCCAGTACACAATGCTATAGAGTTAGTGTAGTTACTACTACAGCCAGTACACACTGATATGGAGTTAGTGTAGCTACTACTACAGCCAGTACACACTGCTATAGAGTTAGTGTAGCTACTACTACAACCAGTACACACTGCTATAGAGTTAGTGTAGCTACTACTACAGCCAGTACACACTGCTATAGAGTTAGTATAGCTACTACTACAGCCAGTACACACTGCTATAGAGTTAGTGTAGCTACTACTGCAGCCAGTGCACACTGCTATAGAGTTAGTGTAGCTACCACTACAGCCAGTACACACTGCTATAGAGTTAATATAGCTACTACTGCAGCCAGTACACACTGCTATAGAGTTAGTATAGCTACTACTACAGCCAGTACACACTGCTATAAAGTTAGTATAGCTACTACTACAGCCAGTATACACTGCTATAGAGTTAGTATAGCTACTACTACAGCCAGTACACACTGCTATAGAGTTAGTATAGCTACTACCGCAGCCAGTACACACTGCTACAGAGTTAGTGTAGCTACTACTGCAGCCAGTGCACACTGCTATAGAGTTAATATAGCTACTACTGCAGCCAGTACACACTGCTATAGAGTTAGTATAGCTACTACTACAGCCAGTACACACTGCTATAAAGTTAGTATAGCTACTACTACAGCCAGTATACACTGCTATAGAGTTAGTATAGCTACTACTACAGCCAGTACACACTGCTATAGAGTTAGTATAGCTACTACTACAGCCAGTACACACTGCTATAGAGTTAGTGTAGCTACTACTGCAGCCAGTGCACACTGCTATAGAGTTAGTGTAGCTACCACTACAGCCAGTACACACTGCTATAGAGTTAATATAGCTACTACTGCAGCCAGTACACACTGCTATAGAGTTAGTATAGCTACTACTACAGCCAGTACACACTGCTATAAAGTTAGTATAGCTACTACTACAGCCAGTATACACTGCTATAGAGTTAGTATAGCTACTACTACAGCCAGTACACACTGCTATAGAGTTAGTATAGCTACTACTATGCCCAGTACACACTGCTATAGAGTTTGTATAGCTACTACTACAGCCAGTACACACCCCGTTTGTGTGTGTGTGTGTGTGCGAGAGTACACCCCTTGTGTGTGTGCGTGTGAGTACACTCAGTGTGTGTGTGCGTGCGTACACCCCGTGTGTGTGTGTGTACACTCCGTGCGTGTCTGCGGGTACACCCCATGTGTGTGTGTGTGCACGTCTACCCCGTGTTAGTGTTTGCGCGTACACCTTCTGTGTTTGTGTGCCTATACACCCCATGTGTGTGTGTGCGCGTACAGCCCATGTGTGATTGCATGTACCCCCCCGTATGTGTGCGAGCGTACCCTTCGTGTGTGTGTGCGTGCGTACACCCCATGTGTGTTTGTATGCGCATATCTTGTGGGTTCACTTGACGTCGTAGACGGATCTTTTTAAGCAACGTGCATTTAGCTGCTGCTATAATTTTCCACGTGATGAGCCACTTTTCTTGAGCTATCATTTGTGGCCAGATCGCATCTGAAAAAGAGCTTTATAGCTCAGTGGGCCTGACCTGGTAATATTTTTTTTTTATTTAAGTTCTTGTTCCACCATCTCATCTTCTGTCTGCTTTTCTTCCTCCTTCCCTTCATCGGCCTCCATTGCATTGTTAATATTTCCCATCTGTATGTATGCATGTTGAACTTCTTTCGCACAGTATGTAGCCAACCGTGCTAATCGGAGGTGCTAGCTTGATGTTCTTCCAAACTCCATTTACGTTTCTTGTTTTGCTTTCTAAGTTACATCTGTTACCTGAGTGTTAAATGATTAACCCTTTTTGATGATGGTGGTAATGTTAGTGATGCTGTTGATAATAAAATATTGCTGATGATGCTGCTTCTCCTGATGCTGAAGATATTGCTAATAATTATGCCAACAATGCTGAAACGAAGATCATGCTGCTGCTGATGATGATGATAATGCTGTTGCCGCTCATGCTGAAGAATTGACTGTTGACGATCCTATCAATGATGCCGTTAACGGTGGTTCCGTTGATACCAGTAATATTATTTATGATAAGACGATTGATGATAATAGTGAGGGTGTAATCGAAGATGCTGCTGCTATTGATGCGGATGATCCTATTGTGGATTTGGATGATAATGATGCTGTGTGTCCGCAGCCCGTCCAAGCACGTCGGGAGGCTGCTGGCCATCCTGGGAGAAAACATTTACCGATGCTACAAGTCTGATTTCAAGAGCTACTTCTCTGAGTATGCAGTGGCCGAGGGGTGAGTGTGCGAAAAGGGACGCACATACACACACGCACGCGTACACAAAGACGAAGAATACCCGTGTAGCTTACTGTTTGGAGGAGCACCTACCATGACCGGCACAGCGTACGAACGGGGTGCTGTGTGTCATACTCATAGATGACGAAGACAAAGATCCCACGTATTGTGCACTTTCAGATGCGCTTCTGCGGCTGTCTGTAATGTTCTTTCTCCTTATAATAGGAAGCCACTGGAGCTGTGCACTTTTAAATCTAGATTTTAAAACTCATTTCTTTACAACTGATTTTTTGTTTAGTTTGCTGTCCTTCCCCCGCGCCTCCGATTAGCACGGTTGGCTACGTACAGTGCCACATAAGTTCTACATACATACAAACTGTCAGCAAGTGCTGTGAGCGAGCACATATGAAGGCCAACACTGCTATAAAGTAAGTATAGCTATTACCACAGCAAGTACACACTGCTATAGAGTTAGTATAGCTACTACTACAGCCAGTACAGACTGCTATAAAGTTAGTATAGCTACTTCTACAGCCAGTACACACTGCTATAGAGTTAGTGTAGCTACTACTACAGCCAGTACACACTGCTATAGAGTTAGTGTAGCTACTACTACAGCCAGTACACACTGCTATAGAGTTAGTATAGCTAGTACTACAGCCAGTACACACTGCTATAGAGTTAGTATAGCTACTACTACAGCCAGTACACACTGATATAGAGTTAGTATAGCTACTACTGCAGCCAGTGCACACTGCTATAGAGTTAGTATAGCTACTACTACAGCCAGTACACACTGCTATAGAGTTAGTATAGCTACTACTGCAGCCAGTGCACACTGCTATAGAGTTAGTATAGCTACTACTACAGCCAGTACACACTGCTATAGAGTTAGTGTAGCTACTACTACGGCAAGTACACACTGCTATAGAGTTAGTATAGCTACTACTACAGCCAGTACACACTGCTATAAAGTTAGTATAGCTACTACTACAGCCAGTACACACTGCTATAGAGTTAGTATAGCTACTACTGCAGCCAGTACACACTGCTATAGAGTTAGTATAGCTACCACTACAGCCAGTACACACTGCTATACAGTTAGTATAGCTACTACTGCAGCCAGTACACACTGCTATAGAGTTAGTATAGCTACTACTACAGCCATTACACACTGCTATAGAGTTAGTGTAGCTACTACTACTGCAAGTACACACTGCTATAGAGTTAGTATAGCTACTACTACAGCCAGTACACACTGCTATAAAGTTAGTATAGCTACTACTACAGCCAGTACACACTGCTATAGAGTTAGTATAGCTACTACTGCAGCCAGTACACACTGCTATAGAGTTAGTATAGCTACCACTACAGCCAGTACACACTGCTATACAGTTAGTATAGCTACTACTGCAGCCAGTACACACTGCTATAGAGTTAGTATTGCTACTACTACAGCCATTACACACTGCTATAGAGTTAGTGTAGCTACTACTACAGCCAGTACACACTGCTATAGTGTTAGTATAGCTACTACTACAGCCAGTACACACTGCTATAAAGTTAGTTTAGCTACTACTACTGCCAGTACACACTGCTATAGAGTTAGTATAGCTACTACTACAGCCAGCACACACTGCTATAGAGTTACTGTAGCTACTACTGCAGCCAGTGCACACTGCTATAGAGTTAGTGTAGCTACCACTACAGCCAGTACACACTGCTATAGAGTTAGTATAGCTACTACTGCAGCCAGTACACACTGCTATAGAGTTAGTATAGCTACTACTACAGCCAGTACACACTGCTATAGAGTTAGTGTAGCTACTACTACAGCAAGTACACACTGCTATAAAGTTAGTATAGCTACTACTACAGCCAGTATACACTGCTATAGAGTTAGTATAGCTACTACTACAGCCAGTACACACTGCTGTTGAGTTAGTATAGCTACTACCGCAGCCAGTACACACTGCTATAGAGTTAGTATAGCTACTACTACAGCCAGTACACACTGCTATAGAGTTAGTATAGCTACTACTATGCCCAGTACACACTGCTATAGAGTTTGTATAGCTACTACTTCAGTCTGTACACACCCCGTTTGTGTGTGTGTGTGTGCGAGAGTACACCCCTTGTGTGTGTGCGTGTGAGTACACTCAGTGTGTGTGTGCGTGCGTACACCCCGTGTGTGTGTGTGTGTACACTCCGTGCGTGTCTGCGGGTACACCCCATGTGTGTGTGTGTGCACGTCTACCCCGTGTTAGTGTTTGCGCGTACACCTTCTGTGTTTGTGTGCCTATACACCCCATGTGTGTGTGTGCGCGTACAACCCATGTGTGATTGCATGTACCCCCCCGTATGTGTGCGAGCGTACCCTTCGTGTGTGTGTGCGTGCGTACACCCCATGTGTGTTTGTATGCGCATATCTTGTTGGTTCACTTGACGTCGGAGACGGATCTTTTTAAGCAACGTGCATTTAGCTGCTGCTATAATTTTCCACGTGATGAGCCACTTTTCTTGAGCTATCATTTGTGGCCAGATCGCATCTGAAAAAGAGCTTTATAGCTCAGTGGGCCTGACCTGGTAATATTTTTTTTTTATTTAAGTTCTTGTTCCACCATCTCATCTTCTGTCTACTTTTCTTCCTCCTTCCCTTCATCGGCCTCCATTGCATTGTTAATATTTCCCATCTGTATGTATGCATGTTGAACTTCTTTCGCACAGTATGTAGCCAACCGTGCTAATCGGAGGTGCTAGCTTGATGTTCTTCCAAACTCCATTTACGTTTCTTGTTTTGCTTTCTAAGTTACATCTGTTACCTGAGTGTTAAATGATTAACCCTTTTTGATGATGGTGGTAATGTTAGTGATGCTGTTGATAATAAAATATTGCTGATGATGCTGCTTCTCCTGATGCTGAAGATATTGCTAATAATTATGCCAACAATGCTGAAACGAAGATCATGCTGCTGCTGATGATGATGATAATGCTGTTGCCGCTCATGCTGAAGAATTGACTGTTGACGATCCTATCAATGATGCCGTTAACGGTGGTTCCGTTGATACCAGTAATATTATTTATGATAAGACGATTGATGATAATAGTGAGGGTGTAATCGAAGATGCTGCTATTGATGCGGATGATCCTATTGTGGATTTGGATGATAATGATGCTGTGTGTCCGCAGCCCGTCCAAGCACGTCGGGAGGCAGCTGGCCATCCTGGGAGAAAACATTTTCCGATGCTACAAGTCGGATTTCAAGAGCTACTTCTCTGAGTATGCAGTGGCCGAGGGGTGAGTGTGCGAAAAGGGACGCACATACACACACGCACGCGTACACAAAGACGAAGAATGCCCGTGTAGCTTACTGTTTGGAGGAGCACCTACCATGACCGGCACAGCGTACGAACGGGGTGCTGTGTGTCATACTCATAGATGACAAAGATCCCACGTATTGTGCACTTTCAGATGCGCTTCTGCGGCTGTCTGGAATGTTCTTTCTCCTTATAATAGGAAGCCACTGGAGCTGTGCACTTTTAAATCTAGATTTTAAAACTCATTTCTTTACAACTGATTTTTTGTTTAGTTTGCTGTCCTTCCCCCGCGCCTCCGATTAGCACGGTTGGCTACGTACAGTGCCACATAAGTTCTACATACATACAAACTGTCGGCAAGTGCTGTGAGCGAGCACATATGAAGGCCGACACTGCTATAAAGTAAGCATAGCTATTACCACAGCAAGTACACACTGCTATAGAGTTAGTATAGCTACTACTACAGCCAGTACAGACTGCTATAAAGTTAGTATAGCTACTACTACAGCCAGTACACACTGCTATAGAGTTAGTATAGCTACTACTACAACTAGTACACACTGCTATAGAGTTAGTGTAGCTACTACTACAGCAAGTACACACTGCTATAAAGTTAGTATAGCTACTACTACAGCCAGTACACACTGCTATAGAGTTAGTATAGCTACTACTGCATCCAGTACACACTGCTATAGAGTTAGTATAGCTACTACTGCAGCCAGTACACACTGCTATAGAGTTAGAATAGCTACTACTACAGCAAGTACACACTGCTTTAGAGTTAGTATAGCTACTACTGCAGCAAGTACACACTGCTATAGAGTTAGTATAGCTACTACTACAGCCAGTACACACTGCTATAGAGTTAGTATAGCTACTACTGCAGCCAGTACACAGTGCTATAGAGTTAGTATAGCTACTACTACAGCCAGTATACACTGCTATAGAGTTAGTATAGCTACTACTACAGCCAGTACACACTGCTATAGAGTTAGTATAGCTACTACTATGTCCAGTACACACTGCTATAGAGTTTGTATAGCTACTATTACAGCCAGTACACACTGCTATAGAGTTTGTATGGCTACTACTACATCCAGTACACACCCCGTATCTGTGTGTGTGTGTGCGCGAGTACACCCCTTGTGTGTGTGCGTGTGAATACACTCAGTGTGTGTGTGCGTGCTTACACCCCGTGTGTGTGTGTACACTCCGTGCGTGTCTGCGGGTACACCCCATGTGTGTGTGTGTGCACGTCTACCCCGTGTTAGTGTTTGCGCGTACACCTTCTGTGTGTGTGTGCCTATACACCCCATGTGTGTGTGTGCGCGTACAACCCATGTGTGCTTGCACGTACCCCCCGTATGTGTGCAAGCGTACCCTTCGTGTGTGTGTGCGTGCGTACACCCCATGTGTGTTTGTATGCGCATATGTTGTGGGTTCACTTGACGTCGGAGACGGATCTTTGGAGGCGACACTTTATTCCATACATATATTCGGCAGTAGAGTCCCAGTCTCACACAGGGCAACGGCCCCTCTAACTACTGCCTGGGGAGGTACTGCCTCTGGGCTAACGTGCCCTGTCACGGGGCTACAGCTCTGGGTCCTCCGGTTACGGATGCCCTAAAGGAGGCTGCACTAACCTGACCCAGCCAAGGTGTGGGTTCCGACCACTGGCCCACTCGGACCCGGCCCTTACAAGGACGTCGGGCCGGGGGTTCCCATGGTCTAACCACCGTCATCCTGCTGTCCCCTTTGTCTCTGTCCACATTTCCCCCAAGACTCTTTCTTCCTTGTTGCTTTGTCAACATCTGTGTCTTGTCTGACTTTGTATGCATGTGCGTCTCGCACTTCTGCACGTCTCACCGTATCACCCTTGTCCCCTGTTCCCCACCACCTCCCTTGTCCCCAGTATGGAGCCGTATTTCCTGATCTCAAGATGTGACATGGAGAGTGGAGGCGATGGAGATGGGGATGATGGGTTTTTCCCGCCACCGACGCAGCCATTCCAGAAAACGCGCCGTCCGTCCACCATGTTTCTGGACACTGGTAATGACCCCACCAGCAACAACAGCAGCAGCAGTGAGAAATCCCTTGATCAGAATCAGAAGCTTATTGTAAGAGTAAAGTCCATTGCGCTAAGAAGCTGCTTTTCAAGGGCGATTCGGCCGGCAGGCAACATGAAAGCAACATCAAAGCATTCCATCTCGTTCCACATTAAACACTTGTTACATACAATGTTGACTTCCCATAAAGCGCAGCTACTGGCCTCCAAAGTAAAAAGCACATTAAATGAATGATAGCGATGCTATTGATGATAATGATGATGACAGTAATGCTTCGTTTAACTTTTGACGACGGTTACGATAGTAATGCAGTCGATGACGACGACGACAGTGATGCTACGTTTAACACATTTGATGATTACGATGATAGCGACGCTACTGCTCGTAATAAAAATTTCCCCGCCTCTGATCCCTGCCCGTGCCAGAAGAGAGTGTGACCCAGCAAGCGGAGGATGTGTTCCGTAGCTACGGATACCACCGCTTCCAGACCGAAGCTCAGCACGATACCGAGAATGGCCTCTTCACACCAGCCGTGCCCAAGATCATGGAGTGTCAGCAGAATCCACTCAGGTACACCCGCTGATCCGTCACCTGCCTTTTTATGATTATTACTCTGCGGTGGTGTGATATGCTATGTATGTATGTGTGTGTTGAACTTCTTTCGCATTGTACGTAGCCAACCGTGCCAATTGGAGGTGCGAAAGTTAAATACCTTGCCTAGTATATAGGAGGCTGTGGGTTGAATCCCGACCTTGACTCGTGTATATTTTGAGTTTGCATGTCTCTCCCCGTGGTCGTGTGGATTTTTCTCTGGGTCCTCTGTTTTTTCCTTACAAATTTATAAGCAACGTGCATTTAGCTGCTGCTATAATTTTCCACGTGATAAGTCACTTTTCTTGAGCTATCATTTGTGGCCAGATCGCATCTGAAAAAGAGCTTTATAGCTCAGTGGGCCTGACCTGGTAATATTTTTTTTTTAATTTAAGTTCTTGTTCCACCATCTCATCTTCTGTCTACTTTTCTTCCTCCTTCCCTTCATCGGCCTCCATTGCATTGTTAATATTTCCCATCTGTATGTATGCATGTTGAACTTCTTTCGCACAGTATGTAGCCAACCGTGCTAATCGGAGGTGCTAGCTTGATGTTCTTCCAAACTCCATTTACGTTTCTTGTTTTGCTTTATAAGTTACATCTGTTACCTGAGTGTTAAATGATTAACCCTTTTTGATGATGGTGGTAATGTTAGTGATGCTGTTGATAATAAAATATTGCTGATGATGCTGCTTCTCCTGATGCTGAAGATATTGCTAATAATTATGCCAATAATGCTGAAACGAAGATCATGCTGCTGCTGATGATGATGATAATGCTGTTGCCTCTCATGCTGAAGAATTGACTGTTGACGATCCTATCAATGATGCCGTTAACGGTGGTTCCGTTGATACCAGTAATATTATTTTTGATAAGACGATTGATGATAATAGTGAGGGTGTAATCGAAGATGCTGCTGCTATTGATGCGGATCATCCTATTGTGGATTTGGATGATAATGATGCTGTGTGTCCGCAGCCCGTCCAAGCACGTCGGGAGGCAGCTGGCCATCTTGGGAGAAAACATTTACCGATGCTACAAGTCGGATTTCAAGAGCTACTTCTCTGAGTATGCAGTGGCCGAGGGGTGAGTGTGCGAAAAGGGACGCACATACACACACGCACGCGTACACAACGACGAAGAATGCCCATGTAGCTTACTGTTTGGAGGAGCACCTACCATGACCGGCACAGCGTACGAACGGGGTGCTGTGTGTCATACTCATAGATGACGAAGACAAAGATCCCACGTATTGTGCACTTTCAGATGCGCTTCTGCGGCTGTCTCGAACGCTCTTTCTCCTTATAATAGGAAGCCACTGGAGCTGTGCACTTTTAAATCTAGATTTTAAAACTCATTTCTTTACAACTGATTTTTTGTTTAGTTTGCTGTCCTTCCCCCGCGCCTCCGATTAGCACGGTTGGCTACGTACAGTGCCACATAAGTTCTACATACATACAAACTGTCAGCAAGTGCTGTGAGCGAGCACATATGAAGGCCAACACTGCTATAAAGTAAGTATAGCTATTACCACAGCAAGTACACACTGCTATAGAGTTAGTGTAGCTACTACTACAGCCAGTACACACTGCTATAGAGTTAGTGTAGCTACTACTACAGCCAGTACAGACTGCTATAATGTTAGTATAGCTATTACTACAGCAAGTACACACTGCTATAGAGTTAGTATAGCTACTACTACAGCAGTACACACTGCTCTTGAGTTAGTATAGCTACTACTGCAGCTAGTACACACTGCTATAGAGTTAGTATAGCTACTACTACAGACAGTACACACTGCTATAGAGTTAGTATAGCTACTACTATGTCCAGTACACACTGCTATAGAGTTTGTATAGCTACTATTACAGCCAGTACACACTGCTATAGAGTTTGTATGGCTACTACTACATCCAGTACACACCCCGTATCTGTGTGTGTGTGTGCGCGAGTACACCCCTTGTGTGTGTGCGTGTGAATACACTCAGTGTGTGTGTGCGTGCGTACACCCCGTCTGTGTGTGTACACTCCGTGCGTGTCTGCGGGTACACCCCATGTGTGTGTGTGTGCACGTCTACCCCGTGTTAGTGTTTGCGCGTACACCTTCTGTGTGTGTGTGCCTATACACCCCATGTGTGTGTGTGCGCGTACAACCCATGTGTGCTTGCACGTACCCCCCGTATGTGTGCAAGCGTACCCTTCGTGTGTGTGTGCGTGCGTACACCCCATGTGTGTTTGTATGCGCATATGTTGTGGGTTCACTTGACGTCGGAGACGGATCTTTGGAGGCGACACTTTATTCCATACATATATTCGGCAGTAGAGTCCCAGTCTCACACAGGGCAACGGCCCCTCTGACTACTGCCTGGGGAGGTACTGCCTCTGGGCTAACGTGCCCTGTCACGGGGCTACAGCTCTGGGTCCTCCGGTTACGGATGCCCTAAAGGAGGCTGCACTAACCTGACCCAGCCAAGGTGCGGGTTCCGACCACTGGCCCACTCGGACCCGGCCCTTACAAGGACGTCGGGCCGGGGGTTCCCATGGTCTAACCACCGTCATCCTGCTGTCCCCTTTGTCTCTGTCCACATTTCCACCAAGACTCTTTCTTCCTTGTTGCTTTGTCAACATCTGTGTCTTGTCTGACTTTGTATGCATGTGCGTCTCGCACTTCTGCACGTCTCACCGTATCACCCTTGTCCCCTGTTCCCCACCACCTCCCTTGTCCCCAGTATGGAGCCGTATTTCCTGATCTCAAGATGTGACATGGAGAGTGGAGGCGATGGAGATGGGGACGATGGGTTTTTCCCGCCACCGACGCAGCCATTCCAGAAAACGCGCCGTCCGTCCACCATGTTTCTGGACACTGGTAATGACCCCACCAGCAACAACAGCAGCAGCAGTGAGAAATCCCTTGATCAGAATCAGAAGCTTATTGTAAGAGTAAAGTCCATTGCGCTAAGAAGCTGCTTTTCAAGGGCGATTCGGCCGGCAGGCAACATGAAAGCAACATCAAAGCATTCCATCTCGTTCCACATTAAACACTTGTTACATACAATGTTGACTTCCCATAAAGCGCAGCTACTGGCCTCCAAAGTAAAAAGCACATTAAATGAATGATAGCGATGCTATTGATGATAATGATGATGACAGTAATGCTTCGTTTAACTTTTGACGACGGTTACGATAGTAATGCAGTCGATGACGACGACGACAGTGATGCTACGTTTAACACATTTGATGATTACGATGATAGCGACACTACTGCTCGTAATAAAAATTTCCCCGCCTCTGATCCCTGCCCGTGCCAGAAGAGAGTGTGACCCAGCAAGCGGAGGATGTGTTCCGTAGCTACGGATACCACCGCTTCCAGACCGAAGCTCAGCACGATACCGAGAATGGCCTCTTCACACCAGCCGTGCCCAAGATCATGGAGTGTCAGCAGAATCCACTCAGGTACACCCGCTGATCCGTCACCTGCCTTTTTATGATTATTACTCTGCGGTGGTGTGATATGCTATGTATGTATGTGTGTGTTGAACTTCTTTCGCATTGTACGTAGCCAACCGTGCCAATTGGAGGTGCGAAAGTTAAATACCTTGCCTAGTATATAGGAGGCTGTGGGTTGAATCCCGACCTTGACTCGTGTATATTTTGAGTTTGCATGTCTCTCCCCGTGGTCGTGTGGATTTTTCTCTGGGTCCTCTGTTTTTTCCTTACAAATTTATAAGCAACGTGCATTTAGCTGCTGCTATAATTTTCCACGTGATAAGTCACTTTTCTTGAGCTATCATTTGTGGCCAGATCGCATCTGAAAAAGAGCTTTATAGCTCAGTGGGCCTGACCTGGTAATATTTTTTTTTAATTTAAGTTCTTGTTCCACCATCTCATCTTCTGTCTACTTTTCTTCCTCCTTCCCTTCATCGGCCTCCATTGCATTGTTAATATTTCCCATCTGTATGTATGCATGTTGAACTTCTTTCGCACAGTATGTAGCCAACCGTGCTAATCGGAGGTGCTAGCTTGATGTTCTTCCAAACTCCATTTACGTTTCTTGTTTTGCTTTATAAGTTACATCTGTTACCTGAGTGTTAAATGATTGACCCTTTTTGATGATGGTGGTAATGTTAGTGATGCTGTTGATAATAAAATATTGCTGATGATGCTGCTTCTCCTGATGCTGAAGATATTGCTAATAATTATGCCAATAATGCTGAAACGAAGATCATGCTGCTGCTGATGATGATGATAATGCTGTTGCCTCTCATGCTGAAGAATTGACTGTTGACGATCCTATCAATGATGCCGTTAACGGTGGTTCCGTTGATACCAGTAATATTATTTTTGATAAGACGATTGATGATAATAGTGAGGGTGTAATCGAAGATGCTGCTGCTATTGATGCGGATGATCCTATTGTGGATTTGGATGATAATGATGCTGTGTGTCCGCAGCCCGTCCAAGCACGTCGGGAGGCAGCTGGCCATCCTGGGAGAAAACATTTACCGATGCTACAAGTCGGATTTCAAGAGCTACTTCTCTGAGTATGCAGTGGCCGAGGGGTGAGTGTGCGAAAAGGGACGCACATACACACACGCACGCGTACACAACGACGAAGAATGCCCATGTAGCTTACTGTTTGGAGGAGCACCTACCATGACCGGCACAGCGTACGAACGGGGTGCTGTGTGTCATACTCATAGATGACGAAGACAAAGATCCCACGTATTGTGCACTTTCAGATGCGCTTCTGCGGCTGTCTCGAACGCTCTTTCTCCTTATAATAGGAAGCCACTGGAGCTGTGCACTTTTAAATCTAGATTTTAAAACTCATTTCTTTACAACTGATTTTTTGTTTAGTTTTCTGTCCTTCCCCCGCGCCTCCGATTAGCACGGTTGGCTACGTACAGTGCCACATAAGTTCTACATACATACAAACTGTCAGCAAGTGCTGTGAGCGAGCACATATGAAGGCCAACACTGCTATAAAGTAAGTATAGCTATTACCACAGCAAGTACACACTGCTATAGAGTTAGTATAGCTACTACTACAGCCAGTACAGACTGCTATAAAGTTAGTATAGCTACTTCTACAGCCAGTACACACTGCTATAGAGTTAGTGTAGCTACTACTACAGCCAGTACACACTGCTATAGAGTTAGTGTAGCTACTACTACAGCCAGTTCAGACTGCTATAATGTTAGTATAGCTATTACTACAGCAAGTACACACTGCTATAGAGTTAGTATAGCTACTACTACAGCAGTACACACTGCTATAGAGTTAGTATAGCTACTACTACAGCAAGTACACACTGCTATAGAGTTAGTGTAGCTACTACTACAGCCAGTACACACTGCTATAGAGTTAGTGTAGCTACCACTACAGCCAGTACACACTGCTATAGCGTTAGTATAGCTACTTCTACAGCCAGTACACACTGCTATAGAGTTAGTGTAGCTACTACTACAGCCAGTACACACTGCTATAGAGTTAGTATAACTACTACTACAGCAAGTACACACTGCTATAGAGTTAGTATAACTACTACTACAGCCAGTACACACTGCTATAGAGTTAGTATAGCTACTACTACAGCCAGTACACACTGCTATAGAGTTAGTATTGCTACTACTACAGCCAGTACACACTGCTATAGAGTTAGTATAGCTACTTCTATAGCAAGTACACACTGCTATAAAGTTAGTATAGCTACTACTACAGCCAATACACACTGCTATAGAGTTAGTGTAGCTACTACTACAGCCAGTACACACTGCTATAGAGTTTGTATAGCTACTACTACAGCCAGTACACACTGCTCTAGAGTTAGTATAGCTACTACTACCGTCAGTACACACTGCTATAGAGTTAGTATAGCTACTACTACAGCGAGTACACACTGCTATAGAGTTAGTATATTTACTACTACAGCCAGTATACACTGCTATAGAGTTAGTATAGCTACTACTACAGCCAGTATACACTGCTATAGAGTTAGTGTAGCTACTACTACAGCCAGTACACACTGCTATAGAGTTAGTATAGCTACTATTACAGCAAGTACACACTGCTATAGAGTTAGTATATTTACTACTACAGCCAGTATACACTGCTATCGAGTTAGTATAGCTACTACTACAGCGAGTACACACTGCTATAGAGTTAGTATATTTACTACTACAGCCAGTATACACTGCTATAGAGTTAGTATAGCTACTACTACAGCCAGTATACACTGCTATAGAGTTAGTATAGCTACTACTACCGCCAGTACACACTGCTATAGAGTTAGTATAGCTACTATTACAGCAAGTACACACTGCTATAGAGTTAGTATATTTACTACTACAGCCAGTATACACTGCTATCGAGTTAGTATAGCTACTACTACCGCCAGTACACACTGCTATAGAGTTAGTATAGCTACTACTACAGCCAGCACACACTGCTATAGAGTTAGTATAGCTACTCCTACAGCCAGTACACACTGCTATAGAGTTAGTATAGCTACTACTACAGCCAGTACACACTGCTGTAGAGTTAGTATAGCTACTACTACAGCCAGTACACACTGCTATAGAGTTAGTATAGCTACTTCTACAGCCAGTACACACTGCTATAGAGTTAGCATTGCTACTACTACAGCCAGTATACACTGCTATAGAGTTAGTGTAGCTACTACTACAGCCAGTACACACTGCTATAGAGTTAGTATAGCTACTATTACAGCAAGTACACACTGCTATAGAGTTAGTATATTTACTACTACAGCCAGTATACACTGCTATCGAGTTAGTATAGCTACTACTACAGCGAGTACACACTGCTATAGAGTTAGTATATTTACTACTACAGCCAGTATACACTGCTATAGAGTTAGTATAGCTACTACTACAGCCAGTATACACTGCTATAGAGTTAGTATAGCTACTACTACCGCCAGTACACACTGCTATAGAGTTAGTATAGCTACTATTACAGCAAGTACACACTGCTATAGAGTTAGTATATTTACTACTACAGCCAGTATACACTGCTATCGAGTTAGTATAGCTACTACTACCGCCAGTACACACTGCTATAGAGTTAGTATAGCTACTACTACAGCCAGCACACACTGCTATAGAGTTAGTATAGCTACTCCTACAGCCAGTACACACTGCTATAGAGTTAGTATAGCTACTACTACAGCCAGTACACACTGCTGTAGAGTTAGTATAGCTACTACTACAGCCAGTACACACTGCTATAGAGTTAGTATAGCTACTTCTACAGCCAGTACACACTGCTATAGAGTTAGCATTGCTACTACTACAGCCAGTACACACCCCGTAAGTGTGTTTTCGCGCATACCCCCCCCCGTGTGTGTGAGTGCGTGTCTACAACCCGTTTGTGTGCGCGTACACCGTATATATGTGCTCATACAACCCGTGTGTGTGCGGTCGAGTACACCCCATGTGTGTGCGGTCGAGTACACCCCGTGTGTGTGTGTGCACTCCGTGTGTGTGTGCGTACACTCCGTGTGTGTGTGCGTACACCCCCTGTGTGTGTGCGTACACTTCGTGAGTGTGTGCGTGCGTACACCGGTGTGTTTGTGTGTGAGCGTACACTTCGTGTATGCGTGTTTGTGCGCGTACACCCCGTGTGTGTCGTCCATATGTAGTGACATTGCGGATGTCACTGTGTAATGCCGGCCCTGCAGAGGCACCGCGTGCGATGTATTGACATCACGGGCACCACGTACATGTGGGTGCAGTACTGGCCCTAGAGGGGCTCGGTGAGCGCTGACTGGCAGTGCTGGATGGCACCACGCTCTGCGTGCAGTGCCGACCCCTACAGGATAGGGTGTGAGCGTGCCAGCCATGGGAATGGGGTTACTCAGGGACATGGCACTCTGGTTGTCCCCGAAGGACACGTGACCGGCAAAGTCTACGCAAGGTCCCTAGGTGGAGGGGTGGTCACGTGTCAGGGCCGAGATCCTGCTCGAGGATTCTAGAAGGGGGTCGTGACTAAGGGCGGAGCCAGCCATGGCACAGAGGATATAAGCCGGGTCCCCGAGAGGGACCGGCTGCTGTTGTTCATCCTGAAGAAATCTACGTTCTATGTCCTTCAGTTTCATTTATTTGGAATAACCCTGTGAGCCCTTCGGCTCTTGATTCGGGTGCAACTGCAACAAACAATAAAATTACAAGATACATTTAAAATTTACAGCACGCAAATTGAAACATCCCGTACAAAAACAATAAAATCTTCCAGAAAAAGCACCATTTGTTTATGCTCCTTACAAAAATGTGCAAAAATCCCGTTTGGATGTTAGATCACAATAACAATCATAATACAATTTAGATGAAAATTCTAAGTCTAACTCTATACTACATTAAACAAATATGGCTAAACTAAACCTTTCTAGAAATCACTAAAATAATGCTATAAAGATAATGTAACAAGTAATAAAATAATAAAAATAAAACATACATAACATATTACTAAACCTAGCAACCTTAGCTAGCTGCATGAGTCAATCCATAATAGCAGGAGTATTAATAGTAGTAGCAGCACACTATAATCAAAATACATGATAATTCCTCGCATAGGTCATCTGTAGCGATATATTTGATTTCAGGCCACTGGATAGCAGTGGCAGCTGGGGTTGTACGACTCCTCTAGAGCAGTTTTGAGTGATGGTCTTGTAGGTAGTGATCCAAGCTGGAGTTTATTTGCGATAGCATTCCAGACCCTGGGAGCATCTATAGCAAAAGCCCTTCCTCCAGTATTTGTACGGCAATAAGGAATGCGAAGCTGGTAAATGAGCGAAGATCTTAGCTCACATTTGTTTTCTGAAACAATGAGGAGATCCAGCAGGTAATCTGCGGATTTTTTTGCAAGTACATCGTAAATAAATAATATCTGATGCATAAGCCGTCGATCATTAAGAGATGTTAAGTTTGACCCAATGTAGAGATCGCAGTGGTAAGTCCTATATGGGCAGTTCAATGCAAATTTTAAGGCCGAGTGATATATTGAGTCAAGCTTCTTCAGAACAGTACTGGGTGCTGATTTATATACGATGTCACAGTAATCAGGTAGAGGCATTATGGTAGCTTTTATCAATTCCAAACGGAGCATAGGTCTTTTTACCAATATAATCAATGTGTTCCTGAAAATTCAGTTTTTAATCAAGGATGACCCCAAGATACTTATAGATCTTGACTTGCTCTATTTCATCATAATTTTTTTAATATAAATGGGGAAAAATAACGTCCTGCTTTAGTCCTGGTGAGAAGCATAGCATATTGGTTTTGTAGGTATATTAGGTGACCAACAGTAAGGAGAGCAAAAACGGGAATACTATCCGCTCATGTAGCGGAAGACCCTTTGAGGTTAGACAGTTGTTTTAGAACATTATTTTCGTGTATAGGCAAGAAATTAAATTTGTTTAAGGTTTGGTCAGTGGTTTCTGAAATTGCTTGAGCTGGGGTTACTCCCAAAACGATGTCATACAGTGAGGGAAAAAAGTATTTGATCCCCTGCTGATTTTGTACGTTTGCCCACTGACAAAGAAATGATCAGTCTATAATTTTAATGGTAGGTTTATTTGAACAGTGAGAGACAGAATAACAACAGCAAAATCCAGAAAAATGCATGTCAAAAATGTTATAAATTGATTTGCATTTGAATGAGGGAAATAAGTATTTGACCCCCTCTCAATCAGAAAGATTTCTGGCTCCCAGGTGTCTTTTATACAGGTAACGAGTTGAGATTAGGAGCACACTCTTAAAGGGAGTGCTCCTAATCTCAGCTTGTTACCTGTATAAAAGACACCTGTTCACAGAAGCAATCAATCAATCAGATTCCAAACTCTCCACCATGGCCAAGACCAAAGAGCTCTCCAAGGATGTCAGGGACAAGATTGTAGACATACACAAGGCTGGAATGGGCTACAAGACCATCGCCAAGCAGCTTGGTGAGAAGGTGACAACAGTTGGTGCGATTATTCGCAAATGGAAGAAACACAAAAGAACTGTCAATCTCCCTCGGCCTGGGGCTCCATGCAAGATCTCACCTCCTGGAGTTGCAATGATCATGAGAACGGTGAGGAATCAGCCCAGAACTACACGGGAGGATCTTGTCAATGATTTCAAGGCAGCTGGGACCATAGTCACCAAGAAAACAGTTGGTAACACACTACGCCGTGAAGGACTGAAATCCTGCAGCGCCCGCAAGGTCCCTCTGCTCAAGAAAGCACATATACATGCCCGTCTGAAGTTTTGCCAATGAACATCTGAATGATTCAGCGGACAATTGGTAGAAAGTGTTGTGGTCAGATGAGACCAAAATGGAGCTTTTTGCCATCAACTCAACTCGCCGTGTTTGGAGCAGGAGGAATGCTGCCTATGACCCCAAGAAAACCATCCCCACCGTCAAACATGGAGGTGGAAACATTATGCTTTGGGGGTGTTTTTCTGCTAAGGTGACAGGACAACTTCACCGCATCAAAGGGACGATGGACAGGGCCATGTACCATCATATATTGGGTGAGAACTTCCTTCCCTCAGCCAGGGCATTGAAAATGGGTCGTGGATGGGTATTCCAGCATGACAATGACCCAAAACACACGGCCAAGGCAACAAAGGAGTGGCTCAAGAAGAAGCACATCAAGGTCCTGGAATGGCCTAGCCAGTCTCCAGACCTTAATCCCATATACAATCTGTGGAGGGAGCTGAAGGTTCGAGTTGCCAAACGTCAGCCTCGAAACCTTAATGACTTGGAGAAGATCTGCAAAGAGGAGTGGGACAAAATCCCTCCTGAGATGTGTGCAAACCTGGTGGCCAACTCCAAGAAACGTCTGACCTCTGTGATTGCCAACAAGGGTTTTGCCACCAAGTACTAAGTCATGTTTTGCAGAGGGTTCAAATACTTATTTCCCTCATTAAAATGCAAATCAATTCATAAAATTTTTGACATGCGTTTTTCTGGATTTTTGTTGTTATTCTGTCTCTCACCGTTCAAATAAACATACCATTAAAATTATACACTGATCATTTCTTCGTCAGTGGGCAAACGTACAAAATCAGCAGGGGATTAAATATTTTTCCCTCACTGTAAAGGTCACCAGCTTCAGAAAAATATGGTTAAAATTGTCGACTATTTTTTGGGGATCTGAAAAACAGTCCCCATTTCGGTTTCGCGTAACAGGCAGATTATCTGTTTTAGATGTTTTTTCGATACATTTCATTGTTTTCCAGAAAATCTTGGCATTGCCATGTGGTTCCAGGAGCGCGGATGAAAAGTAAGCATTTTTTGCATGTCGTATTCTTTTGACGCATCTATTCCTTAAAATACTGTATTCTATCCAGTAATTTACCAAGTTACTTTCATGAGCAGATGCCCAAGCCTTGTCCCTAGTTTTCATGAGCTTATTAATTTGAGGATCAAACTATGGTGGGCGATTGCCTTTAATTTTAAATCTAACCAATGGAGCATGTTTGTTAAGAATTTTGAGAAATGTGGATCTGAAGGTCTCCCAAGTCGTTGTCAGGTTGGGAATATCACAGACCTTGTCAATATCCGATTGAAGTACATAATTTGTAAATGCCTGTATGCTGAGGTGTCTGAGGGAGTGCTTTTCAACCAATTTAGGGGGGGGACATTGGGTTTGGCCGATTATTCTCTCCCCAAATATGAAGGAGTGATCACTAAGGTTATTACCCAGAACACCAGCAGTGATGAATGTCCCGAATTTTTTAGGTTGGGTCTTGTTGGGACATTTATTAATTGAAACAGGTTAAATTAATCTGTAAAATGTGAGGCCACAGCCGGTGGATTTAGCCAATTCAAATTTAGATCTCCCACTAAAACTATTTCACCTTTAGAAAGGCCCCCAAGAAGCTCTCTCAGTGCAGACTCAGCTTCAACATCCTTACTACTAGGCGGTCTATAGCAGCACACTACTAATATCTGTTCATTATTCGGGAGAGTTATTTTAATAGCCCGACCTTCAAAGCAATATTTTTTAACACGGAGTGAGCTGGTGAACATGCTATAGTATTACGAACATAGATGGCCATTCCACCTCCTTTAGACCCTCGATCAAGCCGAAAATGGTTGTAGTTGTCAATCGTCATTGGCCGGAGTGAGAAACGTTTCTGTTAGGCAAAAAATGTCTGGGTCTATATTTGCCACTTCAAGTTTTAGTTGACTTAATTTATTTACGAGGCCTCTGATGTTGACAGGTAGAATACCAACACTTTTTTTGCTAGAAAAATCTACAGAATTAAACGATGTTTTTACATTTGGGCCTGGATGATGCCCTATACTTCCCAAAAATAATAAAAGTAGAATTAACAGTTTTCGCAGGTATTTTCTGTGAAAGTATGTAGAGCGGCGAACCTTAGACAAATAACAGCAACTCGTAGATGGCGATATTTTTAAGAGAAGAATGAAGTTTGGAAGGAGTGCCGGTTTAGTAATGGGACAGAGATAGGGTTTAAAAAGATGCAATGATGAAGTGTAGAAGTGATGATACGCTGTTTCATTTGTTGGTGCAGTGGCATAGTGAGCAACAAGTATGGACGAGAAGTAACGTGGGTATCTGGTGTAAGAGTTGAATGTGGCACTAGATCTGACCGGGAAGTATAGCAATAGGGTACATAGCAGGAGAATTTCCATCTTTAAAAGGCTGCGGTGTGTGAAAGGCTGTGATGTGTGAGAGGTTGCGGTGTGCGAGAGGCTGTGGTGTGTAAGTGGCTGTGGTGTGTGACGGGTTGTGTTGTTTGAGAGGTTATGGTGTGTGATAGGCTGTAGTGTGTTAGTGGCTGTGGTGAACGAGAGGCCCGGGTGTTTGAGAGGCTTCGGTGTGTGAGAGGCTGTGGTGTGTAAGAGTGTGTGGTTTTTGAGATGCTCTGGTGTTGGAGAGGCTTTAGTATGTGTTGTAGAGGCTGTGGTGTATAAGTGGCTGTTGTGTGTGAAAGATGCTTTGGTTTGCCAGAGGCTTTGGTATGCAAGTGGCTGTGGCGTGCGAGAAGCTGTGGTATGTGAGCGGTTGTGTTGTGCGAGAGGTTGTGGTGTGTGAGAGGCTGTGGTGTGTGAGAGGCTGTGTTGTGCGAGAGGTTGTGGTGTGTAAGAGGCTGCGGTGTAAGAGAGGCTGTGGTGTGTAAAGGGTTGTGGTGTGTGAGAGGTTGTGGTGTGTGAGAGGCTGTGGTGTGTAAGAGGCTGCGGTGTAAGAGAGGCTGTGGTGTGTAAAGGGTTGTGGTGTGTGAGAGGCTGTGGTGTGTGAGAGGCTATGGTGTTTGAGAGGCCAGAGGCCCTCAGTCCCCGAAGGCGTGCTAGTGCGATTCCGGCCCTCTTTGCTTGACCGCTCTCCGTTGGGCCCGCTACCGATCAGCAGCGTTTCTGCAGTGGCGGCGGCGGTGGTGGCGCTGGGCAGCTGTTTGATTGCGTGGTCATCCCGCATTTGTTGGTTTGCCTCGTACAGCCATGTTAGCGACTTGATGATGAGCAGGCACAGCAGCATGCAGCACTTAAGAGCCGGGAGGTGGGCCTGGCGCTCGCGGGGAGCGGCCTTCACCCAGCTCTCGAGGGTCCCGAACTCTGACTCCTTGGAGGTGCATGCGAGGTTGTTGCTTGACATAACCTCGTGCAGCTCTGCTGGACTCGAGGAACACCTCGGTGCAGCGGAACTCTTCGAAGTGCTGCTGCTGGAAGAGCCACGCCGCTAGGCATTGCTTGGGGCAGCCGTGAGCGTCGGTGAAGCGCGCAATGCCGATGCAGTTGGCTAGGCCGAGCTCGTACTCGAGGAACTCGCAGTACTCTTTAAGCGCCAGCCGCACCTGCAGGAGGTTGGCGGCCATAAGTAGTGACTCCACCGTGTCCTCTGACACGCACACGGAGCCCGTGTAGGCGAAGGTCACGATGGCGTGCAAGGCCGCCTCAGCCACGAAGCATAGGCGCACCGCCCCGTCCGTGTGTTCCAGCCCGCCGGCGTACATCGAGCGAAAGAAGGCGCTGTTGTAAGCGAGCACAGCGCGGTGAGCGTGCACCCGGGCCGTGCCTCTCTATGCCCTCAGCCTGCGCATGGCGGTGACGGGCTCTGCCATTGCGCCTCACCGATCTGCAGCAGATTTTTCTTGCAGTCGAACGCATTGTAGTGGATGTAGACGAGACCGAGGCCATAGAGAAAGGCAGCATTCTTCCAGTAGTCGGGGTGAGTCGTGTAGTACTTCTGATACGCATAGAGAGTTTTGTAGTACTCCTCCAGCAGCAGGTTGAGGTGGCCCAGTTGACAGAACACCCGGGGGTCCGCCTTCCCCTCGCACTTGTGCACCAAATAGTTGTAGTACCTGAGGCCCTTGGCGAGCAGGGTCCGTCGAGCCGCTTCCTCGGGGCCCGGACGAGTAAATCCGAAGAGACAGCAGTCGAGGGTTGGGAACAACTCCTGCTCGTGGGAGCTGAAGCCGCCTTCACCGCCACCACCACTGCCGTTGTTGCCGCTGCTGCTGCTGCCGTTCTTGCAGTTGCCACCACCAGCAGCACCACCGCCACCACAACCACCAACACAGGCCGATCTTGACACCGCTGGTACCAGTCATTGGCAAGTCCACTCAGCTCCACGTCCTCCCGTACCACATCACTCCATCTCTTCTCTAGCCCGTGCCGCGCCCGTTTAGCCCCCTCGATCCGGCCAAACAAAAGCTGTTTAAGCATCCGGTGGCTGGGAATGCGGGCTACATGACCCAGCCAATGCAGCCTTGCCTGCCGGAGGAGCTCACCGATGGGACTTTGCCCATATCTTTCAAGGATTTGTGAGCTCACACAATCCAGCCTGGTTAAACCCAGGATGGATCGTAGGCAGGCCAGCCTAAATGTTTCTAACCGGCGAAGATGCTCCATTAGGGGGTTCCACGTTTCGCAAGCGTAGAGAAGGGAGGGAATGACTGTGGCCGAGAAGACCTGAAGCTTCGTGCGGAGCGACAGACCAGGTAGCTTCCACACAGCGTTACGCAACCGATGAAAAGATATTGCCGCTCGACTGATTCGGAGTGAGGCCTCTGCTGTTAAACTGGAGCCGGTCATAAGCACACTGCCCAGGTATGGGAAACTCTCCACTCTCTCCACAACTGCCCCATCACCGATTGGGAGTTGTGTGGGTGGAGTATCCGATGGTACAAAATACCCAGGCAGGTGCTTAGTTTTGGTGGGGCTGATGGTAAGGCCCCACCTCTTAGTGGTGTAGTGGTGGTGTTGACGTGCGCCGACTGTGACAGTGATGGATCACGGGGCGGCGCGAGGTGCGGGGTTGGGCACGCGTTGTGGGCGTGGTGTGGACGCGCGCGCCGGGAGTGACAGATGACGGGGCGGCGCGGCGTGGGTGCTGAGGCACGCTGAGATGTGGGAAAACAGGATCGTAGCCAGCGCCCAGTGATTGGTCGAATAGGATGGGTGCTCGCAGCGACGTCCGCAGGTGGGGTATAAAGGGGGACGCGCGAGAGCACTCGGGGAGAGTTACCCAGTTGAAGACCAGAAGACGGAGCTGAAGACCTAGTGCCCCGAGACCCCTAGTCCCGCCGTCCTTGTAGGGACCGGGGCCCTGTGTGGCTCGGAGGCGAGACTGTGGGACCCGGGGTCCGACGCCCACGTGGGTCGGGTTGGGGACCCACAGTCAAGACGGATACCCCGGGCAGGGAGTGTCCCGAGTAGCTCAGTGGGTGTTAGTCGCCAGGGTAGCTAAGTGGGTGTTGGTCACCCGAGTAGCTCAGGGGCGTTAGTCGCCGAGTAGCTAAGTGGGTGTTGGTCACCCGAGTAGCTCAGTGGGCGTTAGTCGCCAAGTAGCTAAGTGGGTGTTGGTCACCCGAGTAGCTCAGTGGGCGTTAGTCGCCAGGGTAGCTAAGTGGGTGTTTGTCACCCGAGATACTAAGTGGGTGTTTGTCACCCGCGATACTAAGTGGGTGTTTGTCACCCGAGATACAAAGTAGGTGTTAGTCACCTGTGAACGAGTTTGGTAAAATAAAGAGTGTGTTACCCGTGAAGTCGTCTCCCGCCGAGTTACTACATTACAACTGGCGTCAGAAGTAAACCTGTCTTCAAGAAGTATGGACACGAGGAAGACTACCCGTACCCACGAGCGAGGTCGGGACGACGACGGCGTACCTCGGACACCAACCTCGGGAGGAGAGGACGAGGAGTTGCCGCCGATGCAGCACTTCGCGGTGATGGCCGACGCTCCGCTCGCCTCCGACACCAGCCTCCAAGACGCGCACTCCCGGTTGGCGGAGTTGCTACTCGCCGCCGCCGCTGTCTTGGCGGACATCTCTGTTCCGGCGAGCGGAAAAACGGCTGCGGGGTTGGGGGAGAAAGCGACGTTGGAGGGATCCCGCCAAAAGGCGCTTCGCGCCAAAAGTCTGGAAGTTGCCGCCGTTTTTGAGGGGCCGCCATCGATTGGCGGGAAACACGGACACCACGTGGCCGGAGACCTCCGCTCAGCGCAGCCCACGTCATCAGCGCGCGCCGGAGCTCTCCATTTTGCGCCTGACAACCGAGCCGACATTTTACACAACTACAGCGGAGCGCGGGAAAATCTCTCCGACGTCGACGACGATCGGGTCCTCCAGCAAAGATTGCCCGCGCTGTCGGCGTTCAAGGCGGATGGGGGCGACTGGGGAGCCTTCCAACGAAGGTTCCTCGCTCATCAGGAGATGTCGGGGTGGTCCGACACCACTGCCCTGCGTGCGTTGCCAGCGATGCTCGACGACGACGCGCTTGCAGCCTTCACATCTGCTGCAAGGTCGTCCCGCTCTACGCTCCAGGCCGCACTACACCTGATGGCGAAGGTGTTCGGACCGCCCTCCACGTGTCGCCACCAGTTCTACGATCGGCGGAAGGTGGCTGGAGAAACGACGCTCGCCTATAGCACGGCACTGCTCGCCTTGGCGGACGCAGCTTTTCCCCGCATGGATAAGGAGGGGAAGGACACCATGGTGACGGAGCAGCTGCTGGCGTTGGCCCACGAGTTGGGGGTCCCCATCAATGTGGCGGACGAAATGGATATCTGCTCCCTGGCGATCGCCACGAGCATTCACGCGTACGAGGTCCTCAAACGCAAGCCGGGGGTCGTCTGCAAATGGGCGGGGAACGCGGCACTGGCCGCCACGATCGCCGAACCTCAGCCAGCTGCGGATCAGGAGCAGGCCTTCGCTGCATCGCGTCCGGGGGAGTGGAGAACGGGAGGTCGTTCGCCCACACGTTCATCCCGCAAGCTGGAGCAACCGAAACCTACGACGTCCCTCGTCGTCTGCTACAACTGCGGCCTTCGGGGCCACGTCGCAGCCGGGTGCCGGGCCCCGCGTCAGCGCGCCACAGGACCACGTCGGGACGACGACCAGGCCCACAAGTCATCCCAACAAAACCCGGCAAGTCGCGGCACCTCACACGTTCGGTCCACAAACACGGCACATTCGGGTCGCCGCTTGGCGGTGGGGGGTTCGCGGCTGGGTGCCGGGGGTTCACTTCGGCGAGGGGGGTCCGTACACGGCCCGCAAGCAGTCGAGTGGTCCGAATTGGCCCACAGGATAGTGGCTGCGTCGGCCGGGTCGTCCGTGGTGACGGGGTTTATTGACGGGGTTGAGGTCCGGGTGCTGGTGGACACGGGTGCGTTGGCCACTATCATCTCGGACCTTATTTATAACATTCTTCCCGTCCAAAGTAGACCCCTTCTGCCAGTAGACGTGCCATTTTATGCGGCGAATGGGGGATCCCTGGGGATCATCGGCCAGATTCGGGCGCCTATTTGCATTGGTGACATCAAATTGGCGGGCCCTATTTTTGTATCATCATCGCTGGCCGTTCCCTGTTTGCTAGGTACGGACTTTTTGTCCAAAATGCCCATCAAAATTCTTATAGATCAGGCCTGCATTGAGCTTCCGTCAGGTCGGCGGGTTGCGTTCTTGACGAGCCCTACCAAAATACGCACGGTTTGTGCGACGGTGCAGGCGCTGGCAACTCACACTGTACGGGTGCCCCCGGGATCGCAAATGTTGGTACCCCTTCGGTTGAGGAAACCACTCGAGGTGGGTGCGGAGGCACAGGGGGTGCTGTTGGGGCCGTCTAACAGGGCCAGAAGGGGCCTCGATTTAGCGGTTGCTCAAACCATGGTGAGAGGGGACAGTGAGCCGTTCGTAATGGTCTTGAATACGGGCTCGCGGCCGGCCGTAATTGCGCAGGGAACGGTGCTGGCTCACGCCGCGCCGCTACCCGTTGAGGACCGGCTCGTGGCTCAAGCAGATTTCACTGTCGAGTCGCATCCTCCAAGTGATGAGGGGACTGAGTGGTTGGACTCGTTGTGTGCCGGTTCGGCTAACTTGTCCAAGGTGCAATTGGGAGCATTGAGGGGTTTGCTACTCGAGTTTGCTGACGTGTTCAGCAAACATAAGTACGATATCGGCTGCACTGACCTGTTGCGCCACCACATAGCTACAGGGGACGCGGCCCCTATTCGTCAGAATCCCTTCCGGCTCAGCCCAGCCGAGAAGGAGCATGTGCAATCGGCGGTTAATGATATGTTGGCGGCCGATATCATTTCGCCCTCTTCTAGTCCGTGGGGTGCTCCTATTGTCCTAGTAAAAAAACAGGACGGGTCCTTGCGGTTTTGTGTCGATTTCCGCCGCTTAAACAAAATCTCGATGGCGGATGCGTATCCGCTCCCCAGGATGGATGAGTCGCTGGATGCCTTGGCGGGAGCACAGTTTTTTTCCACACTCGATCTGCTTTCCGGATTTTGGCAATTGCCACTCGATAACGAGTCTAAACCTAAAACCGCTTTCCGGACACCTGGTGGCCTATTTGAATTCAACCGGTTGCCCATCGGCTTACATTCCGCTCCCGCCACGTTCCAGAGACTCATGGAATTGGTTTTGTCGGGCCTCCAATGGGATACCTGTTTGATTTATCTCGACGATATCATCGTCTTCAGTCGAACTTTTGAGGAGCACCTCCAGCGACTGAGAGCGGTGTTCCTCAGGATGCGTTCCGCTAAGCTTAAATTTAAACCGGCAAAATGCTTTCTGCTTCGGGAATCGGTCAGGTATTTGGGCCATATCGTGAGTCGTTCAGGGATCTCGACGGACCCTGCTAAGACGCACTGCGTCAGCTCATGGCCAACGCCAACCTCGGTCACGGAGGTTCGCAGTTTCATTGGTTTCGCCTCCTATTACCGTCGTTTTGTCAAGCAGTTTGCCACCATAGCCAGGCCCCTGCACGCTTTGACGGCTAAGGGTGTGCGGTTTCACTGGGGGGCGGAAGAGGAGGCTGCGTTCTGCTCACTTCGTGATGCCTTGGTGCAGGCTCCCCCCTTGTGTTATCCCGATTTCACACAACCGTTTTTGCTTGACACAGATGCCAGCAACACGGGTATCGGGGGGGTGCTCTCACAGGTGGTCGGGGGGGTTGAACGGGTGGTCGCCTACGGTATTAGAGTTCTTTCCCCCGCCGAACAACGCTATTGCGTAACTCGTCGTGAATTGTTAGCGATTGTGTTTTTTACACAGCAATTCAGGCCGTATCTTTACGGCCGTCATTTTACGGTCCGTACGGACCATGCGGCTCTACAATACGCTATGCGCGTGGCACAGCCATCGGGCCAATTGTCCCGATGGTTGGAGGTCCTTCAGGACTACCAATTCACGACGATTTACAGCAAGGGATTGCGACACTCAAATGCGGACGCCTTGTCGCGGTTGCCACCGTGCACGGACTGCACATGTTTGTTGGGATCGGCGCGGTGCAAACCCCCGGTCGCCGGCACCCCGGGAGTTGCGCTCGCCGCCACTGACACGCCGGGAGTCGACGCCCCCACGGGGAGGGATTCGCTGTTGTCGTTGCCCCTCATTGAGTGGGGCCGTCTCCAAATGTCCGACGGTTCCCTACTTACGCTACGTCGAAAAGTTGGCGCTCCCGCGGTAGGGGATGCGCGGGTCGGTTCCTGGGTGTGCAGACAGGGCCTTTTGATGAAGTGGGACAACATGTCCCGGCGTCACGTGCTCGTTGTGCCTGTTGCTATGCGGGGTAGGGTCGTTCTGGCAGCTCATGAACGGCTCATGCATCTGGGTTTTCACAAAACGCTCGCCCTAATCCAGCGAGACTATTATTGGCCGGGGATGGGTAACGACGTGGCGAATATTCTTAAGGGATGCGTAGGGTGCGCCAAAAGAAAACCGCCACCATTGGCAGCTAATCCACCGCTGCAATCCATTCAAGTTTCGCGCATAAACGAATTAGTTGCGTTGGACATCTTGGGGCCCTTTCCTGCTACACCAAGGGGAAATAAGTTCCTGCTGGTTGGCGTAGAATACTTCACCCGATGGCCCATGGCATGGCCACTCGCCAACCAGTCGGCTGCAGCGGTGGCGGACGCCTTCGTCCAGGGCTATGTTTTGGACAATGGCGCCCCCGAACGCTTGCTGACGGATCAAGGAAAGAATTTTTCGAGCGTTTTGTTGCGCGAGGTGTGCGACCTGTTGGGTACAAAGAAAGTGCGTACTTCCCCCTACCACCCGCAGACTGACGGGATGGTTGAGCGTCTGAACAGGACGATTACGTCTATGTTGTGCCAACAGGTCTGCGACGATCAGGTTGATTGGGACTTACAGGTGCCGGGGGTACTCGCGGCCTATCGAATGGCCCCTCATGCGGCGACGGGGTTTTCCCCATTTTTTCTTATGTATGGGCGGGAGGCCGATCCGGCCATGGACGTCCAACTGGGGATTTCCCAGCCACGTGCAAAATCAAAATTGGCAGACCACATCAAATTTAATATCGCCAAATTGACTGAAGCGCGGGAGGCGGCGAGGTTGAATTCGCGGTCTCGGCAAATTGCGAACGAGAGATTGCATGGGTGGAGGGTGCATACGCATGATTGGAAACCAGGCGATAAGGCCTGGCTGCATTGTCCACATGCACCGTTGGCTACGTCCCCCAAGTTGTTGAGACCTTGGAGGGGACCGGTGGAAATTGTGCGGGTTGCACGACCCCAGAGTATACAGATTAAATGGGAAAAACGCCGTTGGTACGTGCACCCCTCCCGACTGAAGCCCTATGCGGCACCGTGTGACCCCGTTCTGTGCCGTAACGACCGGGCGTGTGATGTGACCGTCGACTCGGGGAGGGAGGTGTCGCAGGCTGATCCTCACGTGTCTCCACCTGACCCACCCCCAGGTGCCTCGGGCTTGACGGCTGCTGACCGTCGGGAGCCTGAACCCCGCGGCACGCACGGGTCCTCGATGCCTGGCCGATGTCTTCCTGAACCGCCGGCACCACCGGACGTTCAACCGCGTCTGGTGCCGTACGACGGACCGGCAAGGCGGACTCGGGCTAGGGCACAACAATTTTCATGAAGACGTTTTTTTTTCGACACCGAGCTCGCCCGGTGTTCCCCTCTGCCGGGGTAATGTCCCGTTGTAGGGACGCTCGGAAAGAATGGGACGCTGCACGAGTCGAGAGAGAAAAAAAAAAAAATTTCCATTTATTTTTCTTGCTGCATACACATTGCTATTGTCACTCGCCGGATTGTATATATTGTTCTGTTGTCGCGGTGGCATTGGTTGATGGTTGCGGATGGTAGTGTTCGCGTTGTGTTGGGTTGTTACGTTAGTTGTTGTTCTTGTTGTTGTGTTGTGTTACGGGGCACACAGGGGGGTTTGTATATTTTTATAGCAGCCGGGTCGGCTGCGAGCTATGTGGTAGGGGGTGATGTAGTGGTGGTGTTGACGTGCGCCGACTGTGACAGTGATGGATCACGGGGCGGCGCGAGGTGCGGGGTTGGGCACGCGTTGTGGGCGTGGTGTGGACGCGCGCGCCGGGAGTGACAGATGACGGGGCGGCGCGGCGTGGGTGCTGAGGCACGCTGAGATGTGGGAAAACAGGATCGTAGCCAGCGCCCAGTGATTGGTCGAATAGGATGGGTGCTCGCAGCGACGTCCGCAGGTGGGGTATAAAGGGGGACGCGCGAGAGCACTCGGGGAGAGTTACCCAGTTGAAGACCAGAAGACGGAGCTGAAGACCTAGTGCCCCGAGACCCCTAGTCCTGCCGTCCTTGTAGGGACCGGGGCCCTGTGTGGCTCGGAGGCGAGACTGTGGGACCCGGGGTCCGACGCCCACGTGGGTCGGGCTGGGGACCCACAGTCAAGACGGATACCCCGGGCAGGGAGTGTCCCGAGTAGCTCAGTGGGCGTTAGTCGCCAGGGTAGCTAAGTGGGTGTTGGTCACCCGAGTAGCTCAGGGGCGTTAGTCGCCGAGTAGCTAAGTGGGTGTTGGTCACCCGAGTAGCTCAGTGGGCGTTAGTCGCCAAGTAGCTAAGTGGGTGTTGGTCACCCGAGTAGCTCAGTGGGGGTTAGTCGCCAGGGTAGCTAAGTGGGTGTTTGTCACCCGAGATACTAAGTGGGTGTTTGTCACCCGCGATACTAAGTGGGTGTTTGTCACCCGAGATACAAAGTAGGTGTTAGTCACCTGTGAACGAGTTTGGTAAAATAAAGAGTGTGTTACCCGTGAAGTCGTCTCCCGCCGAGTTACTACATTACAGTGGCACGCTCCAGTCTCAGCATCAGCGTCTCCAACTCCTCCTCTGAATGAGCAGCTATTACCAAATCATCGGCATACATAATGTGGTTGACCAATAGGGAGCCATCCCTTGATCGCACCCGGGCATCGATCAGCCTCCCATTATATCTGTACCAAATGGAAATTATTCCGGTACAGCTATTGAAGGCTTCACGAACTACGTGGTCAAAATATATGTTAAATAATGTGGGAGCCAGAGGACATCCCTGTCGCACCCCAAGGTGTACAGGGAATGGCTCTGACTCCCAGCCACGTAGTTTTACCCGGGCCCGCTCACCATCATGAAGGTCCTTAATGATCGTGAGCAGAGGGTCAGGGACTCTGAAAGCACGAAGAACAACCCACAGCCCAGGCCAACTGATGGTATCATAGGCCTTGACCAGGTCAATAAAGCAGAGATGTAGGTCTTGTTGGAATTCCCTACACCTCTGCTGTAGCAGACTGACATAAAATATGGCATCTGTGCAGAACCGCCCTTTCCTGAAACCGCATTGGGGCTCCGCAAGCCTCTCCTCAGCGTGCCTAGCAAGGCGATGTTGAATAATTCTTGCCAGGACCTTTCCCGGCACACTTAGGAGTGAGATGCCCCTGTAGTTGTTACAGTCTGTGCGGTCCCCCTTCTTAAAGAGGGGGACCACCAGGGCATCCTTCCAATCCTGCGGAACCCATCCAGTGGTCCAAACTGTTGTTATGATTTTATATAGGGCAGTCTGTGCACAAACGCCACCCTCCTCCTTCAGCATTTTGCTTGGGAGATCATCTCTGCACGGTGCCTTTCCTGGTCTCAGACTCCGGATCACCTTCAGTACTTCCTCAACAGATGGCACCTCAGCCAGCCACTCACAGGGGGTGACTTTCTCCAATATTTGAGGCACCGCAGCCTCTGCAGGGTTATCCCCACTTTGTGCCATGATGTTTTCCTGGCTGAGGGATTTCCCCTCCCTCAGAAGCTCACAGAAATGCTCAGCAAATCTGCAAACTTGTTCCTGGGGGTCGGAGATTGGATCACCGTTGTTTCTCCTAATGATGGTAATAGGTGTGGCGCTGCAGGTTACTATATTGATGGAGTTAAATAGTGATTTGGAATCGCGGGCCACTGAGACAGACTCCATCTCCTCAGCAACCCGCGACTACCACCCATCCTTGCAGTGCCTTACGGCTCTCCAAACTTTCGAGCGAAGGCTGCGGTAAGCCTCCTAATTCTCTGACATGGGATGCTGTAGCCGATGAGAGTGGGCCTGTCGCTTTTTCTCAACTATCCTGAACACCTCTTGTCAGCCAGGGTCTCTGGGGAGGTCTGGACCGCGTACCCAAAGCAGCCATTGCAGCTGCATGGCTCACAGTCCTAAACCTCGCCCATTTACACTATGAGATCTCTTTTACCAGTGGCAAAATATAATAGTAGGTTTTTACCCTTTTAACTGGTACTCGCCCATTTACCCTCGACATCAGGAGGAGTGGGGTACGATGCCAACCCCAGCCGCAAGCGATGATGAAATTCTCACTTGCAACTTTCATCAGCTAACTGAGACCAGGCCACTTTAGGTTGGAATGGGGTCCTGGGTGTACACCCACCACCGGAGTGGAAGAATGGCAGGCGCATCTTACAGATGACTAGTCGATGGTCAGACGGCAGATCAGCTCCACGGTAGGTCCTGGTGTCAAGGACATGGGCTCGAATCCGCCGGTCCGTCACTATGTAGTCTAGCAGATGTTCTTGCTTGGACCCGGCATGCATCCATGATGTTGTGTGGATGCGCCGATGCCGGAAGAGCGTGTTGGTAATTACAAGCCCATGGGCTGCACAAAAATCTAGCAGCCTCCTACCGTTGTTATTGAACTGATCTGGCCCATGCCCTCCAATCACTCCAGACCAGGTGCCAGCATCATGACCAACTCGGGCATTGAAGTCACCCAACAAGATGACTCTATCCCGAGTGGCCACTTTAGCCAGCACCTGTGACAGGAGGTCATAGAAGGCATCTGACTCATTGGCTTTGCCTGCATTCCTCCACGGATGTTCGTCTTCGTTGGGGGCATAAGTAACCACGACCACCACTCCTCGCCTCCGGTTGATGGGAAGGCGAGCCCAAAGTAGCCTGGGGCTTACAGCTTCCCACACCTCACTGCCATGCTCCCCCTTCATTCTTTTGTTCAGAAGAAGAGCCACACCTTGTTGTAGAGGACTGTCCACCCCTCATGGTGGCAGGAGCCAGAACCGGTCCACCGGACCTCCTGAATATCACAGAGATGCAGGCGGCACCGGTCCAGCTCCCGACAGGAGTGGCAGCCTCTCCTCCGCAGTGAGCATTCGAACATTCCACGTGGCCACACAAAGTGGTTTTTCGTTGTTTCTGGAGGAGCCCCGAGGGTAAAGATTCAATCTCCTGGCTCCGCCAATTGGGGTTTGGCCAGGAGACGTCATAGACGCCTTTCCCCCCGGGGCCTCCGGCACAAGCTTATTAGTTACATATTTAATTCGTGATTTAGTAGTAATTAATTGAAGATGGAGAGGTTACCATTCCCTCGCACCCTCCAGAGCCCCTGTTTAGCCACTGTGGTGGTCACAGACGTCGTGAGGGGAGAGGCCAATCGGCATTGGCCCTCCCCCCACAGCACTGTCCACGACAGAGTTGCCCGTCCGGCACCGCGAGGAGGTAGGGGGTTGTTTTGCCAGACCTACACACACACACATGAACCTACACGCACACACATGAACCTACACACGCACAAAAAAATGTACGTACACACTCACATGGAGCCACACACACACATCGACGCACACACACAGACACATCGACTTACACAACCGAAGCAGACACGCACATCGATTCGCACGCACACATGTACTTAGACACACATAAATATAAAAAAATATGATTTTAATTGTAAATCTTAGTTTTCTACACACACACACACCACGCACACACATTGACTAACACACACACAGCGACTGACACACAGAGATATCAACTTATGCACACACACATCGAGTGGCACACAAATCGACTGATACACGGACGTAGACATACACACATGGTAGCAGACACACACATAGACTCACACACACACAAGGACTTAGACACAATGAAAAATATATGAATATTGACCAAGTAAATTTAGAAATCATAGTTGTCAGCACACAAACATTATGAATGTAATATTTGCAAGGTGATTCTTTAAGATTCAGGTTTCTGTCAAAGTTAATAAGAATATTGTTAATGACCATGGTATTGAAAACATTTTAGTTGTGAGCACACATTTTTTTTATATTTTGAAGGTGATTATTAAAATAACAGAATGATATGTGAGTTTAGTGAAAGAAGCAAGGACGAGAAATATTAGTTTTTGCACACAAACAGTATTAATGTAATATTATCAAGGTGGTTATAGAAAATTTTTTTATATAAAGGTGAGTTGACAAATTAAAAAAAATGACAAAGTGACTGTTAAAAGATTAGTTGTAAGCAGGAAAACAAAAATAATAGTCTGCACACAAACAAAGGTAATGTAATATTAGCAAGGTGATTATAAAAACAACTGGGTTTCTATCATGGTGAGGTTAAGGAAAGAATCAAGGAAATGGTACTTATCATTGCCGTGGTGAGGCCTAGTCCCGTGCAGAGCACCCACCCTCGCTTAGAGTGCGCAGCCGGCCGAGGTGTCACCTTGGCAGGCTGGGGGCTGGGCCTTTCCCGCCGGCCGCGCTACAATAATACTATTTAAGCGCTATAATAAGAATATCTAGGGGCTCTATAGTAGTAACAGGACGCATTGGGTGAGGGTGGGGAGAAGAGGACATCACACTGTGAAGAAATAACCTCAGCGTTGTGTGTGCTTTAGTTGCATGTTTAACGTGAATGAAAATTTGTTCCGATCATGTGTGCGTCGCTAGGGGCAACCCCTGTCAGCAGTGCAAAGTGTAATTTTATAAGTACTGTCATACTAATGTGTGCGACTTACCTTGCAGAGTCTGCAGGCGAATAAAAAAGGCCGCACACCTCCGGCGATGGCGCGTCTAACCGTGATGAGCATTGTGCGCATGCGCAGCTTGTTGCGTTGTCGCGCCAAGAGCGGTGAAGGGAAATAAATCATTAATAGTGAAACAAAATAAATAATTATAGGGAAATCGCAATAAAACGCTATTTTAACTAATTTAAAAGTGACGGACGGGAAAAAGAAATAGTGCTTGCCCACCGCGAGGATTACGGCGTTTATGTAAACTCCACCGTTTGAGAGCCAGATCCCTCGCAAGCACGCGTGCGCAGACAGACAGACGGACAGACAGACAGACAAAAAACACATTTTATAGGTAAGATAGCTGGGCTGGGGTATTTATTAATTGTTATCGTTGAGGCACGCATAGGGGTTTTACTCACTTTTTACTCACTTTATTCGCTTTGTTACTGGTTTCGTTTTAAAGGGGGAGTTTACAGCTGGGATGGCTGAGTGCTACGAAGGGGGTCGGGGGGGGGGGGGTGATGTAGTGACATCGCGAATGTCACTGTGTAATGCCGACCCTAGAGAGCGCTGACTGGCAGTGCTGGATGGCACCACGCTCTGCGTGCAGTGCCGACCCCTACAGCATAGGGTGTGAGAGTGCCGGCCATGGGAATGGGGTTACTATGGGCCATGGCATTCTGGTTGACCCCAAAGAACACGTGACCGGTAAAGTCTACACAGGTCCCCAAGTGGGGGCTAGGGGTGGTCACGTGTCAGGGTCGAGATCCTGCTCGAGGATTCTAGAAGGTGGCCGTGGCTAAGGGCGGGACCAGCCATGGCACAGAGGTGAACTACATCATTGAAGTGGCTTGGAGCATCGTTTGTGCTGGAACCTCTCAGAGCGATCTTCACAGTCATCGATTAACAAGATAGACGAGTTCTTGAAAATATTCGTGTAATGTCAATAGTGGGGCTTGCATTGCAAGTGAGTCAACACAGGAGAGTCCCATGACCAGTAAGGTACCTTGGAATCTTCGCCTCACTTGATACAGTAAATCTAGCTGTGACGGTCCCACTTGATGACGGAGACTTGTGTTGCCTCCGAAACGGCGTGATTTATTTTATTTTATTTCTATTATTACTTTTATTAATTGTATTTTTACCTGCGTGACTTTACCGAAAATACCTGGGAGTATGAATCCTTGCAGTCACGAAAGCTTCAAATCTAGAATGGTTTATATATTCCTATGCAAGGTTATGGATGCTTAATTTTTGTCTTTGGTCGCCATGTAGTTATATTGTTTGTCTTCTAATCTATGGATTACTATTTCAAGCTGTGGTCTCTGTGTAAGTTTATGGGTCTTTCTGTGTTGCATCTCTAAGTACATTGTCTTAAATCTAAAATCTACTTATTGAGTTATCTGCTCAATGTCAGGTCCATTGTTCAAGATCTCTCCATCCCAGCTCAATCCACTCCCCCTCTTCTCCTGAATGCTTCTAAGCTGCAGCAAGGGAAGTGCAGTCTCGGTGGCTTCCCCTTGCTGAGCAGTTTGCTCGTTGTGACACCATGGCATGACGCAGCTCTACGTCATGCCCTTGAAGCGTATTTAACCATATCCATCTATGTAAGAACCAGAACTGAATTAAGAGGCGACCTTCCATCCCGCGTACCACTGGCATGCACCTGCATTGCCTGCAGTTGTAACTGAGTGCAGTTTTACAATGAAGGCCCATACCACGTTTTCTACCCGGTTTATATTAGAGATGGCCCAAATGAGGGCCCACAACCTCACACCACCTGATCCCCAGCATGTAGGCTGTGCATTGATGTGGCACTCCTCTGAATTAACACGAATTGTCTACAAATGTATTAAATATCTGTCTTTATCTCCAATTATTGTGAGGATAAATATGGATAAGAGAAGTCACCCATGGTGCTCCCACGAAGTGGTACTTACTTTATAATCTCCAGAGGGATGATTGATAATACTTAAGTTGTTGTCGAGTCAACTCCTATTCTTAGGTTTTTTCGGTATTCAGATTCCAAAGAACACAGGATGAGATGTTATTATCCTTTGTGCAAGCACTTCCAAGAGTTCATGAACAGTGAGCCTGGTGAAATTTGGGGAGCGCATCGTCAGTAGTGACCCTTTGGTTCCTAGGGTGTTTCGGCCTTTCATACTATACACCCTCCCCAAAGGCGGCCAGCGACAGGGTGATCAATCCTACGCTTGCGTCCCATTCCCAATTAGTCATAGGAGTTGCCTTGTTGTTGGTAGCCAACATCCCATGGGACTATGCATGGCAGGGGCGTCCTCCTCCCTGAGTCAAGCATTGTTGACTGCATACCTCCTGGCCCTCTCACTTTGGGGCCCAGCTGGGGTCTTTCCTCTTCATCCAGAGCCACTGACTGCTGCCTTCTGCCGCCTCCGATACAGCTTTGATTGCCGAACGCTGGCTCTGGCCCTTAATTCCCAGGTCTCTAAGCAGTCTGGTTGTAGATGTTGCCACAAAACCTCTGCAGCCCACCTCCACTGGTCGGACTTCTGTGTTCCAGCCATGATGCCGTGCTTCGGCAGCTAGTTCGGCATAGCGCAGATGTTTTCGCTCATAAGCCTCATCTACTGAGTCCTCCCAGGGTACTGTGAGCTCAATGATGAAGACCTTCTTGAGCGAACGGTACCAGAGCACCATGTCAGGTCTTAGGGTGGTGGTTGCGATCTCCGGAGGAAACACAAGTTGCCGGCCAATGTCAGCTAGCATTTTCCAGTCGCGGGCCAAGCGCAGCTAGTCTCGCTCTATTGGTGTAGAGCCGCTCTTCGGTGGTTTAGCCCCTTCGCGGACAAAGGTCGTCCGTAAGGGGTGTGATGCTGCTGGGGGTGGTAGGGAGTTGGTGGCAGCTCGCTTGTCCTCCAGGGCGGACGCAAGGTTTTTAAGGACTTGGTTGTGACGCCAAGTGTAGCGTCCTTGGGTGAGGCTTGTTTTACACCCTGTGAGAATGTGCCTGAGGTTGGCTGGCATGGAACAGAGGGCACAGTCCGGATCTTCACCATACCATTGGTGAAGATTAACTGGTGTTGGAAGGATGTCATATGTTGCTCTGATGGAAAAGCTCAACCGCCTCGCTTCCATGGCCCACAGATCCTTCCAGCTGATCTTCCTCTTCTCCACACTGTCCCATCGAGTCCACTGTCCTTGTTTGGCAAGAGAGACTGCCTTGGCCCACCTTGCAGCCTCCTCCTGATGGCGTACTTCCTGCACTACCATCTTCCGCCGCTCTGGTGCAGTGGCCTTACTCCAAGCAGCACGGCTAGTTAGCCCAAGGCCTCCTCTCCCTTGCTGAACATGACCCACAATGTCAGCATGTCTGAGGGCTGCTGTTGCCTCCTGGACTGCTTTTCCTGGCCTCCATTTGCGCCCAGTTGCCAAGGTCGGCGCGTTGTTGCAAACCACTGGGTCTCGAGATTCATTCAGTGTCATCTGGAGCCTGGTTTTTGCACACTTGAATTCCTCGGTTAGACTGGCGAGGGGCAGCTTGAGGACACCATCTCCATAGAGGCCTATGGTGGTAAGGCATCGTGGAACTCCGAGCCACTTCTTTAAGTAGCTCGTGGCTCCTCTTTCCATCTTCTCCACTGTTGAGATTGGAACCTCATACACTGCTAGGGGCCACAACACCCGGGGTAGGAGACCAAACTGCAGACACCAGGCCTTTAACTTTCCAGGTAGCTGGGTGTTGTCGATGGACTGTAGGCTACTACTGATGTCTTTGCGCAGCTGTTGCACCTGGTCTTTGTCCTTCAGGCTTGCATCATACCACCTTCCAAGGCTTTTTACCGGCTGCTCAGACACTGTTGGGATTTGGTCATCTCCGATGAAGAATTTCAGGTCACAGAGTACTCCCTTCACAATCGAGATGCTGCGTGACTTGGATGGTTTAATCTTCATACGGGCCCAGCTGATGTTCTCCTCGAGTTTTCTGAGCAGTCTCCTGGTGCATGGGACAGTGGTGGTCAATGTTGTAATGTCGTCCATGTAGGCTCTGAGTGGAGGGAGGCGAAAACCAGAGTCGACTCGCTGTCCACCAGCAACCCATTTTGAGGATCTGATGATAACCTCCATTGCCATTATGAATGCCAATGGAGAAATGGTACATCCCGCCATTATACCTACATTCAGGCATTGCCATGAGGTGGTGAACTCTGAGGTGGTGAAGCAGAACTGCAGATCCTGAAAGTACGACTTCACCAGGGTTGTGATGGTGTCCGGTATGTGGAAAAATCTGAAGGCAGACCACAGGAGTTCATGGGGCACAGAGCCAAATGCATTGGCGAGGTCGAGGAAGACTACATGGAGGTCCCTTTTCTCCACCTTGGCCATTTGGATCTGGTGCCAGATCATGCTGGAATGATCCAAGCAGCCAGAGAACCCTGATATTCCTGCCTTCTGTACAGATGTATCGACGTACGCATTCCTTTGCAGGTACTCGGCCATCCTCTGGGCAATGATCCTAAAGAAGATTTTACCCTCGACATTCAGTAAGGAGATTGGGCGGAATTGGCTGATGTTCACTGCATCCTTCTCCTTAGGGATCAGGACCCCGCCTGCCCTACGCCACACTTTGGGTATTATCTTCTTTTGCCAAGCTGTTCTCATAAGCCTCCAGAGGAACCTCAGGACGTCTGGTGCGTTCTTATACACTTTGTACGGGACTCCATTTGGCCCCGGGGCTGATGCTGTTCTTGCCCTTCGAACTGTGTTTTCCACCTCTTTCCATGTCGGAGGGCTGGTCTCAATATGATGTTCCGGGGGTTCAATGGGTGGGATATCTGATGGGATGGCCAGATGTTCATGTCGCTTTGAGTCAAAGTTTGTTGTTCTCAGGTGCTCTTCTAGGTCTTTCTTTGTTGTTTTTAGAACTCCACTTTTTTCCTTCGTGAAGAGACTTTTAAGGAACTTGAAGGGATCTTTATAGAATCGAGTTCTAGTTTGTTCTTTCTTCCTTCTGCGCTTCCGTAGGTTCTCTGCTCTACGGAGGGATGCCAACCGGGTTTTGATGTCAGCCTGAAGTGCCTCTATGCCCTCCTTTTCCACTTCCGAGGCTTTCTTCCACTGTTTCTTAAGCTGTCTCCTTTCTTGAACGAGGCGCTTGATTTCTTGTTGCCTCCTGGAAACTGGTGGGGTTGGAACCTTTCTCCCGCCTTTTGCCTCTTGCACTCCAAAGCTTTCTGCCCCGTACTCATAGATGATGTCCCCCATCCTCTCCAACTTCTTCTCCACTGTGCCTCGAAGTTTCTCGAGGGTCAAGGTAAGGTCAGTATTCACTGTTTCCCACAACTTCTTGTCACTGGCGCCAGGCCACTTCACATACGGTCTGTGCCCTGGTAGTCTCCTCTCGATTGCAGGTCTCGGAGGCTGGGTGAGTTCCACTCCTGTTGTTGGTTCCACCTCAGTTGTTACTTCGGTGCTTGAGTTTACGTCCTCCATGACAGTGGTACTGATGCACTGCAAACTATGGTTTGCGTCCAGTTGCTGTGCTTCATTCGACTGATTTGATCGCTTTCGCAGAAAGTAATCAATGCGAGGCCTCTGTCTCTCTTTACCCAACACCCCTTCTTCCCCTGGTGGATCCTCAACCCATGGTGTGATGTAACTTTCCTCCAACCACAGACACATACCTGCATCTGTTTGTGGCCTGCTGTTGCAGCGGAACTTGTGACAGTTGCTGTGGTGTTCTCTTGTGCTGTGCTCTCATTACTCGTAGTCGTTTCCGGTCCAGTCGTTACCATGTTGTCAGTCGATGAGTCATCTTCCGCCCCCGCTCTCGCAGACTCTAGGGGTATTCTCGTATGTTGACTTTCTGTAGCTAAATCGGGTGTTTCCAACATACTGCGAAGCATGGGAAACTACAGAAATGGGAAGCTAACCCATGACTGTCCCAGTGGGGTCTATTCCCTCCTGTCAGCCGTCTCTCCGTGCCGCCACAAGGACTTTCCCCTGTTGTCAGCTGATCTTTCTCAGCAGTCACTGGACAAGTCCAGATATTCAGATTCCAAAGAACACAGGATGAGATGTTACTATCCTTTGTGCAAGCACTTCCAAGAGTTCATGAACAGTGAGCCTGGTGAAATTTGGGGAGCGCATCGTCAGTAGTGACCCTTTGGTTCCTAGGGTGTTTCGGCCTTTCATACTATACACCCTCCCCAAAGGCGGCCAGCGACAGGGTGATCAATCCTACGCTTGCGTCCCATTCCCAATTAGTCATAGGAGTTGCCTTGTTGTTGGTAGCCAACATCCCATGGGACTATGCATGGCAGGGGCGTCCTCCTCCCTGAGTCAAGCATTGTTGACTGCATACCTCCTGGCCCTCTCACTTTGGGGCCCAGCTGGGGTCTTTCCTCTTCATCCAGAGCCACTGACTGCTGCCTTCTGCCGCCTCCGATACAGCTTTGATTGCCGAACGCTGGCTCTGGCCCTTAATTCCCAGGTCTCTAAGCAGTCTGGTTGTAGATGTTGCCACAAAACCTCTGCAGCCCACCTCCACTGGTCGGACTTCTGTGTTCCAGCCATGATGTCGTGCTTCGGCAGCTAGATCGGCATAGCGCAGATGTTTTCGCTCATAAGCCTCATCTACTGGTAAAAAATTCAACTTCAAATTAATAGAAGTAAAATAAAAAATAAAATAAAAATCACGACGTTTCGGAGGCAACACAAGCTTCCGTCTTCAGGTGGAACCGTCACAGCACGATAGCTGTATCAAGTAAGTTATTTTACTTTTATTAATTTTGAATAAAATTTTTATTTACAAGACTTTACAGAAAAAACCTAAGAATATTAATCCTTGCAGTCACGAAAGCTTCAAATCTAGTCAACTCCTGTTGGTAATTGCAGTTGAGACCTTAATATTGAGTCTGTAGCTCTGATCACAGCAACAGCAATGAGGATAATTGAATAAATTACATTTCTGATCACAGGTAAAGAGTTGCTGCAAGAGAACTCTTGCATCTCTGGGATCGTGAGATCTGCGCTCCAGCCACCTAATGAAATATGCATGTGAGTGTATGTGCATGTTTACTACACATCTGCGCCAGTTTGAAACGTTCAGGCTGGCCTGCCTACGAGCCATCCTGGGTTCAACCAGGTTAAACACCACGCTGTATTTCTATAATTCATTAATTTGGAAATTTGTGGGTTAACGCAAGTATTTAAAAAAAACATTCCTTAGTTAAAGAAGCATGTTTGTCATGTATTGGAAGGAATTGGTTCCTGAAAAATATCCAAGATGTGTCAAGTGAGTGTGTGTGTGCGTACACCCCGTGTGTGTGTGCGTACACCCCGTGTGTGTGTGCATAAAACCCGTGTGTGTGTGCGTACAACCCGTGTGTGTGCGTACACCGTGTGTGTGCGTACAACCCGTGTGTGTGCATACACCGTGTGTGTGCGTCACCGTGTGTGTGCGTACAACCCGTGTGTGTGCGTACACCGTGTGTGTGCGTACACCCCCTGTGTGTGTGCGTACACCCCGTGTGTGTGTGTACACCCGTGTGTGTGCGTCACCGTGTGTGTGCTTACAACCCGTGTGTGTGCGTACACCGTGTGTGTGCGTACACCCCCTGTGTGTGTGCGTACACCCCGTGTGTGTGCGTACCCCGTGTGTGTGCGTACACCGTGTGTGTGCGTCACCGTGTGTGTGCGTACAACCCGTGTGTGTGCGTATACCGTGTGTGTGCGTACACCCCCTGTGTGTGTGCGTACACCCCGTGTGTGTGTGTGCGTACAACCCGTGTGTGTGCGTACACCGTGTGTGCTTGTACACCGTGTGTGTGCATCACCGTGTGTGCGTCCGTACAAACCGTTTGTGTACAAACCGTGTGCGTACACCCAGTGTGTGTGTGTGTGTACACCCTGTATGTGTGTGCGTACACCCCATGTGTGTGCACCCTTTGTGTGTGTGTGTGCGTACACCCTGTGTGTGTGCGTGTGTATATATCGTGTGTATGTGTGTACACCATGTGTGTGTGCGTACACCGTGTGTGTGCATACACCCCGTGTGTGTGTGCATATGTTGTGGATTCAACTGAGTCGCAGACGTACTTCTTGGAGGCAACACATTTATTAACACCAACACATAACACAAAGGGATTACTGCCCCTTTACCAGATAACCTATGGTGGTGGACCACCAGGCTGACTACGCTAGTTACTGGGAGTAGCTACAACGGACAGGACCCTAGCTTGGGTCCTCGTCCACGTGTTGGTGACTTCTTCTCGGACGTAGAACGTAGATCTTCAGATGACGACAGCTGAACCCCGGTCCCTGTGCGGACCCGGTTTATATGCTGCTGGGTCGTGGCTGGCCCCGCCCTTGGCCACAACCACCTTCGAGAAACCGCTTGTCGTTTCTCGACCCTTCCCATAGGATCTACCCTGACACGTGACCACCCCCAAGCCCCCACATGGAGCCCTTGTATAGATCTTACTGGTCACGTGCCTTCCAGGGTCAGCCAGAGTGTCATGGCCTAGGTTAACCTCATCCCATGGCTGACACTCCCACACTCCCTCCTGTAGGAGTCAGCACTACACACCACGCGTGGTGCCACTGCGCAATTCCAGCGCTCACTGAGCCCCCCCCCCCTAGGGCTGGTACTACACCCACCTAAGGGGTGTCCGCGATGACAATGCGTTGCACGCCGTGCTTCGCTAGAGCCGGCATTACAGTGACATACACGATGTCGCTACACATACACCACGTGTGTGTGTCTGCGTACACCCCGTGTGTGTTTGTGTACACCCCGTGTGTGTGTGTCTGTGTATACCCCGTGTATGTGTACACTCCTGTGTGTGTGTACGCCCCGTGTGTGTGGGTACATACACCCTGTGTATGTGTGCGTGTGTGCGCGTACACCCCGTGCGTGTGTGCACACACCCCATGTGTGTATGCGTGCGTACACCCGGTGTGTGTGTGTGTGCGTACACCCCGTGTGTGTATGCGTGCGTACACCCTGTGTGTGTATACGTGCGTACACCCCGTGTGTGTACGCACGCATACACGCCGTGTCTGTGTGTGTATGCGCATACACCCCGTGTGTGTTTGTGCGCGTGCACCCTGTGTGTGTGCGCGCATGCACCCTGTGTTTGTGTGTGTGCGCGTGCACCCCGTGTGTGTGTATGTGTGTTTTTGCGATCGGGATAGAGTCATCTTGTTGTGTGACTTCAATGCCCGAGTTGGTCATGATGCTGGCACCTGGTCTAGAGTGATTGGAAGGCATGGGCCAGATCAGCTCAATAACAACGGTAGGAGGCTGCTAGATTTTTGTGCAGCCCATGGGCTTGTAATTACCAACACGCTGTCACAGCATCGGCGCATCCACACAACATCATGGATGCATGCCGGGTCCGAGCAAGAACATCTGGTGGACTACATAGTGACGGATCAGTGGATGCGAGCCCATGACCTTGACACCAGGACCTACCGTGGAGCTGATCTTCCCTCTGACCATCGACTAGTCATCTGTAAGATGCGCCTGCCATTCTTCCACTCCGGTGGTGGGTGTACACCCAGGACCCCGTTCCAACCTAAGGTGGCCTGGTCTCAGCTGATGAAAGTTGCAAGCAAGAATTTCATCATCACTTGCGGCTGGGGTTGGCATCATCCCCCACACCTCCTGATGTCGAGGGTAAATGGGTGAGGTTTAGGTCTGTGACTCAGGCAGCTGCAATGGCTGCTTTGGGTACGTGGTCCAAACCTCCCCAGAGACCCTGGCTGACAGAGGAGGTGTTCAGGATGGTTGAGAAAAAGTGGTAGGTCCACTCTAATTGTTTACAGCATCCCACGTCAGAGAATGAGGAGGCTTACTGCAGCCTTCGCTCGGAGGTTCGGAGAGCCGTGTTGCTGAGGAGATGAAGTCTGCCTCAGTGGCCCGCGATCACAAATCCCTATTTAACTCCATCAAAAAAGTAACCTGCAGCACCACACTTATTACCATCATTAGGGGAAAAACCGGTGATCCAATCTCCGACCCCAGGAACAGGTTTGCAGATTTGCTGAACATTTCGGTGAGGTCCTGGGGGAGGGGAAATCCCTCAGCCAGGAAAACATCGTGGCACAAAGTGGGGATGATCCTGCTAAGGTTGCGGTGCCTCAAATATTGGAAGAAGAAGTCACCCCCTGTGAGTGGCTGGCTGAGGTGCCATCTGTTGAGAAAGTACTGAAGGCGATCCGGAGTCTGAGACCAGGAAAGGCACCGGGCAGAGATGTTCTCCCAAGCGAAATGCTGAGGGAGGGTGGCGTTTGTGCACAGACTGCCCTACATGACAGCATAACAACAGTCTTGACCACTGGACGGGTTCCGCAGGATTGGAAGGATGCCGTGGTGGTCCCCCTCTTTAAGAAGGGGGACCGCGCAGACTGTAACAACTACAGGGGCATTTCACTACTCAGTGTGCCGGGATAGGTCCTGGCAAGGATTTATCAACATCGCCTTGCTAGGCACGCTGAGGAGAGGCTTGCGGAGCCCCAATGCAGTTTCAGGAAAGGGTGGTCCTACACAGATGCCATATTTTCTGGCCATCTGCTACAGCAGAGGTGTAGGGAATTCCAACAAGACCTACATCTCTGCTTTATTGACCTGTTCAAGGCCTATGATACCATCAGTAGGCCCGGGCTGTGGGTTGTTCTTCGTGCTTTCAGAGTCCCTGACCCTCTGCTGTGTGCGCGTACACCCCGTGTGTGCGCGCATACACCCCGTGTGTGCGCACGTACTCCCCGTATGTGTGTGTGCGCGTACACCCCGTATGTGGGCTCGTACAGCCCGTGTGTGCACGCGTGCACCCCGTGTGTGTGTGTGCGCGTACAGCCCGTGTGTGTGTGTGTGCGCGTGTACAACCCGTGTGTGTGTGCGTGTACAGCCCGCGTATGTGTTTGTGCTCATACAGCCCGCGTGTGTGTGTGTAGGTGCACACGTACAACCGGTGTGTGTGTGTGCATGCACCCACGTATGTGTGTGCGTACACCCCATGTGTGTGCACGAGGTCACCCCCCGTGTGTGCGCGTACACCCCGCGTGTCTGTGCGCGCATACACCCAGTGTCTGTGTGTGTGCACCCCGTGTGTGTATGCATGCGTATACCCCGTGTGTGTATGCGTGGGTACACCCCGTGTGTGTTTGCGCGCACATACACCCCGTGTGTGTGTGTTTGTGCGTACACCCCGTGTGTGTGTGTTTGTGCATACACCCCGTATGTGTGTGTCCGTACACCCCGTGTGTGTGTGCATACACCCTGCGTGTTTGTGCGTACACCCCGTGTGTGTGCGCGCGTGTAGACTCCGTGTATGCGCAGTACTCCCCGTATGTGTGTGTGTATACGTACAGCCCGTGTGTGTGTGCGCGCATACAGCCCGTGTGTGCTCGCTTACATCCCGTGTGTGCACGCGTATATGTAGTGTAGTAACTCGGCGGGAGACGACTTCACGGGTAACACACTCTTTATTTTACCAAACTCGTTCACAGGTGACTAACACCTACTTTGTATCTCGGGTGACAACACCCACTTAGTATCTCGGGTGACAAACACCCACTTAGTATCTCGGGTGACTAACACCCACTTAGTATCTCGGGTGACAAACACCCACTTAGCTATTCTGGCGACTAACGCCCACTGAGCTATTCTGGCGACTAACGCCCACTGAGCTATTCGGGTGACAAACACCCTCTTAGCTACCCTGGCGACTAACGCCCTCTTAGCTACCCTGGCGACTAACGCCCACTGAGCTATTCTGGCGACTAACGCCCACTGAGCTATTCGGGTGACAAACACCCTCTTAGCTACCCTGGCGACTAACGCCCTCTTAGCTACCCTGGCGACTAACGCCCACTGAGCTATTCGGGACACTCCCTGCCCGGGGTGTCCGTCTTGACTGTGGGTCCCCAGCCCGACCCACGTGGGCGTCGGACCCCGGGTCCCACAGTCTCGCCTCCGAGCCACACAGGGCCCCGGTCCCCACAAGGACGGCGGGACTAGGGGTCTCGGGGCACTAGGTCTTCAGCTCCGTCTTCTGGTCTTCAACTGGGTAACTCTCGCCGAGTGCTCTCGCGCGTCCCCCTTTATACCCCACCTGCGGACGTCGCTGCGAGCACCCATCTTATTCGACCAATCACTGGGCGCTGGCTACGATCCTGTTTTCCCACATCTCAGCGTGCCTCACCACCCACGCCGCGCCGCCCCGTCATCTGTCACTCCCGGCGCGCGCGTCCACACCACGCCCACAACGCGTGCCCAACCCCGCACCCCGCGCCGCCCCGTGATCCATCACTGTCACAGTCGGCGCACGTCAACACCACCACTACATATACACTGTGTGTCTGTGTGCGCGTAAAGCCCGTGTGTGTTTGTGTGCGCGTGTACAACCCATGTGTGTGTTTGCATGTGCGGCCTGCGTGTGTGTTTGTTCTCATACAGCCTGTGTGTGTGTTTGTTTGTGCACGTACACCCCTTGTGCGCCGTCCATGCAGCTGCATGAGAAACTATCCTGAACCTAGCACGAGGAGGAACAAAGACCGAATGGGTCGCTCGCTGCTGCTGTTCTTCTTGATGCTCGTTTTGTAATGTACGCGGGAACGTGGCTGAAAATTCTGCTTCTGTAAAAATTCCACAAAAATCATGTTAAGTGGAGCGTGTTAATCGAGCTCTGTCCCCTACTTGTAAGTCGTTTGAAAACGGATTCGTGTTCATAAGGGACTATCTGTACGTGTGTGTGTCAACGGTAATGGTAATTGATTGTTTTTGATAGGGAGCCGTTTGTGCCCATGTCTCTACAAGCAGAAAACATGTAAGTGACTCACACCGCATCTCATCTTACACATTATAAAGGACAGCCCCAGTGGCAGCTGACCCTGTGCACAATAAGATGACTCAGCTCCTGGCCTGAAAGTGGTCATTGTTCTACCAGTGCGTGTGGTGGTTACTCTGTAATCCCAACGGAGTAACTCTTATGGATTGTATCGAATTTGGCAAATTTCAACCGTGACATGAAACATGCAATGGCCAGCACTTTACAAACAGCATCAGGTGATATTTAACATCCACTGTGAAGCACATGGCAGGTATTTTAAGTGTAACACACCCACAGTAATAACCAGGCGGCCTGCAGTATTCCAACCGTGAATTCCCCACTAAGCGGTGAATGCACTACTGCTGAACCGCGACAATGCCCCCAATACTGTGTGTCTACACCCCATGTGTGCGTACACCCCGCGTGTATCTACACCCCGTGTGCGTGTGTGCACCACGTGTGTGCCATCTTTGTTTAAAAAGCAGCTGCATTAGCCAATGGCCTGAATATCACCCAGTCCCTTTTGGCATCAGCAGGAGATGGGACAGATGCCATTCCCAGCCATTGTCCATTAACTCTGCATATGATTCACGGTTGTGGATAGACCGGTCTCTCCTTGGATGTCACCACCATGCTGCTGGTTTACTTACTCGTTTCAATTAATTCCCCAAATTTCCACAAATTACACCGATGTGCGATTTCGCATTTGTTTTGTACTTGCTCACTGCCCCACTCAGCCATGAAGATTTACAGATTGTGTTTAAACTGATTTCTTTAGAACAGCTTTGTTGTCCATCCCCCCACCTCCAATTAGAATGTTTGGCTGCGTATGGTGCAAAATCAATTCTATATACATCCATACTTTGGTGTGTGTATGTGGTTAAGTCTCAAGATCCAGCGTGTAGCCTCGAACAGAAAGTTGGTGCAAGTGCTCTTAAAAAGAACCTATGAAGGCTGCACGGCACACGAGGGGTGTTGAGTTCGTTCAGTTAATTTTGAAGTACCCAGTGAGCTAAGAAGCTTTTCGGTCAGTTTTCAGAGAAAATGTAATGAATATCATTATGTAACACAATTTTTGTTCCTGGGTAGTAAGTGTTATTTCATAATTTCTTATGCCTAAAAAGTATAGAAAATGGCTATTATTCACCACAAACTTTGTTTTTGTGACCAGGACAGTGATAATTTGAAGTGTACCTATTTTCAATGAGAAAACGGGCGAATTTGTGTGTTTTCAGGCACATAAAGTCAGAAAAAATAAACATATGAATCAAAATTAACATATATTTATACTAAAGTAATACAAATTTTACTACAAAAGATTTAGAAGTGAGATTTACGATTATACTGTAAATCACTTTCACAAATCAGCCCCCAAATGTAGTCTCCCATCATGTTCTCGTTATACTGTCTTTGGTAGCGGCGTTCAAAGTCCAGTATATCCTGGTGGAAGTGCTCGCCTTGCTCCTCCGAGTACGCTTCCCATGTTCTCCTTGAATTTATCAAGATGAGCATCAAGGATATGGACTTTGAGGGACATCCTACAGCCCATTGTGCCGTAAATCTTCACCAGAGACTCAACCAGCTCCACATAGTTTTTGACCTCATGATTGAGCAGGAAGCCTCGAATGACTGCGACAAAGCTGTGCCAAGCTGCTTTCTTCTTCCTAGTGAGCTTCTTGGGGAATTCATTGCACTCCAGATCTTCTTTATCTGTGGTCCGACAAAGACACCGGCTTTGACCTTTGCCTCAGACAGCTTAGGGAAGAAGTCTTGAAGGTACTTGAAGGCTGCCGACTCCTTATCTACAGCTCTGACAAATTGTTTCCTAAGGCCCATTTTGATTTGAAGTGGTGGCATCGGCACCTTCCGGGGGTCCACCAGTGGCTCCCACTTGACATTGTTCCTCTCCATAGAGAACTTGGTCCGCTGTAGCCAGTCCTCCCTGTGGTAATGCGCATTGGTGTACCTGCTGTCCCAAAGGCAAAGATAGCAGGGAAACTTGGTAAAACCGCCTTGGAGACCCATCAGGAATGCCACCATTTTGAAGTATTCGCTGACCTCTCAGCTGTACTCATCATAATTAAAGGCGTCCAGCAAGGTCTTGATGCTGTTGTAATCCTCTTTGAGGTGCACCGAGTGAGTCAGGAGGGGAGACTGGTACTTGTTACCATTAATGGGGCAGCACAGCTTTGAGGCACCTGGATGAGCTGTCAAGGAAGAGGCGCCACTCATTCTGGTTACAGGCGATTTCGATTGCCTCGAACAGACTGGTCACATTGTGGCAGAAGCAGAGCCTATTTTGACAGGTGAAGAAGCTGGAAAAAGATTGGCGACGCTTCCTCTGATCTGCGACTAGCACACTTGCATTCAATAAGTTCCACTACTTGAGCCTAGACGTCAAAAGCTTGGCATTGGACTTGGTGAGACCAAGATCTCTGATCAAGTTGTTGAGGTCTTTTTGGTTGGGGTAGTATGGGTTTCTCTCCTCAGCTCCATCTCTGAAATTGTCATCTGGATTTACAACGTCTTCCTCGCTCTCTGAATTGCTGCTCTCTTTTAAAGCTCTCTCTCCGGAGGAGTGGGTACGGGGAGCTCATGGCAGTATGACACCAGGGCAATGGATGAAGGACGGTCCGGATACGTGATAGCAGGAGCATTCTTGCCAGTCCGACGTTTGGAAGGGTCCACCATGCAGAAGTAGCAGTTGCTTGAGTGGTCAGTGGGTTCCCGCCAAATTCTTGGGATAGCGAACTTCATGGCTCTCTTTTCCCTCTGTACCATCCTACAAACATACATTTATTTTACCCATGACTAAAGTGTAACGTTGAAAATTGTAAAACATTCTAAAATTAAAAACTTTTACAATTTTTTTTATTTTTTACAAATTTCATAACATAAAATTCCGAGCAACAATTGTCCATCTTACCTTCCAGAGTTTTTTTGCATTGCGCGCACGTGAAATGAGGTGCCCAGGGTTTGTCTTAATCCCCCACAGGCATGCCGAAATATGCCTTGTAGGCCTCACACATCTTAGCAGATGCTTCCACTGAGTACTTTTTCGCTCTTGTCTTGATACATTGGCCGCAGTTTTAGCAAAATGCGTCTGTTGGATGCTTGCAGCCTCTTGATGCCATCTCAGAAAAATGCAGATATGTATCCACTTAGCAGCTGGAACTAAACTGAACTGGTGGATTTAAGGCCCCCGTATTTATACTACTATTTATATTACTGGAAAGTTCTAGACTGTTCTAGAAGTTACTCCAAGTTTACTTTGGACTGAATCTATCAGGAATATCCTGGAAAATAGGTACATTTCTCAATAACACCGTCCTGGTCACAAAAGCAAAACAGAATGACAATAACAGACACCATTTTCAAACACAACGATGCTCATAAGTGGACTTGGTACCAGAGCACCTTGGGCCGAAGTTGTATCATCGGACTTAAGGCAGTATATTCTGGATACTCGCGTGAATAGAGGGGCAGAGTTCTCAACTGATCATGAAGCCATCCAGATATATAAACATAGACATACCTTCAACCGAGAAGATGGATACAAATTGAGCAATCATTGGAAGCATGTTATTAACCAGGTAAAACCATAACTGTTTATGGTTGTTCCATCATATCTCCCGGGTATTAGTCTATTTTTCCGAGTTAATTTCCCCCCCGCAAACCCAGCGTTCGCAGCCTCCCACTTACAGCCCCGCCCACTTCCCCCCCCCCAGCTTCACATCCTCTCTCTCCCTAACGCTCACGCAGCGCCCCCCCCCCCACATCCCCCTACCCCACACCCCCACTCTCTCTCTCTCCCCTCTTGCTCCCCCCCTTTCTTACCTATATAACCTCTTGCCACGGCAGCTCTATCGCCTACTGCATTGGCATTGTTGCTGCATTGGCACTCGTGCACTGCCATGCTCCTGGTGCTGTTGATACATGTGGGCTACGCCCATCCCCAAACCTTAATAAACAGTTTGCCTTTAGAGGCTGACTCCTTTGCCTGATGACGACCGCTTGTGTTGCGATCGAAACATTGTGATTTTTTTATTTCTAACTACGTGACTTTACTGAAAGAACCAAAGAGTATGGATTCCTGCAGTCACGAAAGCTTCAAATCAAGTTTGTGGGGAATAATAACCATTTTCAATACTTTTGAGGCATAAGCAATTAGAAAATAACACTTACTATCCAGGATCAAACAAAGATTGTTACACAGTGTAATACAAACAATCTGGTAATTTCAAATATAATATTTATCTTTTAAAAGTTTTAGCCAATTAAGGAATTGCAAGCCTTCTCGGTCGGGGGTGGTCTCTCTCCTATTCCGGAGTAAACCCTGGTGAGAGGCCCTGGGCAGGTGTAGGGATACTCACAAGCCCCCGCCTGGGTGCTGTTCAGTTGTAGTTTGTCCCAGTGGATGAGAGGGTTGCCTCCATGAGACTTCCGGTCTCAGAAAGGAAAACTATTGACTGTTGCCTGTGCTTATGCACCAAACAGCAGTTCAGAGTATTCGGCCTTCTTGGAGACGGTAGGTGCAGTGGTCGATGGAGTGCCGTCTATCGACTCAATAGTCTTACTAAGCAAATGCAATGCTAACGTGGGAAATAATGTAGATACTTGGAGAGGCGTGATGGAAGGAATGGCTGCCCTGATTTGAACCCGAATGGTGATATGTGATTGGAATTCTGTGCTAGTCACAGAATGTCAATAACAGACACCATTTTCGGACACAACAATGCTCATAAGTGGACTCCGTACCAGAGCACCTTTGGCCGAAGGTCAATGATTGACTTTATAGTTGTATCATTGGACTTAATGAAAGTATGTTCTGGATACTCGTGTGAATTGAGGGGCAGAGTTCTCAACTGATCACCACCTGGTGGTAAGTTGGATCCGAAGCTTGGGGCACCGACCAGATAGAGGTGATAGGCCCAAACGAATAGTGCGGGTTTTCTGGGAATGTCTGGTTGAAGACCCAGTGTAGAAAGATTTGAACTTCTACCTTCAGAAAAAAACTTATCCTGCACTCCAGGGGAGGTCATGGACATTGGGTCCGAGTGGACAATGTTCAGGACCTCGATTGTCGATGCAGCTGTGGAAAACTCTGGTCTAAAGGCAGTTGGTGCCTGTCATGGCAGCAACCCTAGGTAGGCCTCGGCAAGGTAAGGTAAGAGGTAAAAGGTAAAAACAACGAGCCTACCTTAACCATACCTTTTACCTTACCCCATACAAAATACCCGATTAGAGGGTAATTACTGGGGTACTACACATGAAAAAGGTTTATAACGGTAAATGCTAGGTAGAGCGCTTTATTCATATAGAATACTCTCGATGATTCCAATTTTACACGATTTATTTTAACTCACTATGTCTGTTGTTGTTGTATCCTCAAATCTTGTAACTCAATTTTAACCCACTTCCCAGTGTGGTATCGACTGCAAACTTGGTATAGATATGCCATACTGATGACAATACTATATTCTATCATTAAAAAATACTATTTTTAAACATTCTTTTTTATATGTTATGTTTCGGCTTGGGTCTAATTGTCCACGCTCAACTGACGTTGGCTGTAATTGGCCACGGTCCCTTACGTTATGGCAAGCTTCGGGGCCACTTGCTGGAGTCGTGGAGTTCTGCCATTACTAGTACATTTAATAAAAGCGTGTTATAAAACGTTTTTTTTTATATATTACTCAGTAAATGGAGGCCACGGACTGCTCCACGGAACTTTTAACAGGAAAACATTTTGCGCTACCTTTACCCTACTGGGTAATACTTCTGAGCTACCTTTACCCTACCCTTTACCTTACCCCTTTGCATGTCTACACCTTTACCCTTTTACCCGGTAAAAAGTGTAAATTACCTTACCTTGCCGAGGACTAACCCTAGGACCTGCTCGTGGACACCAGTAGTGCAGGAAGCTTTCAAGTTGAAGAAGGATACTTTCTGATCTCAATTGAGAGGTACCGGCTTGCCAAGAGGGCGGCAGGGATAGCAGTCGCTGATCCGAAAGCCCAAGCATGAGAGGAGTTTGGAGAGGCCATGGAGAGGGACTATCGGTAAGCCTCAAAGATATACTGCCATACCATCCAACGCCTTAGAAGAGGTTGACGAGACATGGCTCAGGCTATTCTCAGTAAGGGTAGCGTAACATTGAACTCAACTAATTAGATAGTTGAGACGTGGAAGGAACACTTTAAGGACCTCCTCAACCCTAGAAACAGCGAATCTATCACAGCTACTTAATTCGCTGTGGTGGTCGAGGGCCTTCGTAGCGGCAAAGCTGCTGAGGTGGACGAGATTCACCCCGAGATATTGAAAGTGTAGTGTAGTATTGCACGCGAAGCTGATGAGAGGCAGGTGTGTAATGGAGTGGCACACGCACAGCTGATAAGAGGAACGTGTGGTAATTGAGTGACGCACGTGCAGCTCAGGAGAGGCGTCTGTGTGTGGGCTACGGGTTGGCTGTTGGGCAGATCCTGGAACGTGGGCGGCGTCTAGCTGGGGGAATAAAAGCCGGCGTGCGGGAACGCACGCGATTCTTCTTTCTAGATTTGAAGTTTTCGTGACTGCAAGGATCCATACTCTTTGGTTCTTTTGGTAAAGCCACGTAGGTAAACAATGATCAGCCACGGCAGAATAATTCTTCCTACCGTATTTCAAATCTGACTTGTGCTCGCGAATGCGGTCAGATACATGTTGTGATCTGATCCCATCCGTAAAGGATGTCATCCCTGACTTACAGTACCCTGGGGTCTACAAAAACTGAGTTGCATTTGTGGTGATTTTTACATTGGGGAAACAAAACGGCATGTATCTGACCACATTTGCGAGCACAAGGAAGATTTGAAATACGGCAGTACGAACACTTCTGCCGTGGCTGACCATTGCTATAACGTGGTGGGCTCTCATGATATGGTGTTCTCCGATACCAAGGTACTCTGCAAGCCGTCTGGATAACACCAAAGATTTGTCCATGAAGCCATACAGATATACAAACATAGACATAATTTCAACCGAGAAATGGATTCTTCAAATTGAGCAATCATTAGAAATATGTTATTAACCATGTTAAACTTTAGCCGCCATTCTCCCCCGCTCCGCGTCCCCCCCCCCCCCCACCCCATCCGTGGTACAGGAGGCTCAGTAGGAGCAGCTTTCCCTTCCTGGCCCCCCCCCCCACCCTGCGTCCGTCTTCCCTGGCTCCTCCCCCCTCCTCTTACCCTATACAACAATCTCTCATCACAAATATCTCTCTCTGCAGTAATTTTGCTGTGGCTATTTACACCTGATGAAGGAAGCTTGTGTTGCCTCCGAAACGTCGTGATTTAATTTAGTTGCTTTCATTTTTGTTTTATGACATTTATTTATTTATCCCCTACGTGAATTTACCGAAAGAATTAAAGAGTAGGGATTCTTCTTCTTTGTCTTGAGCAGGTGTAGGCGGTGTAGGAGAGAGTAGGGGTAGCTAGTAGGGATTAAGGTGTGCCACGCATGGTGTTATGCGTGAAATGTAGTGTGCGCTCACAACTGGCGTGTATGGAGATTCATAAAGATTGAGCAGGTGTTACGTTACCTTGCCTCAGAGTGAGTTCCACACTACAAAAGCACTGGACAGTTTAGGGTTGAAAAATGTCCAAGCTATGTCAAAAAGAGGGATTTTTCTCACTATATCTAAATTAGCATGATACAATATCATGGTTAAATGCTTTTTCAAAGATTGTTCAACAAGACTTTTAAGTGAAACTTTAGCCCTATTTGAAGATCTAATGCAAATAATTAAATGGTCGCTTTAGTGGCTTTTCAACACACCAGTGAGGCAAAATTTGCGTGGTGCATTGGTCTGTAATACATCTAAGTATAGTGATCCACATTTTTTAGGTTAGGACGAGTATGTAAATTTATTGGTTGAGAAAGGTTAAATTCACTTGCAAATGATAGCGCCTCTACTGGAGGGTCGATCCAGTTCTAATTTAAATCGCCCATTATGGTCAATTCATCCTTCGGTAGAGCAGAAATAAACTCGATAATTGTTTTTTTACCCTTCTATCTGGCAACAAAACTGACACCTTTTTACAAGGAGTCATGTTTGCATAGACCACAATACCTGCAGTCATAATGCAGACAAAAACACAACTCTGATAATGTGCACTGTCCTTGAAGTTGATTGGTCCACACCCGAGACAGCTTTCCTTAGAGCCTAGTCTCACATGGGTTGGACCAGATGACGCCAAAAGGCGCACAACTCAAAGACAATGCACCATCAGAGTATGAGAGCTCGGGGTAAGCATTTACACCATGAGCTCTCATACTCTGATGGTGCATTGTCTTTGAGTTGTGCGCCTTTTGGCATCATCTGGTCCAACCCATGTGAGACTAGGCTCTAAGGAAAGCTGTCTCGGGTGTGGACCAATCAACTTCAAGGACAGTGCACATTATCAGAGTTGTGTTTTTTGTTTGCATTATGACTGCAGGTATTGTGGTCTATGCAAACATGACTCCTTGTAAAAAGATGTCAGTTTTGTTGCCAGATAGAAGGGTAAAAAACCAATTATCATATTTTTACTGGCAAATGAGGTTCCAATGGTGTAAATGCTTACCCCGAGCTCTCATACTCTGATGGTGCATTGTCTTTGAGTTGTGCGCCTTTTGGCGTCATCTGGTCCAACCCATGTGAGACTAGGCTCTAAGGAAAGCTGTCTCGGGTGTGGACCAATCAACTTCAAGGACAGTGCACATTATCAGAGTTGTGTTTTTTGTTTGCATTATGACTGCAGGTATTGTGGTCTATGCAAACATGACTCCTTGTAAAAAGGTGTCAGTTTTGTTGCCAGATAGAAGGGTAAAAAACCAATTATCATATTTTTACTGGCAAATGAGGTTCCAATGGTGTAAATGCTTACCCCGAGCTCTCATACTCTGATGGTGCATTGTCTTTGAGTTGTGCGCCTTTTGGCGTCATCTGGTTCAACCCATGTGAGACTAGGCTCTCAGGAAAGCTGTCTCGGGTGTAGACCAATCAACTTCAAGGACAGTGCACATTATCAGAGTTGTGTTTTTTGTTTGCATTATGACTGCAGGTATTGTGGTCTATGCAAACATGACTCCTTGTAAAAAGGTGTCAGTTTTGCTGCCAAATAGAAGGGTAAAAAACCAATTATCATACTTTTACTGGCAAATGAGGTTCCAATGGTGTAAATGCTTACCCCGAGCTCTCATACTCTGATGGTGCATTGTCTTTGAGTTTTGCGCCTTTTGGCGTCATCTGGTCCAACCCATGTGAGACTAGGCTCTAAGGAAAGCTGTCTCTGGTGTGGACCAATCAACTTCAAGGACAGTGCACATTATCAGAGTTGTGTTTTTTGTTTGCATTTTGACTGCAGGTATTGTGGTCTATGCAAACATGACTCCTTATACAAAGGTGTCAGTTTTGTTGCCAGATAGAAGGGTAAAAAACCAATTATCATATTTTTACTTGCAAATGAGGTTCCAATGGTGTAATAGAAATAAACTCCTTGATAATAGTTTCAGCCTTATTACAGCTACCTTTAGAAGGTCTATATTATCACATTAGGAAGTCGTTCTGATTATTATTTAAGGATACATTTATCACCAACCCTTCAAGAGACCATTTTGCTTTGACTGCACTAATCCGAGTGCTTTTAATATTACTTTGAATATAAATGGCTGTCCCACCACCTTTAGTTTCTCTATCAAGACGAAAGAGATTGTAGTTTTCAATTGCAATCCGATCATTTTTGTAACCGGAGAGAGCAGCGTCTCTGTCAGGCAAATGACATTGGGGTCTAGACTGTTCACCTCCTGCTTTAGCTGATCAAGTTTGCATAATATCTCTCATATATTAACATACATGAATCCGAATCTTCTTTTCTTCATGAAATCAGAAGCAAACAATGTAGTAGTAATATTAGGACTGCGATGAGGTTTTATACCCTCCATGAAGAGCAAAAGAAAGATTAACCATTTACAAACAGATAGTCGTGGAGGCGCTCGTCCGGTTGTGGATTGACGTAGAGGTCATCTGGGTGCGGTTATCTTTTCATGCAAGTTGTAGCAGGGTCATCGTGTGCAGTGTGCTCGCGTTTTACAGGCAGCACACCGTCGGCAAGCCAGTGCATGCATGGCTCGACGGGCTCGGAGCCACATTGGGAGAAGACGAGCGTCACAGCAGCAGGTTGGTGGCCAACACCACACCCGGCCGCCTTTGCTTCCCCGGGGCTGAAGTCTTCTCATGATATGAGCTACTCTTTTAAGGCTGAGTCAACATAGGAGAGTCCCAGGACCAGTTAAAATATATTCCCAAATGTTAATGACCATGGGCAGGAATAAAATCCAGACGACTGGGTGTTTAGCACTGTATACTAACCATTGCACTGCTGCGGCCCACGTACACATGAATTCCCACACACATGCACACAACCAATGTGATCCTGGCTTCTGAAATTGTTTTGCAGCTTTGAAGAAATCCACGATGAAATGCAACGTCCAAGTGAGCACTGCTCTGGATTGTTTTCCCTATTCACCTGACATTGTATTGCCAAAAGTCAGTTCAGAAAGGACTGCTGTAGTCAAAGATGGCATCAAAAGTAGCTCGTTGTAGACCTGTTCATTGTACTTTATGCTAACTGTGATAAAATATACATTAAGTGACATCAACAGATGCAGGTCAACATCAAAGCCAGGATGAGGGTTGCTTTGTAGGTGTACGGGTTTCTATGCACCTCCAAAACAAGTTATAGATCCCTATGCAAGGTTATGGGTCCTTAATTTTAGTCTTTGGTCGCCATGTAGTTATATTGTTCGTCGTCTAATCTATGAATTACTATTTGAGGCTTTGGTCTATGTGTAAGTCTATGGGCCTTTCTGTAAAAATTTGCGTCTCTAAGTACATTGTCTTAAATCTACATATTGAGTTATCTGCTCAATAGTAGGTCCATTGTTCAAGATCTCTCCATCCCAGCTCAATTCACTCCCCCTCTTCCCCTGAATGCTTCTAAGCTGCAGCAAGGGAAGTGCAGTCTCGGTGGCTTCCCCTTGCTGAGCAGTTTGCTCGTTGTGACACTATGGCATCACGCAGCTCTACGTCATGCCCTTGAAGCGTATTTAACCATATCCATCTATGTAAGAACCAGAACTGAATTAAGAGGCGACCTTCCATCCCGCGTACCACTGGAATGCACCTGCATTGCCTGCAGTTGTAACTGAGTGCAGTTTTACAATGAAGGCCCATACCACGTTTTCTACCCGGTTTATATTAGAGATGGCCCAAATGAGGGCCCACAACCTCACACCACCTGATCCCCAGCATGTAGGCTGTGCATTGATGTGGCACTCCTCTGAATTAACGCGAATTGTCTACAAATGTATTAAATATCTGTCTTTATCTCCAATTATTGTGAGGATAAATATGGATAAGAGAAGTCACCCATGGTGCTCCCACGAAGTGGTACTTACTTTATAATCTCCAGAGTGATGATTGATAATACTTAAGTTGTTGTCGAGTCAACTCCTATTTTTTGGTTTTTTCGGTAAAGTCACGTAGGTAAAAAATTCAACTTCAAATTAATAGAAGTAAAATAAAAAATAAAATAAAAATCACGACGTTTCGGAGGCAACACAAGCTTCCGTCTTCAGGTGGAACCGTCACAGCACGATAGCTGTATCAAGTAAGTTATTTTACTTTTATTAATTTTGAATACAATTTTTACTTACAAGACTTTACAGAAACAACCTAAGAATATTAATCCTTGCAGTCACGAAAGCTTCAAATCTAGTCAACTCCTGTTGGTAATTGCAGTTGAGACCTTAATATTGAGTCTGTAGCTCTGATCACAGCAACAGCAATGAGGATAATTGAATAAATTACATTTCTGATCACAGGTAAAGAGTTGCTGCAAGAGAACTCTTGCATCTCTGGGATCGTGAGATCTGCGCTCCAGCCACCTAATGAAATATGCATGTGAGTGTATGTGCATGTTTACTACACATCTGCGCCAGTTTGAAACGTTCAGGCTGGCCTGCCTACGAGCCATCCTGGGTTCAACCAGGTTAAACACCACGCTGTATTTCTATAATTCATTAATTTGGAAATTTGTGGGTTAACGCAAGTATTTAAAAAAAAACATTCCTTAGTTAAAGAAGCATGTTTGTCATGTATTTGAAGGAATTGGTTCCTGAAAAATGTCCAAGATGTGTCAAGTGAGTGTGTGTGTGCGTACACCCCGTGTGTGTGTGCGTAAAACCCGTGTGTGTGTGCGTACAACCCGTGTGTGTGCGTACACCGTGTGTGTGCGTATAACCCGTGTGTGTGCGTACACCGTGTGTGTGCGTACACCCCCTGTGTGTGTGCCTACACCCCATGTGTGTGTGTACACCGTGTGTGTGCGTACACCGTGTGTGTGCGTCACCGTGTGTGTGCGTACAACCCGTGTGTGTGCGTACACCCCCTGTGTGTGTGCGTACACCCCGTGTGTGTGCGTACACCGTGTGTGTGCGTCACCGTGTGTGTGCGTACAACCCGTGTGTGTGCGTACACCGTGTGTGTGCGTACACCCCCTGTGTGTGTGCGTACACCCCGTGTGTGTGCGTACACCGTGTGTGTGCGTCACCGTGTGTGTGCGTACAACCCGTGTGTGTGCGTACACCCCCTGTGTGTGTGCGTACACCCCGTGTGTGTGTGCGTACAACCCGTGTGTGTGCGTACACCGTGTGTGTGCGTACACCGTGTGTGTGCATCACCGTGTGTGCGTCCGTACAAACCGTTTGTGTACAAACCGTGTGCGTACACCCCGTGTGTGTGTGTGTACACCCTGTATGTGTGTGCGTACACCCCATGTGTGTGCACCCTTTGTGTGTGTGTGTGCGTACAACCCGTGTGTGTGCGTACACCGTGTGTGTGCGTCACCGTGTGTGTGCGTACACCAGGACCTACCGTGGAGCTGATCTGCCCTCTGACCATCGACTAGTCATCTGTAAGATGCGCCTGCCATTCTTCCACTCCGGTGGTGGGTGTACACCCAGGATCCCATTCCAACCAAAAGTGGCCTGGTCTCAGTTAGCTGATGAAAGTTGCAAGCGAGAATTTCATCATCGCTTGCAGCTGGGGTTGGCATCGTCCCCCACTCCACCTGATGTCGAGGGTAAATGGGCGAGGTTTAAGACTGTGACTCATGCAGCTGCAATGGCTGCTTTGGGTACGCGGTCCAGACCTCCCCAGAAACCCTGGCTGACAGAGGAGGTGTTCAGGTTAATTGAGAAAAAGCGACAGGCCCACTCTCATCGCCTACAGCATCCTACGTCAGAGAATGAGGAGGTTTACCGCAGCCTTCGCTCGGAGGTTCGGAGAGCCGTAAGGCGCTGTAAGGATGGGTGGTGGTCGCGGGTTGCTGAGGAGATGGAGTCTGCCTCAGTGGCCCGTGATCACAAATCACTATTTAACTCCATCAAAAAAGTAACCTGCAGCGCCACACCTATTACCATCATTAGAGGAAAAAACGGTGATCCAATCTCCGACCCCCAGGAACAGGTTTGCAGATTTGCTGAGCATTTCTGTGAGGTCCTGGGGGAGGCAAAATCTCTCAGCCAGAAACACATCATGGCACAAAGTGGGGATAACCCTGCTGAGGCTGCGGCGCCTCAAATATTGGAAGAGGTCACCCCCTGTGAGTGGCTGGCTGAGGTGCCAGCTGTTGAGGAAGTACTGAGGGCGATCCGGAGTCTGAGACCAGGGAAGGCACCGGGCAGAGATGATTTCCCAAGCGAAATGCTGAGGGAGGGTGGCGTTTGTGCACAGACTGCCCTATATGACATCATAACAACAGTCTGGACCACTGGACGGGTTCCGCAGGACTGGAAGGATGCCCTGGTGGTCCCCCTCTTTAAGAAAGGGGACCGTACCGATTGTAACAACTACAGAGGCATCTCACTTCTCAGTGTGCCGGGTTAGGTCCTGGCAAGGATTATTCAACATCGCCTTGCTAGGCACGCTGAGGAGAGGCTTGCGGAGCCCCAATGCGGTTTCAGGAAAGGGCGGTCCTGCACAGATGCCATATTTTCTGTCCATCTGCTACAGCAGAGGTGTAGGGAATTCCAAAAAGACCTACATCTCTGCTTTATTGACCTGGTCAAGGCCTATGATACCATCAGTAGGACTGGGCTCTGGGTTGTTCTGCGTGCTTTCGGAGTCCCTGACCCTCTGCTCACGATCATTAAGGACCTTCATGATGGTGAGCGGGCCCGGGTAAAACTACGTGGCCGGGAGTCGGAGCCTTTCCCTGTACACCTTGGGGTGCGACAGGGATGTCCTCTGGCTCCCACATTATTTAACATCTATTTCGACTGCGTAGTTCGTGAAGCCTTCAATAGCTGTACCGGGGGAATTTTCATTTGGTACAGATATAATGGGAGGCTGATCGACGCCCGGGTGCGATCAAGGGATGGCTCCCTATTGGTCAACCACGTTATGTATGCCGATGATTTGGTAATAGCTGCTCATTCAGAAGAGGAGTTGGAGACGCTGCTGCTGAGACTGGAGCGTGCCACTAAGAGGTGCGGCCTTACCATCAGCCCCACCAAAACTAAGCACCTGCCTGGGTATTTTGTACCATCGGACACTCCACCCCCACAACTCCCAATTGGTGATGGGGCAGTTGTGGAGAGAGTGGAGAGTTTCCCATACCTGGGCAGTGTGCTTATGACTGGCTCCAGTTTATCAGCAGAGGTCTCACTCCGAATCAGTCGAGCGGCAATATCTTTTCATCGGTTGCGTAACGCTGTGTGGAAGCTACCTGGTCTGTCGCTCCGCACGAAGCTTCAGGTCTTCTCGGCCACGGTCATTCCCTCCCTTCTCTACCCTTGCGAAACGTGGACCCCCCCAGTGGAGCATCTTCGCCGGTTGGAAACATTTAGGCTGGCCTGCCTACGATCCATCCTGGGTTTAACCAGGCTGGATTGTGTGAGGAGCTCACAAGTCCTTGAAAGATCTGGGCAAAGTCCCATCAGTGAGCTCCTCCGGCAGGCAAGGCTGCGTTGGCTGGGTCATGTAGCCCGCATGCCCAGCCACCACATGCCTAAACAGCTTTTGTTCGGCCGGATCGAGGGGGCTAAACGGGCGCGGCACGGGCTAGAGAAGAGATGGAGTGATGTGGTACAGGAGGACGTGGAGCTGAGTGGACTTGCCGATGACTGGTACCAGCGGTGTCAAGATCGGCCTCAGTGGAGGAGGCTCGTGAAGGACGCTACTGGGCAGTTGGAGGCAGTCGCCCTCCAACAACAACGGAGGGCGGAGGAGCGACGCTCACAACAACGAGCGGAGCGCCGGGTGGCTAAAGCACAGCAAGTTGGTACAGTAGGGGGCACAGGTGGTGCATCAGCCAGTCATCTCGGTCATCTCGGTCAGTCGACCCGTGGCACCTGGGTCTGCCCCGTGACCTCCTGCCAGCGGGCGTTCGACACTTCACGTGGCCTCAAGGTGCACATGGCCTGGCACAAGCGTCGTGGTGACGTCACCGCCACTTAGTAGCGAATGGCGGTTGTTGTTGTGTTGTTGCGTACAACCCGTGTGTGTGCGTACACCGTGTGTGTGCGTACACCCCCTGTGTGTGTGCGTACACCCCGTGTGTGTGCGTACACCGTGTGTGTGCGTCACCGTGTGTGTGCGTACAACCCGTGTGTGTGCGTACACCGTGTGTGTGCGTACACCCCCTGTGTGTGTGCGTACACCCCGTGTGTGTGTGCGTACAACCCGTGTGTGTGCGTACACCGTGTGTACTTGTACACCGTGTGTGTGCATCACCGTGTGTGCGTCCGTACAAACCGTTTGTGTACAAACCGTGTGCGTACACCCCGTGTGTGTGTGTGTACACCCTGTATGTGTGTGCGTACACCCCATGTGTGTGCACCCTTTGTGTGTGTGTGCGTACACCCCGTGTGTGTGCGTGTGTATATATCGTGTGTATGTGTGTACACCATGTGTGTGTGCGTACACCGTGTGTGTGCATACACCCCGTGTGTGTGTGCATATGTTGTGGATTCAACTGAGTCGCAGACGTACTTCTTGGAGGCAACACATTTATTAACACCAACACATAACACAAAGGGGTTACTGCCCCTTTACCAGATAACCTATGGTGGTGGACCACCAGGCTGACTACGCTAGTTACTGGGAGTAGCTACAACGGACAGGACCCTAGCTTGGGTCCTCGTCCACGTGTTGGTGACTTCTTCTCGGACGTAGAACGTAGATCTTCAGATGACGACAGCTGAACCCCGGTCCCTGTGCGGACCCGGTTTATATGCTGCTGGGTCGTGGCTGGCCCCGCCCTTGGCCACAACCACCTTCGAGAAACCGCTTGTCGTTTCTCGACCCTTCCCATAGGATCTACCCTGACACGTGACCACCCCCAAGCCCCCACATGGAGCCCTTGTATAGATCTTACTGGTCACGTGCCTTCCAGGGTCAGCCAGAGTGTCATGGCCTAGGTCAGGGGTCGGCAACCTGCGGCTCCGGAGCCGCATGCGGCTCTTTTGAACCTTGACCGCGGCTCCGGGGCGGATGCTAGCGAGGGGAGGAGGCGCACTGTGACACCTGCTCTGGCGTTGCCGCTGCTGACAGGTCGCCGCTCCGCTCCACACTGCCCGCCCGGTGACAGGCAATAACGTTGCCGTTGCTTTGTCACATGTTTGGAAGAAGTAAAAACCTTCCTGGGCAGCAAAGAGCTCACCTTTGCTGAGCTGGAACAGCCAGAGTGGCTGGAAAAATTACATTTTATGGTAGACATGACAGCACATCTAAACACGCTAAATACAACCCTTCAGGGGAAAGGAGGCACAGCCCTGCACATGCTGGAGGAGGTTTTGGCATTCGAGCGCAAGTTGACAGTGTTTGTCAAAGATTTACAGAGAGGTACACTGTCTCACTTTCCCTCTTTGAGAGAGTTCAAACAAAGTCATGATACGATAAATTTGGAATATTTCAAGTCTGCAATCACCACAATGCAAAGTTCGTTTGGGAAACGATTCTGTGAGTTCAGAGAGGAAAAAACGACATTATCTTTCCCTGTCACTCCCATGGCGATCGATCCATCCCTATTGAATATGACTGCATTTGCAGGTGTAAGTCAACCTGATCTTGAGATGGAACTGGCCGATATAGCTGACAAAGATATATGGGTGTCCAAGTTCAAATGCTTGACCGCTACTCTTGAGGATGTTGCCCGTCAGAAGGCCATTCTGGCTCAGAATCATAAATGGAGTGATATTGAAAACCTTCCCAAACAGGACAAACTTGTATTCGAAACATGGAATGCCATCCCCAACACTTATATAAACATGAAAAAGTATGCATTTGGAGTCCTGTCGATCTTCGGCTCCACATATGTATGTGAGCAGGTCTTCTCCAACATGAACTATATTAAAAACAAACATCGATCACGCCTCACAGATGACAGCTTGCAAGCCTGTGTGAAAATGAAGGTGACGTCTTACAGCCCTGATGTGCAGACACTGTGCACTGAGGTTCAGGAGCAAAAATCCCATTAACCAGGTAATTTAGCTATTAATTTGCAAAAATATATTTTACATTGTTAAGTGAAAAAGTCCTTTTTTTATTCAGATTGACAGCTGACTGCACGATCCTGTATATAGCAATAAGGTAAGAAACAATATATGCAGTGTTATATTTGTTTTAATAGTTGCAATGGTTTTGCGGCTCCCAGTTTATTTTTTCCTTCGGAAACGGGTCCAAGTGGCTCTTTATGTCTTAAAGGTTGCAGACCCCTGGCCTAGGTTAACCTCATCCCATGGCTGACACTCCCACACTCCCTCCTGTAGGAGTCAGCACTACACACCACGCGTGGTGCCACTGCGCAATTCCAGCGCTCACTGAGCCCCCCCCCCCTAGGGCTGGTACTACACCCACCTAAGGGGTGTCCGCGATGACAATGCGTTGCACGCCGTGCTTCGCTAGAGCCGGCATTACAGTGACATACACGATGTCGCTACACATACACCACGTGTGTGTGTCTGCGTACACCCCGTGTGTGTTTGTGTACACCCCGTGTGTGTGTGTCTGTGTATACCCCGTGTATGTGTACACTCCTGTGTGTGTGTACGCCCCGTGTGTGTGGGCACATACACCCTGTGTATGTGTGCGTGTGCACGTACACCCCGTGTGTGTGTGCGTACACCCCGTGTGTGTATGCGTGCGTACACCCTGTGTGTGTATACGTGCGACCACCCCGTGTGTGTGCGCGTGTTGTATATGTTGGGTTATGAAATTTTGATGAAAATAATAAAACTTAATATTTTTCCGGAAAATTCGCAAATCGCATTAATTATGTTAATGTGTGTATTAATATGCATACATTATGATAATGCGTGTAATTATATGCATACATTATGATAATCACGGAGATAATCGTAGTAATTTATGCAGATGCTTGCGATTATGTTAATGTGTGCAGTTATGATAATTTGCTTAGTTTCGTTTATCCAGAGTTATATCAATCAGGATAACGCGATTATCATAGATTCATTTACCGATTATCCTAGTGTGTGTTATAATATTTTAGGTCTCCATTTTCATATCTCATCGCAGGTAACAGCTCTTATGAATAAGACAGTTTTGCATGGACTTGGAAGGAACACTCGATATGCTTCTGTGATAACAATTTTATTCTAACAAGCATGTGACATTCTATCATGCAGGTCAAACATGCGTCAATAATTCATTTGCGAGACTATGCATTTAACTAAATTGAATAACCAAACTCTTATGCATTTGCGAGATTATGCATTCGACTAATATGAATAACTAAAACTCTTATGCAATTACGAGATTATGCATTTGACTAAAATGAATGAATAAACACTTATGCATTTGCGAGACTATGCATTTGACTAAAATGAATGAATAAACACTTATGCATTTGCGAGACTATGCATTTAACTAAATTGAATAACTCAAAACTCTCATGCATTTGCGATATTATGCATTAACTAATATGAATGAATAAACACTTATGTATTTGCGAGACTATGCATTTAACTAAATTGAATAACTCAAAACTCTTATGCATTTGCGATATTATGCATTAACTAATATGAATGAATAAACACTTATGCATTTGCGACATTATGCATTTAACGTACTGAATGACTAAAAACCCTCCTAACAATCGTAACCTCTACCTTTCCACCAGACATCTCATTAGTTCGCCCATGTATCGATCACATTCGGCGACTGGCCGAGTTTGAAAACACGCATGACACACTTCCTATGGCGGTAATAAAGCACTTATTGTATCCCAGAGGCGAAAGTATATGTCAATAGATTCATCGGCAAGTATAAAATACTTTTAACGGAATGTTTGATATAATGGTGGGTGAGGGCGTGTGTGTGGGAGGGCGAATCTGGCTCTGTTTTAATTAATGCTTCGGCGAGACTCTATGACAAAGGAAACTGGTTTGACAAGATTTTCTCTTTCTGTGTACGGTCGATTCGTAATGAGGATTTCGAGAGGTTGAGTTTGCCTCGACGAGTCTATTGATCGCCTATGTGATGAGCGGAACAAGGGAAAGGCACGGAAAACAACCTCACTCTTATAACCGACGGACTCTTAATCACTCGATGGGCCACGATTCCTTATGGCCAGCTGATGGTTCATGTAGTTGATAATCAGTCTTCCGATAATTGTGTAGGGTTGATATGATGGTAAGGACGAAATAGATAGTCTAAAGGGGGGGTGGGCGTCGACGCGAGCACGTGTGAGCCTACGTGAGGGAAGTTGTGGGTATGAACGACTTTCGGAGAAGGGCCCTCTTTGTCGCGGCTGCGGTGATCGGCCGCTTCAGACTCCTCCCTCGGCTGAGCCCGTACGAAGATTGACGGCGCGGCTGTGCTCGTTTGCGTGGTCAGGCGAGCACGTGTGTGGTGGCGGCAAGGGAGCTGGCTCGTTCACTCGTGTGCGGCAGGCGAGCACCTCGGCGATGCACGTCAAGGCGATGCACGTCAAGGCGACGCACGTCGCCACCCCACGAGCCTCGTCCTGGATGACGAGAGCTTCTTCGTTGGCGGCGACGAGGAGAGATGGCTGTCGCCCTGGAGATCTCTGGTGGGGCCTTAGCCCGGAGACGAGATGAGATGTAGGCCGGAGCTCGTGTAGATCTGTGGTGGAGCCGAAGCCCTGGCGACGAGATGGGGCTCAGAGCCCTGGCGATCTGCTTTGGATGGATTTTCCTTCGGTTTATATGGGAAAATTCCACTCAGTTTCCCGAGTTGTTCAAAGTCTGTCATAAAACATTCCTGTGGGTGTGGACCATCTGCGTCCGTGTGTGTGTCGTGTGCGTGTCCGTCCGTGTGTTTATTAGCTTTGAAGACACAGCTGTGTGTCGTTCTGGAAGGAAGGGGTGGGGGGAGGCGTCGTGACGGCGCCACCTGAGTTATCCATTAACCAGACCGATGATTCGCGTTCGCCTCGAGTTATATATATAAAAAATATTCGAATCCATGTTTTTGTTACTGAATAATATTTGTCGCGAAAACCTACGCGTTAAGCGAGCTTAATTATTCCCTCCCTTGCTCGGGGATCATATCTTTTGTCTCACACAGCTTAAGTTGTTTTTGGTTTGGAAGTTGAAATGCGACTTATTTCCATTATGCCCAAGTTATGCCGAAACCGTGTTCACGATGTTTCATCGTGACCCGATCTCTCATGGAAATGTTATTTCCTCGCGTGTGCAATTTTTGCTGTCCGTGTTGTGGGGAGACAAAGACGGTTGTTTCCACGGTGGGAGCACCCGGCGCATGTGCTTATTTATTTATTTTCCGAAGACGTGTTAATTTCCTTTGAGCCATTGCCCGGGAGTTTTATTGGTGTCATTTCCTGGCTTTGTTGTGTGAGTGTAGAGATCCTCTCGGGAAGACAAAGATGGCCGTGAGTTGCTCGCTTCTCATGGGGTGTTGCGTTTGGTTGATTATGAGAGGCTTCCCCGCCCTTAATTCTCCTAGGGGATATCCACTTTAATTCCGTACTTATTATTTGACTTCTTGTGATTATTTAATCTGATATCCCGGCTAGGAATTTTGTTTTGGAGCGAAATAGATGCATTAATTATTCTTTGATGCTTCGGCCCGGCCGTGTAGATATTCTTTAAAGGTAAATAATGTCAGTATTTAATTAACAATGATGGGTCGCGATTCTGGTGCAGACTGTAGTCTGGTTTTCAATTGGAGTGAGGATGGATACTGTTTGCTTACTTCATGGCTAAGTTGGTAACTTTGTGTATCTAACATGGTTCAAAGACCCGTCTGTGCTTTTTGTCGTCAATGCTGTTTCTTTGTTAAGAATATAATTATCTCTTCCTCCGTGGTGCCTGGTTTTGTGAGGTTTTTTTAACAAAAGGATGTCCTCCTGACCCCCCCCCCCCGCCTGCAATTCCCCCCTTCCTTGTTCCTCTTGTGTGAAATTCGGGGAGTTTTTATTACCTTTATTGCCCCCTTTCATGTCCTCTAGTCTTTTGATATGAGGTATGCGCAGCTGTGGGAGTGTGGGGGCGTGTTTGTTCCCACGTTGCCGCGTGTCTATTAAAAAACGATATTATCTATGTTGGCAGAATAATTCTTAAAAAAAAAATATTTAAAAAATATAAAAAGGGGGTACATACACAACAGTCCGCCCTTTTGAAAATTATCAGGGGTCGATTTGGCCACTGGCGAATTTTCAAACAAAGTAATGCCCCCTTTTTGTCATGAATCCCATCAGCCGCCCTTACTCTCGGCGGTTATTTCTTAAGAACGCGCGTGCACGTATTACAATCTTAACCTGGTTACATCTGAAATAAGCAAAGAAAATAAACAACACGTTAAACATCGATATTGCGTTACATCGGTTCTCATCCATCATAACTACGGCGAATATTCATTTTTGTTTTTGCTTAACATGGTTACATTTGAATTAAGCAAAGAAAATAACAACACGTTAAACATCGATATTGCGTTACATCGGTTCTCATACATCATAACTCCGACGAATATTCATTTTTGTTTTTGTTAAATCCTGGGAAACGCTAGGTAGCGGTTTCGAACGCATTTATGCGTTACCTTCCTCATGTTGCCTGGTTTACCACTTATCACTTTGATAATTCGATCACGGTTTTCGGGTTCGTTTTTGTAGTTTCCTCTCTCACTCTCTCGCGTCGTGGGAGTGTGTGGTGAAAAATTGTGCTGCACATAACCAGAATTCGCGCATACGACCCACTTTGACACTTGGTTCATGGCATTCGTTCTCTCTGCGATTACATGCACATTTGCCGAGTCAGTGTGTCGATTTAATTCTGTGCCTCGTAATGTTGCCCTCTTTGTTTTTACGAGTGTGTTAGATTCCAACACCATTCCCGATATGTCATGAACATTCGTCTCCATTTTAGCACTCCGATCCACATAAATTTTGGTTTCCCTTGGATATTTTTCATTCAAAGGCTCACGCCTGCGCTCCTCAGGGTGTGTCTCTGTGTTCTCTCTTTGTCTCTGCTGTCTGTTATCTACTGTCCGATCACACTTCAATTCAAACCTGTCCTTGCATTCGATTTGCGCGTCATTTACGGGAGCACTGTCCGCGTTTCTTACCGCGTCGTATGCATTTGGTTTTTCCCGGGTGTGGCGGTATCTGCCCGCCCTGTCACTTGCAGCCTGCTTGTATTTCCCATTGGGCTCAGGGTTTAACAAAACCTCGGCGGGTGGGGCGCGTGTTGGCCGCTCGCTTGCACTCACTGTGGGTGGTCCATCATGTATTTGGACCGCATTCTGTGTTATTCCTCTATTCCCTCCTGGTATAGCCGGTGGAGGAATTGGTCGTAATTGGACTGATTGTGTTTGACCTCCCATCCTGCGATTCTCGTACATTTTTGGCCCAGTGTTACTCCCATTTGGGTGCCAAATTTTTCCTGGATTGTTACTTTGCCATTTTTGTGGGTAATTTTGACCTTGCGTGTGTCGTGGCATGGGGTGTTGATATGGTTCTGTTCTGAACCTCTCCCTCCTGCGATTCTCGTACATTTTTGGCCCAGTGTTTTTCCCATTAGGGTGCCAAATTTTTCCTGGATTGTTACTTCGCCATCTTTGTTGGTAATTTTGACCTTGCGTATGTCGGGGCATGGGGTGTTGATATGGTTCTTTTCTGAACCTCTCCCTCCTGCGATTCTCGTACATTTTTGGCCCAGAGTTTCTTCCATTTGGGTGCCAAATTTTTCCTGGATCGTTACTTCGCCATCTTTGTGGGTAATTTTGACCTTGCGTATGTCGGGGCATGGGGTGTTGATATGATTCTGCCCTTGGCCCCCACATTCTGCGATTCTCCTGAATATTTCGGCTTTGTGCCGCTCTCATTCTCGTGCCAACCTCTCTCTGGTTTATTTTGCCACAGGTGCGTGCGTGTTTGCTCCTCCCTGCATTGTGGGACTGCTCGGTGATTTTTATTCCTCTCTGAGAGGCTGGGTTCCTTATCCCTCTCCCTGTGTTCTGGATCCGAATTACGATTCTTAGCTCTGTATAACCATGCCATGTACGCCTTGCTCTCTATGCGGCGTAAGGATGCGGTTTCTGGATTCAAAACCATTCTCACCCTTTCTGTAATCTCTGGGCTCAAGGATTCAAAAAACATAATTTTGAACATTTTATCTCCTTCGTGGTATTGATTCACATCGCCTGCGTAATACGCTCTTTTAAATTGTAAAAGGTAGTCACGTGGATCTTGGTCCATGCCCTGGGTCATCGATTTTACAGCATAAAACCCCTCAGTGAGTGTCGAATATTCTCCAAACTTCCGAATCACTGCCAGGCTCAGTTGTTTAAAATCATTTCTAACCTTGTGTGGTAGTGAATTTACCCATGGTATAGATTCTTTATGTAAGCTTCGTTTCAACAAACTCGCTTTTTCATCCCGTCTCCTCAGCCCTCTAATCATTGCCTCCTCTTCTACTGTTGCGATATGTGTGTGTATATCCATGGACTTATTGTGGGGGTCAAAATCGGGAATTCTGACTAGAGCCTTGTCCATCAATTTAAGGGTTTTACTGGTGAATAGGTATTCCGAAAGTTGATTGCCGACAGCGTCATCATCAAACAAGTTACCATCAGGCAATCTGTCACTTTGGTCTGTGCTGTGTCGGGCGTGTTGCCATTTCCCTTCAGTTTTTGCCTCTGCCCTTAGTGGAGCATGTCCTGTCGACTTTACTTTAACATTTTTCCTCCCTCTATCTGTGAAGTTGTCAGTCTCACATGTTTTTGTTTGCATATGTATCTCTCCATCCCTTCTCTCTAATTGTGAGGGTTTCCCTTTGTCAAGGATTTTTTGTTCGATATCCATAATTTTTGTGCGATCAGTCCCTGGACTCTGTCCACGTACCCAAGAGTGTGATTTACTGTTACTTCCATATTTATTCTGTGGATCAACGTCTGTGAGTTTCGCTGGTGTCGCGAGCACTGATTTCTCCTCCCTCTCGAGGGTGTGAGGACATTTCTCCTCGTTTATTAGAGACGATTTGTCTCCCGTTTCTTTTCCACAATTTTCCTCATTCCACAATCCCTGTCTGTATGCCTGTGTGGGAAGGCATGAGTCCTGTCCTGCCTTCTCTGCAGTTTTTGCATCGTGTTCGCCTTCGTTACATTTTATCCAGTCAATTAGTTTCCCCCGAGGTGTGTTCGTGTTATCGATACAGCTCCCTTCCCATATGTCTCTCTGACTGCACTGCTTTGTAACAGATTGGTCAGTACGTTTTAATACGAGTTCCCAGTACCCCGTAACCCATTCAAAAATTATTCTTAATCCCAGCATCTCAAAAGTGTGGCGGGAGTTACTTTGACATTCCCTTTCAGAGTGCATATAAAACAATTATCTCACAGAGTGTAGTCAATTTGACTCGAGCTATCTGTTATTTTCCGATTCAGAGTGCGTACCTCTAACCCCATTTATCACAGGATGCAGTCGGTTTGATACGATATTATCTTAATTCAACTGTCTCTGTTTCAACTTGCTATTCTGGGTTTTAACCTTAGAGGGCGTTTTTTTGTTTTGTTTTACGCCCGTTTACAATCACCATGCAATGTTCGATCCCGATATTCTAGTTAACACGTAGTGATTCATTCCATCATCCATGCAAAACACTGTCTGCGAGAGATCCCGGGCGAGCCACCCATTATGTTGTATATGTTGGGTTATGAAATTTTGATGAAAATAATAAAAATTAATAATTTTCCAAAAAATGTGCAAATCGCATTAATTATGTTAATGTGTGTATTAATATGCATAAATTATGATAATGCGTGTAATTATATGCATACATTATGATAATCGCGGAGATAATCGTAGTAATTGATGCGGATGCTTGCGATTATGTTAATGTGTGCAGTTATGATAATTTGCTTAGTTTCGTTTATCCAGAGTTATATCAATCAGGATAACGCGATTATCATAGATTCATTTACCGATTATCCTAGTGTGTGTTATAATATTTTAGGTCTCCATTTTCATATCTCATCGCAGGTAACAGCTCTTATGAATAAGACAGTTTTGCATGGACTTGGAAGGAACACTCGATATGCTTCTGTGATAACAATTTTATTCTAACAAGCATGTGACATTCTATCATGCAGGTCAAACATGCGTCAATAATTCATTTGCGAGACTATGCATTTAACTAAATTGAATAACCAAACTCTTATGCATTTGCGAGATTATGCATTCGACTAATATGAATAACTAAAACTCTTATGCAATTACGAGATTATGCATTTGACTAAAATGAATGAATAAACACTTATGCATTTGCGAGACTATGCATTTGACTAAAATGAATGAATAAACACTTATGCATTTGCGAGACTATGCATTTAACTAAATTGAATAACTCAAAACTATTATGCATTTGCGATATTATGCATTAACTAATATGAATGAATAAACACTTATGCATTTGCGAGACTATGCATTTAACTAAATTGAATAACTCAAAGCTCTTATGCATTTGCGATATTATGCATTAACTAATATGAATGAATAAACACTTATGCATTTGCGACATTATGCATTTAACGTACTGAATGACTAAAAACCCTCCTAACAATCGTAACCTCTACCTTTCCACCAGACATCTCATTAGTTCGCCCATGTATCGATCACATTCGGCGACTGGCCGAGTTTGAAAACAAGCATGACACACTTCCTATGGCGGTAATAAAGCACTTATTGTATCCCAGAGGCGAAAGTATATGTCAATAGATTCATCGGCAAGTATAAAATACTTTTAACGGAATGTTTGATATAATGGTGGGTGAGGGCGTGTGTGTGGGAGGGCGAATCTGTCTCTGTTTTAATTAATGCTTCGGCGAGACTCTATGACAAAGGAAACTGGTTTGACAAGATTTTCTCTTTCTGTGTACGGTCGATTCGTAATGAGGATTTCGAGAGGTTGAGTTTGCCTCGACGAGTCTATTGATCGCCTATGTGATGAGCGGAACAAGGGAAAGGCACGGAAAACAACCTCACTCTTATAACCGACGGACTCTTAAACACTCGATGGGCCACGATTCCTCATGGCCAGCTGATGGTTCATGTAGTTGATAATCAGTCTTCCGATAATTGTGTAGGGTTGATATGATGGTAAGGACGAAATAGATAGTCTAAAGGGGGGTGGGCGTCGACGCGAGCGCGTGTGAGCCTACGTGAGGGAAGTTGTGGGTACGAACGACTTTCGGAGAAGGGCCCTCTTTGTCGCGGCTGCGGTGATCGGCCGCTTCAGACTCCTCCCTCGGCTGAGCCCGTACGAAGATTGACGGCGCGGCTGCGCTCGTTTGCGTGGTCAGGCGAGCACGTGTGTGGTGGCGGCAAGGGAGCTGGCTCGTTCACTCGTGTGCGGCAGGCGAGCACCTCGGCGATGCACGTCAAGGCGATGCACGTCAAGGCGACGCACGTCGCCACCCCACGAGCCTTGTCCTTCTGGATGACGAGAGCTTCTTCGTTGGCGGCGACGAGGAGAGATGGCTGTCGCCCTGGAGATCTCTGGTGGGGCCTTAGCCCGGAGACGAGATGAGATGTAGGCCGGAGCTCGTGAAGATCTGTGGTGGAGCCGAAGCCCTGGCGACGAGATGGGGCTCAGAGCCCTGGCGATCTGCTTTGGATGGATTTTCCTTCGGTTTATATGGGAAAATTCCACTCAGTTTCCCGAGTTGTTCAAAGTCTGTCATAAAACATTCCTGTGGGTGTGGACCATCTGCGTCCGTGTGTGTGTCGTGTGCGTGTCCGTCCGTGTGTTTATTAGCTTTGAAGACACAGCTGTGTGTCGTTCTGGAAGGAAGGGGTGGGGGGAGGCGTCGTGACGGCGCCACCTGAGTTATCCATTAACCAGACCGATGATTCGCGTTCGCCTCGAGTTATATATATAAAAAATATTCGAATCCATGTTTTTGTTACTGAATAATATTTGTCGCGAAAACCTACGCGTTAAGCGAGCTTATTTATTCCCTCCCTTGCTCGGGGATCATATCTTTTGTCTCACACAGCTTAAGTTGTTTTTGGTTTGGAAGTTGAAATGCGACTTATTTCCATTATGCCCAAGTTATGCCGAAACCGTGTTCACGATGTTTCATCGTGACCCGATCTCTCATGTAAATGTTATTTCCTCGCGTGTGCAATTTTTGCTGTCCGTGTTGTGGGGAGACAAAGACGGTTGTTTCCACGGTGGGAGCACCCGGTGCATGCGCTTATTTATTTATTTTCCGAAGACGTGTTAATTTCCTTTGAGCCATTGCCCGGGAGTTTTATTGGTGTCATTTCCTGGCTTTGTTGTGTGAGTGTAGAGATCCTCTCGGGAAGACAAAGATGGCCGTGAGTTGCTCGCTTCTCATGGGGTGTTGCGTTTGGTTGATTATGAGAGGCTTCCCCGCCCTTAATTCTCCTAGGGGATATCCACTTTAATTCCGTACTTATTATTTGACTTCTTGTGATTATTTAATCTGATATCCCGGCTAGGAATTTTGTTTTGGAGCGAAATAGATGCCATAATTATTCTTTGATGCTTCGGCCCGGCCGTGTAGATATTCTTTAAAGGTAAATAATGTCAGTATTTAATTAACAATGATGGGTCGCGATTCTGGTGCAGACTGTAGTCTGGTTTTCAATTGGAGTGAGGATGGATACTGTTTGCTTACTTCATGGCTAAGTTGGTAACTTTGTGTATCTAACATGGTTCAAAGACCCGTCTGTGCTTTTTGTCGTCAATGCTGTTTCTTTGTTAAGAATATAATTATCTCTTCCTCCGTGGTGCCTGGTTTTGTGAGGTTTTTTTAACAAAAGGATGTCCTCCTGACCCCCCCCCCTGCCTGCAATTCCCCCCTCCCTTGTTCCTCTTGTGTGAAATTCGGGGAGTTTTTATTACCTTTATTGCCCCCTTTCATGTCCGCTAGTCTTTTGATCTGAGGTATGCGCAGCTGTGGGAGTGTGGGGGCGTGTTTGTTCCCACGTTGCCGCGTGTCTATTAAAAAACGATATTATCTATGTTGGCAGAATAATTCTTAAAAAGAAAATATTAAAAAAATATAAAAAGGGGGTACATACACAACACGCGCATACACGCCGTGTCTGTGTGTGTATGCACATACACCCCGTGTGTGTTTGTGCGCGTGCACCCTGTGTGTGTGCGCGCATGCACCCTGTGTTTGTGTGTGTGCGCGTGCACCCCGTGTGTGTGTATGTGTGTTTTTGCGATCGGGATAGAGTCATCTTGTTGTGTGACTTCAATGCCCGAGTTGGTCATGATGCTGGCACCTGGTCTAGAGTGATTGGAAGGCATGGGCCAGATCAGCTCAATAACAACGGTAGGAGGCTGCTAGATTTTTGTGCAGCCCATGGGCTTGTAATTACCAACACGCTGTCACAGCATCGGCGCATCCACACAACATCATGGATGCATGCCGGGTCCGAGCAAGAACATCTGGTGGACTACATAGTGACGGATCAGTGGATGCGAGCCCATGACCTTGACACCAGGACCTACCGTGGAGCTGATCTTCCCTCTGACCATCGACTAGTCATCTGTAAGATGCGCCTGCCATTCTTCCACTCCGGTGGTGGGTGTACACCCAGGACCCCGTTCCAACCTAAGGTGGCCTGGTCTCAGCTGATGAAAGTTGCAAGCGAGAATTTCATCAGCACTTGCGGCTGGGGTTGGCATCATCACCCACACCTCCTGATGTCGAGGGTAAATGGGTGAGGTTTAGGTCTGTGACTCAGCAGCTGCAATGGCTGCTTTGGGTACGTGGACAAAACCTCCCCAGAGACCCTGGCTGACAGAGGAGGTGTTCAGGATGGTTGAGAAAAAGTGGTAGGTCCACTCTAATTGTTTACAGCATCCCACGTCAGAGAATGAGGAGGCTTACTGCAGCCTTCGCTCGGAGGTTCGGAGAGCCGTGTTGCTGAGGAGATGAAGTCTGCCTCAGTGGCCCGCGATCACAAATCCCTATTTAACTCCATCAAAAAAGTAACCTGCAGCGCCACACTTATTACCATCATTAGGGGAAAAACCGGTGATCCAATCTCCGACCCCAGGAACAGGTTTGCAGATTTGCTGAACATTTCTGTGAGGTCCTGGGGGAGGGGAAATCCCTCAGCCAGGAAAACATCGTGGCACAAAGTGGGGATGATCCTGCTAAGGTTGCGGTGCCTCAAATATTGGAAGAAGAAGTCACCCCCTGTGAGTGGCTGGCTGAGGTGCCATCTGTTGAGAAAGTACTGAAGGCGATCTGGAGTCTGAGACCAGGAAAGGCACCGGGCAGAGATGTTCTCCCAAGCGAAATGCTGAGAGGGGGGCGTTTGTGCACAGACTGCCCTACATGACAGCATAACAACAGTCTTGACCACTGGACGGGTTCCGCAGGATTGGAAGGATGCCGTGGTGGTCCCCCTCTTTAAGAAGGGGACCGCGCAGACTGTAACAACTACAGGGGCATTTCACTACTCAGTGTGCCGGGATAGGTCCTGGCAAGGATTTATCAACATCGCCTTGCTAGGCACGCTGAGGAGAGGCTTGCGGAGCCCCAATGCAGTTTCAGGAAAGGGTGGTCCTACACAGATGCCATATTTTCTGGCCATCTGCTACAGCAGAGGTGTAGGGAATTCCAACAAGACCTACATCTCTGCTTTATTGACCTGTTCAAGGCCTATGATACCATCAGTAGGCCTGGGTGTGGGTTGTTCTTCGTGCTTTCAGAGTCCCTGACCCTCTGCTGTGTGCGCGTACACCCCGTGTGTGCGCGCATACACCCCGTGTGTGCGCACGTACTCCCCGTATGTGTGTGTGCGTACACCCCGTATGTGGGCTCGTACAGCCCGTGTGTGTGTGTGCGCGTGTACAACCCGTGTGTGTGTGTGTGTACAGCCCGCGTATGTGTTTGTGCTCATACAGCCCGCATGTGTGTGTGTATGTGCACACGTACAACCGGTGTGTGTGTGCATGCACCCACGTATGTGTGTGCGTACACCCCATGTGTCTGCACGAGGTCACCCCCCGTGTGTGCGCGTACACCCCGCGTGTCTGTGCGCGCATACACCCAGTGTCTGTGTGTGTGCACCCCGTGTGTGTATGCGTGCGTATACCCCGTGTGTGTATGCGTGGGTACACCCCGTGTGTGTTTGCGCGCACATACACCCCGTGTGTGTGTGTGTTTGTGCGTACACCCCGTGTGTGTGTGTTTGTGCATACACCCCGTATGTGTGTGTCCGTACACCCCGTGTGTGTGTGCATACACCCTGCGTGTTTGTGCGTACACCCCGTGTGTGTGCGCGCGTGTAGACTCCGTGTATGCGCAGTACTCCCCGTATGTGTGTGTGTATACGTACAGCCCGTGTGTGTGTGCGCGCATACAGCCCGTGTGTGCTCGCTTACATCCCGTGTGTGCACGCGTATACACTGTGTGTCTGTGTGCGCGTAAAGCCCGTGTGTGTTTGTGTGCGCGTGTACAACCCATGTGTGTGTTTGCATGTACGGCCTGCGTGTGTGTTTGTTCTCATACAGCCTGTGTGTGTGTTTGTTTGTGCACGTACACCCCTTGTGCGCCGTCCATGCAGCTGCATGAGAAACTATCCTGAACCTAGCACGAGGAGGAACAAAGACCGAATGGGTCGCTCGCTGCTGCTGTTCTTCTTGATGCTCGTTTTGTAATGTACGCGGGAACGTGGCTGAAAATTCTGCTTCTGTAAAAATTCCACAAAAATCATGTTAAGTGGAGCGTGTTAATCGAGCTCTGTCCCCTACTTGTAAGTCGTTTGAAAACGGATTCGTGTTCATAAGGGACTATCTGTACGTGTGTGTGTCAACGGTAATGGTAATGGATTGTTTTTGATAGGGAGCCGTTTGTGCCCATGTCTCTACAAGCAGAAAACATGTAAGTGACTCACACCGCATCTCATCTTACACATTATAAAGGACAGCCCCAGTGGCAGCTGACCCTGTGCACAATAAGATGACTCAGCTCCTGGCCTGAAAGTGGTCATTGTTCTACCAGTGCGTGTGGTGGTTACTCTGTAATCCCAACGGAGTAACTCTTATGGATTGTATCGAATTTGGCAAATTTCAACCGTGACATGAAACATGCAATGGCCAGCACTTTACAAACAGCATCAGGTGATATTTAACATCCACTGTGAAGCACATGGCAGGTATTTTAAGTGTAACACACCCACAGTAATAACCAGGCGGCCTGCAGTATTCCAACCGTGAATTCCTCACTAAGCGGTGAACGCACTACTGCTGAACCGCGACAATGCCCCCAATACTGTGTGTCTACACCCCATGTGTGCGTACACCCCGCGTGTATCTACACCCCGTGTGCGTGTGTGTGTAGTGTAGTAACTCGGCGGGAGACGACTTCACGGGTAACACACTCTTTATTTTATCAAACTCGTTCACAGGTGACTAACACCTACTTTGTATCTCGGGTGACAAACACCCACTTAGTATCTCGGGTGACAAACACCCACTTAGCTACTTGGCGACTAACGCCCACTGAGCTACTCGGATGACCAACATCCACTTAGTATCTCGGGTGACAAACACCCACTTAGCTACTTGGCGACTAACGCCCACTGAGCTACTCGGATGACCAACATCCACTTAGTATCTCGGGTGACAAACACCCACTTAGCTACTCGGCGACTAACGCCACTGAGCTACTCGGATGACCAACATCCACTTAGCTACTCGGCGACTAACGCCCCTGAGCTACTCGGGACACTCCCTGCCCGGGGTATCCGTCTCGACTGTGGGTCCCCAGCCCGACCCACGGGGGCGTCGGACCCCGGGTCCCACAGCCTCGCCTCCGAGCCACACAGGGCCCCTGTCCCCACAAGGATGGCGGGACTAGGGGTCTCGTGGCACTAGGTCTTCAGCTCCGTCTTCGGGTCTTCAACTGGGTAACTCTCCCCGAGTGCTCTCGCGCGTCCCCCTTTATACCCCACCTGCGGACGTCGCTGCGAGCACCCACTTATTCGACCAATCGCCGGGCGCTGGCTACGATCCTCTTTTCCCACATCTCATCGTGCCTCACCACTCACGCCGCGCCGCCCCGTCATCTGTCACTCCCGGCGCGCGCGTCCACACCACGCCCACAACGCGTGCCCAACCCCGCACCCCGCGCCGCCCCGTGATCCATCACTGTCACAGTCGGCGCACGTCAATACCACCACTACATGTGCACCACGTGTGTGCCATCTTTGTTTAAAAAGCAGCTGCATTAGCCAATGGCCTGAAGATCACCCAGTCCCTTTTGGCATCAGCAGGAGATGGGACAGATGCCATTCCCAGCCATTGTCCATTAACTCTGCATATGATTCACGGTTGTGGATAGACCGGTCTCTCTTTGGATGTCACCACCATGCTGCTGGTTTACTTACTCGTTTCAATTAATTCCCCAAATTTCCACAAATTACACCGATGTGCGATTTCGCATTTGTTTTGTACTTGCTCACTGCCCCACTCAGCCATGAAGATTTACAGATTGTGTTTAAACTGATTTCTTTAGAACAGCTTTGTTGTCCATCCCCCCCCACCTCCAATTAGAATGTTTGGCTGCGTATGGTGCAAAATAAATTCTATATACATCCATACTTTGGTGTGTGTATGTGGTTAAGTCTCAAGATCCAGCGTGTAGCCTCGAACAGAAAGTTGGTGCAAGTGCTCTTAGCAAGAACCTATGAAGGCTGCACGGCACACGAGGGGTGTTGAGTTCGTTCAGTTAATTTTGAAGTACCCAGTGAGCTAAGAAGCTTTTCGGTCAGTTTTCAGAGAAAATGTAATGAATATCATTATGTAACACAATTTTTGTTCCTGGGTTGTAAGTGTTATTTCATAATTGCTTATGCCTAAAAAGTATAGAAAATGGCTATTATTCACCACAAACTTTGTTTTTGTGACCAGGACAGTGATAATTTGAAGTGTACCTATTTTCAATGAGAAAACGGGCGAATTTGTGTGTTTTCAGGCACATAAAGTGAGAAAAAATAAACATATGAATCAAAATTAACATATATTTATACTAAAGTAATACAAAATTTACTACTAAATATTTAGAAGTGAGATTTACGATTATACTGTAAATCACTTTCACAAATCAGCCCCCAAATGTAGTCTCCCATCATGTTCTCGTTATACTGTCTTTGGTAGCGGCGTTCAAAGTCCAGTATATCCTGGTGGAAGTGCTCGCCTTGCTCCTCCGAGTACGCTTCCCATGTTCTCCTTGAATTTATCAAGATGAGCATCAAGGATATGGACTTTGAGGGACATCCTACAGCCCATTGTGCCGTAAATCTTCACCAGAGACTCAACCAGCTCCACATAGTTTTTGACCTCATGATTGAGCAGGAAGCCTCGAATGACTGCGACAAAGCTGTGCCAAGCTGCTTTCTTCTTCCTAGTGAGCTTCTTGGGGAATTCATTGCACTCCAGATCTTCTTTATCTGTGGTCCGACAAAGACACCGGCTTTGACCTTTGCCTCAGACAGCTTAGGGAAGAAGTCTTGAAGGTACTTGAAGGCTGCCGACTCCTTATCTACAGCTCTGACAAATTGTTTCCTAAGGCCCATTTTGATTTGAAGTGGTGGCATCGGCACCTTCCGGGGGTCCACCAGTGGCTCCCACTTGACATTGTTCCTCTCCATAGAGAACTTGGTCCGCTGTAGCCAGTCCTCCCTGTGGTAATGCGCATTGGTGTACCTGCTGTCCCAAAGGCAAAGATAGCAGGGAAACTTGGTAAAACCGCCTTGGAGACCCATCAGGAATGCCACCATTTTGAAGTATTCGCTGACCTCCCAGCTGTACTCATCATAATTAAAGGCGTCCAGCAAGGTCTTGATGCTGTTGTAATCCTCTTTGAGGTGCACCGAGTGAGTCAGGAGGGGAGACTGGTACTTGTTACCATTAATGGGGCAGCACAGCTTTGAGGCACCTGGATGAGCTGTCAAGGAAGAGGCACCACTCATTCTGGTTACAGGCGATTTCGATTGCCTCGAACAGACTGGTCACATTGTGGCAGAAGCAGAGCCTATCTTGACAGGTGAAGAAGCTGGAAAAAGATTGGCGACGCTTCCTCTGATCTGCGACTAGCACACTTGCATTCAATAAGTTCCACTGCTTGAGCCTAGACGTCAAAAGCTTGGCATTGGACTTGGTGAGACCAAGATCTCTGATCAAGTTGTTGAGGTCTTTTTGGTTGGGGTAGTATGGGTTTCTCTCCTCAGCTCTATCTCTGAAATTGTCATCTGGATTTACAACGTCATCCTCGCTCTCTGAATTGCTGCTCTCTTTTAAAGCTCTCTCTCCGGAGGAGTGGGTACGGGGAGCTCATGGCAGTATGACACCAGGGCAATGGATGAAGGACGGTCCGGATACGTGATAGCAGGAGCATTCTTGCCAGTCCGACGTTTGGAAGGGTCCACCATGCAGAAGTAGCAGTTGCTTGAGTGGTCAGTGGGTTCCCGCCAAATTCTTGGGATAGCGAACTTCATGGCTCTCTTTTCCCTCTGTACCATCCTACAAACATACATTTATTTTACCCATGACTAAAGTGTAACGTTGAAAATTGTAAAACATTCTAAAATTAAAAACTTTTACAATTTTTTTTATTTTTTACAAATTTCATAACATAAAATTCCGAGCAACAATTGTCCATCTTACCTTCCAGATTTTTTTGCATTGCGCCACGTGAAATGAGGTGCCCAGGGTTTGTCTTAATCCCCCACAGGCATGCCGAAATATGCCTTGTAGGCCTCACACATCTTAGCAGATGCTTCCACTGAGTACTTTTTCGCTCTTGTCTTGATACATTGGCCGCAGTTTTAGCAAAATGCGTCTGTTGGATGCTTGCAGCCTCTTGATGCCATCTCAGAAAAATGCAGATATGTATCCACTTAGCAGCTGGAACTAAACTGAACTGGTGGATTTAAGGCCCCCGTATTTATACTACTATTTATATTACTGGAAAGTTCTAGACTGTTCTAGAAGTTACTCCAAGTTTACTTTGGACTGAATCTATCAGGAATATCCTGGAAAATAGGCACATTTCTCAATAACACCGTCCTGGTCACAAAAGCAAAACAGAATGACAATAACAGACACCATTTTCAAACACAACGATGCTCATAAGTGGACTTGGTACCAGAGCACCTTGGGCCGAAGTTGTATCATCGGACTTAAGGCAGTATATTCTGGATACTCGCGTGAATAGAGGGGCAGAGTTCTCAACTGATCATGAAGCCATCCAGATATATAAACATAGACATACCTTCAACCGAGAAGATGGATACAAATTGAGCAATCATTGGAAGCATGTTATTAACCAGGTAAAACCATAACTGTTTATGGTTGTTCCATCATATCTCCCGGGTATTAGTCTATTTTTCCGAGTTAATTCCCCCCCCCCGCAAACCCAGCGTTCGCAGCCTCCCACTTACAGCCCCGCCCACTTCCCCCCCCCAGCTTCACATCCTCTCTCTCCCTAACGCTCACGTAGCGCCCCCCCCACATCCCCCTACCCCACACCCCCACTCTCTCTCTCTCCCCCCTTGCTCCTCCTCCCCTTTCTTACCTATATAACCTCTTGCCACGGCAGCTCTATCGCCTACTGCATTGGCATTGTTGCTGCATTGGCACTCGTGCACTGCCCATGCTCCTGGTGCTGTTGATACACGTGGGCTACGCCCATCCCCAAACCTTAATAAACAGTTTGCCTTTAGAGGCTGACTCCTTTGCCTGATGACGACCGCTTGTGTTGCGATCGAAACATTGTGATTTTTTTATTTCTAACTACGTGACTTTACTGAAAGAACCAAAGAGTATGGATTCCTGCAGTCACGAAAGCTTCAAATCAAGTTTGTGGGGAATAATAACCATTTTCAATACTTTTGAGGCATAAGCAATTAGAAAATAACACTTACTATCCAGGATCAAACAAAGATTGTTACACAGTGTAATACAAACAATCTGGTAATTTCAAATATAATATTTATCTTTTAAAAGTTTTAGCCAATTAAGGAATTGCAAGCCTTCTCGGTCGGGGGTGGTCTCTCTCCTATTCCGGAGTAAACCCTGGTGAGAGGCCCTGGTCAGGTGTAGGGATACTCACAAGCCCCCGCCTGGGTGCTGTTCAGTTGTAGTTTGTCCCAGTGGATGAGAGGGTTGCCTCCATAAGACTTCCGGTCTCAGAAAGGAAAACTATTGACTGTTGCCTGTGCTTATGCACCAAACAGCAGTTCAGAGTATTCGGCCTTCTTGGAGACGGTAGGTGCAGTGGTCGATAGAGTGCCGTCTATCGACTCAATAGTCTTACTAGGCAAATTCAATGCTAACGTGGGAAATAATGTAGATACTTGGAGAGGCGTGATGGAAGGAATGGCTGCCCTGATTTGAACCCGAATGGTGATATGTGATTGGAATTATGTGCTAGTCACAGAATGTCAATAACAGACACCATTTTCGGACACAACAATGCTCATAAGTGGACTCCGTACCAGAGCACCTTTGGCTGAAGGTCAATGATTGACTTTATAGTTGTATCATTGGACTTAATGAAAGTATGTTCTGGATACTCGTGTGAATTGAGGGGCAGAGTTCTCAACTGATCACCACCTGGTGGTAAGTTGGATCCGAAGCTTGGGGCACCGACCAGATAGAGGTGGTAGGCCCACACGAATAGTGCGGGTTTTCTGGGAATGTCTGGTTGAAGACCCAGTGTAGAAAGATTTGAACTTCTACCTTCAGAAAAAAACTTATCCTGCACTCCAGGCGAGGTCATGGACATTGGGTCCGAGTGGACAATGTTCAGGACCTCGATTGTCGATGCAGCTGTGGAAAACTCTGGTCTAAAGGCAGTTGGTGCCTGTCATGGCAGCAACCCTAGGTAGGCCTCGGCAAGGTAAGGTAAGAGGTAAAAGGTAAAAACAACAAGCCTACCTTTACCATACCTTTTACCTTACCCCATACAAAATACCCGATTAGAGGGTAATTACTGGGGTACTACACATGAAAAAGGTTTATAACGGTAAATGCTAGGTAGAGCGCTTTATTCATATAGAATACTCTCGATGATTCCAATTTTACACAATTTATTTTAACTCACTATGTCTGTTGTTGTATCCTCAAATCTTGTAACTCAATTTTAACCCACTTCCCAGTGTGGTATCGACTGCAAACTTGGTATAGATATGCCATACTGATGACAATATTATATTCTATCATTAAAAAATTACTATTTTTAAACATTCTTTTTTATATGTTATGTTTCGGCTTGGGTCTAATTGTCCATGCTCAACTGACGTTGGCTGTAATTGGCCACGGTCCCTTACGTTATGGCAAGCTTCGGGGCCACTTGCTGGAGTCGTGGAGTTCTGCCATTACTAGTACATTTCATAAAAGCGTGTTATAAAAAGTTTTTTTTTTATATTACTCAGTAAATGGAGGCCACGGACTGCTCCACGGAACTTTTAACAGGAAAACATTTTGTGCTACCTTTACCCTACCGGGTAATACTTCTGAGCTACCTTTACCCTACCCTTTACCTTACCCCTTTGCATGTCTACACCTTTACCCTTTACCCTTTTACCCGGTAAAAAGTGTAAATTACCTTACCTTGCCGAGGACTAACCCTAGGACCTGCTCGTGGACACCAGTAGTGCAGGAAGCTTTCAAGTTGAAGAAGGATACTTTCTGAGCTCAATTGAGAGGTACCGGCTTGCCAAGAGGGCGGCAGGGATAGTAGTCGCTGATCCGAAAGCCCAAGCATGAGAGGAGTTTGGAGAGGCCATGGAGAGGGACTATCGGTAAGCCTCAAAGATATACTGCCATACCATCCAACGCCTTAGAAGAGGTTGACGAGACATGGTTCAGGCTATTCTCAGTAAGGGTAGCGTAACATTGAACTCAACTAATTAGATAGTTGAGACGTGGAAGGAACACTTTAAGGACCTCCTCAACCCTAGAAACAGCGAATCTATCACAGCTACTTAATTCGCTGTGGTGGTCGAGGGCCTTCGTAGCGGCAAAGCTGCTGAGGTGGACGAGATTCACCCCGAGATATTGAAAGTGTAGTGTAGTATTGCACGCGAAGCTGATGAGAGGCAGGTGTGTAATGGAGTGGCACACGCACAGCTGATGAGAGGAACGTGTGGTAATTGAGTGACGCACGTGCAGCTCAGGAGAAGCGTCTGTGTGTGGGCTACGGGTTGGCTGTTGGGCAGATCCTGGAACGTGGGCGGAGTCTAGCTGGGGGAATAAAAGCCGGCGTGCGGGAACGCACGCGATTCTTCTTTCTAGATTTGAAGTTTTCGTGACTGCAAGGATCCATACTCTTTGGTTCTTTTGGTAAAGCCACGTAGGTAAACAATGATCAGCCACGGCAGAATAATTCTTCCTACCGTATTTCAAATCTGACTTGTGCTCGCGAATGCGGTCAGATACATGTTGTGATCTGATCCCATCCGTAAAGGATGTCATCCCTGACTTACATTACCCTGGGGTCTACAAAAACTGAGTTGCATTTGTGGTGATTTTTACATTGGGGAAACGAAACGGCATGTATCTGACCACATCTGCGAGCACAAGGCAGATTTGAAATACGGCAGGACGAACACTTCTGCCGTGGCTGACCATTGCTATAACGTGGTGGGCTCTCATGATATTGGGTTCTCCGATACCAAGGTACTCTGCAAGCCGTCTGGATACCACCAAAGATTTGTCCATGAAGCCATACAGATATACAAACATAGACATAATTTCAACCGAGAAATGGATTCTTCAAATTGAGCAATCATTGGAAATATGTTATTAACCATGTTAAACTTTAGCCGCCACTCTCCCCCGCTCCGCGTCCCCCCCCCCCACCCCATCCGTGGTACAGGAGGCTCAGTAGGAGCAGCTTTCCCTTCCTGGCTCCCCCCCCCCACCCTGCTTCCGTCCTCCCTGGCTCCTCCCTCCTCCTCTTACCCTATACAACAATCTCTCATCACAAATATCTCTCTCTGCAGTAATTTTGCTGTGGCTATTTACACCTGATGAAGGAAGCTTGTGTTGCCTCCGAAACGTCGTGATTTAATTTAGTTGTTTTCATTTTTGTTTTATGACATTTATTTATTTATCCCCTACGTGAATTTACCGAAAGAATTAAAGAGTAGGGATTCTTCTTCTTTGTCTTGAGCAGGTGTGGGCGGTGTAGGAGAGAGTAGGGGTAGCTAGTAGGGATTAAGGTGTGCCACGCATAGTGTTATGCGTGAAATGTAGTGTGCGCTCACAACTGGCGTGTATGGAGATTCATAAAGATTGAGCAGGTGTTACGTTACCTTGCCTCAGAGTTAGTTCCACACTACAAAAGCACTGGACAGTTTAGGGTTGAAAAATGTCCAAGCTATGTCAAAAAGAGGGATTTTTCTCACTATATCTAAATTAGCATGATACAATATCATGGTTAAATGCTTTTTCAAAGATTGTTCAACAAGACTTTTAAGTGAAACTTTAGCCCTATTTGAAGATCTAATGCAAATAATTAAATGGTCGCTTAAGTGGCTTTTCAACACACCAGTGAGGCAAAATTTGCGTGGTGCATTGGTCTGTAATACATCTAAGTATAGTGATCCACATTTTTTAGGTTAGGACGAGTATGTGAATTTATTGGTTGAGAAAGGTTAAATTCACTTGCAAATGATAGCGCCTCTACTGGAGGGTCGATCCAGTTCTAATTTAAATCGCCCATTATGGTCAATTCATCCTTCGGTAGAGCAGAAATAAACTCGATAATTGTTTTTTTACCCTTCTATCTGGCAACAAAACTGACACCTTTTTACAAGGAGTCATGTTTGCATAGACCACAATACCTGCAGTCATAATGCAGACAAAAACACAACTCTGATAATGTGCACCGTCCTTGAAGTTGATTGGTCCACACCCAAGACAGCTTTCCTTAGAGCCTAGTCTCACATGGGTTGGACCAGATGACGCCAAAAGGCGCACAACTCAAAGACAATGCACCATCAGAGTATGAGAGCTCGGGGTAAGCATTTACACCATGAGCTCTCATACTCTGATGGTGCATTGTCTTTGAGTTTTGCGCCTTTTGGCGTCATCTGGTCCAACCCATGTGAGACTAGGCTCTAAGGAAAGCTGTCTCGGGTGTGGACCAATCAACTTCAAGGATAGTGCACATTATCAGAGTTGTGTTTTTTGTTTGCATTATGACTGCAGGTATTGTGGTCTATGCAAACATGACTCCTTGTAAAAAGGTGTCAGTTTTGTTGCCAGATAGAAGGGTAAAAAACCAATTATCATATTTTTACTGGCAAATGAGGTTCCAATGGTGTAAATGCTTACCCCGAGCTCTCATACTCTGATGGTGCATTGTCTTTGAGTTTTGCGCCTTTTGGCGTCATCTGGTCCAACCCATGTGAGACTAGGCTCTAAGGAAAGCTGTCTCTGGTGTGGACCAATCAACTTCAAGGACAGTGCACATTATCAGAGTTGTGTTTTTTGTTTGCATTATGACTGCAGGTATTGTGGTCTATGCAAACATGACTCCTTGTAAAAAGGTGTCAGTTTTGTTGCCAGATAGAAGGGTAAAAAACCAATTATCATATTTTTACTGGCAAATGAGGTTCCAATGGTGTAAATGCTTACCCCGAGCTCTCATACTCTGATGGTGCATTGTCTTTGAGTTGTGCGCCTTTTGGCGTCATCTGGTCCAACCTATGTGAGACTAGGCTCTAAGGAAAGCTGTCTCGGGTGTGGACCAATTAACTTCAAGGACAGTGCACATTATCAGAGTTGTGTTTTTTGTTTGCATTATGACTGCAGGTATTGTGGTCTATGCAAACATGACTCCTTGTAAAAAGGTGTCAGTTTTGTTGCCAGATAGAAGGGTAAAAAAACAATTATCATATTTTTACTGGCAAATGAGGTTCCAATGGTGTAAATGCTTACCCCGAGCTCTCATACTCTGATGGTGCATTGTCTTTGAGTTTTGCGCCTTTTGGCGTCATCTGGTCCAACCCATGTGAGACTAGGCTCTAAGGAAAGCTGTCTCTGGTGTGGACCAATCAACTTCAAGGACAGTGCACATTATCAGAGTTGTGTTTTTTGTTTGCATTATGACTGCAGGTATTGTGGTCTATGCAAACATGACTCCTTGTAAAAATGTGTCAGTTTTATTGCCAGATAGAAGGGTAAAAAACCAATTATCATATTTTTACTGGCAAATGAGGTTCCAATGGTGTAAAAGAAATAAACTCCTTGATAATAGTTTCAGCCTCTTTACTGCTACCTTAAGAAGGTCTATATTATCACATTATGAAGTCGTTCTGATTATTATTTAAGGATACATTTATCACCAACCCTTCAAGAGACCCTTTTGCTTTGACTGCACTAATCCGAGTGCTTTTAATATTACTTTGAATATAAATGGCTGTCCCACCACCTTTAGTTTCTCTATCAAGACGAAAGAGATTGTAGTTTTCAATTGCAATCCGATCATTTTTGTAACCGGAGAGAGCAGCGTCTCTGTCAGGCAAATGACATTGGGGTCTAGACTGTTCACCTCCTGCTTTAGCTGATCAAGTTTGCATAATATCTCTCATATATTAACATACATGAATCCGAATCTTCTTTTCTTCATGAAATCAGAAGCAAACAATGTAGTAGTAATATTAGGACTGCGATGAGGTTTTATACCCTCCATGAAGAGCAAAAGAAAGATTAACCATTTACAAACAGATAGTCGTGGAGGCGCTCGTCCGGTTGTGGATTGACGTAGAGGTCATCTGGGTGCGGTTATCTTTTCATGCAAGTTGTGGCAGGGTCATCGTGTGCGGTGTGCTCGCGTTTTACAGGCAGCACACCGTCGGCAAGCCAGTGCATGCATGGCTCGACGGGCTCGGAGCCACATTGGGAGAAGACGAGCGTCACAGCAGCAGGTTGGTGGCCAACACCACACCCGGCCGCCTTTGCTTCCCCGGGGCTGAAGTCTTCTCATGATATGAGCTACTCTTTTAAGGCTGAGTCAACATAGGAGAGTCCCAGGACCAGTTAAAATATATTCCCAAATGTTAATGACCATGGGCAGGAATAAAACTCAGACGACTGGGTGTTTAGCACTGTATACTAACCATTGCACTGCTGCGGCCCACGTACACATGAATTCCCACACACATGCACACAACCAATGTGATCCTGGCTTCTGAAATTGTTTTGCAGCTTTGAAGAAATCCACGATGAAATGCAACGTGCAAGTGAGCACTGCTCTGGATTGTTTTCCCTATTCACTTGACATTGTATTGCCAAAAGTCAGTTCAGAAAGGACTGCTGTAGTCAAAGATGGCATCAAAATTAGCTCGTTTGAGACCTGTTCATTGTACTTTATGCTAACTGTGATAAAATATACATTAAGTGACATCAACAGATGCAGGTCAACATCAAAGCCAGGATGAGGGTTGCTTTGTAGGTGTATGGGTTTCTATGCACCTCCAAAACAAGTTATAGATCCCTATGCAAGGTTATGGGTCCTTAATTTTAGTCTTTGGTCGCCATGTAGTTATATTGTTCGTCGTCTAATCTATGAATTACTATTTGAGGCTTTGGTCTATGTGTAAGTCTATGGGCCTTTCTGTAAAAATTTGCGTCTCTAAGTACATTGTCTTAAATCTACATATTGAGTTATCTGCTCAATAGCAGGTCCATTGTTCAAGATCTCTCCATCCCAGCTCAATTAACTCCCCCTCTTCCCCTGAATGCTTCTAAGCTGCAGCAAGGGAAGTGCAGTCTCGGTGGCTTCCGCTTGCTGAGCAGTTTGCTCGTTGTGACACTATGGCATCACGCAGCTCTACGTCATGCCCTTGAAGCGTATTTAACCATATCCATCTACGTAAGAACCAGAACTGAATTAAGAGGCGACCTTCCATCGTCCAGCCTACCACTGGAATGCACCTGCATTGCCTCCAGTTGTAACTGAGTGCAGTTTTACAATGAAGGCCCATACCACGTTTTCTACCTGGTTTATATTCGAGATGGCCCAAATGAGGGCCCACAACCTCACACCACTTGGTCCCCAGCATGTAGGCTGTGCATTCATGTGGCACTCCTCTGATTTCACCCCTGATTTAACGCGAATTGTTGATAAATGTATCAAATATCTGTGTTTATCTCCAATTATTGTGTGAGGATAATAATGGATTAGAGAAGTCACCAATGGTGCAGTGGTACTTACTTTATAATCTCCAGAGGGATGATTGATAATACTGAAGATGTTGTGGAGTCAACTCCTGTTGATAATTACAGTTGAGACCTTCTTATTGTGACTGTAGCTCTGATCACAGCAACAGCAGTGAGGAGAATGTTAATAAATTACATTTCTTATCACGGTCATTGCAGGAAAGGATTTGCTGCCAAGGGACTATTGGATCTCTTGGATCTCTAGCATGTGAGTGTATGCGCATGTTTACTACACATCGTTTGTGCTGGAGCCTCTCAGAGCGTGCTTTAAAATGTGTAATGACAGGGTTCCACATGTCGGCCTCAAGGGGTAATCGCGGTTATGGGTATATTACGTGATGCCTAATTATGACGAGGGCGTATCTGGGGTAAAGGTGAAAGGCGGAGTCTGTCGAAGCTCCGGGAACCTGCTTGAAGGTTCTGGAAGGGGGCGTGGCCGGAGTCAGGGCTTGCCCGCACTAGGGTGTATATAAGGGGGACTGAACCAAAGGTTTGGTGCTGTTGCGGGTCCTGGGTCCTGGCTGCGTCGCTGCTCGCCATCATCTCTCTTCGTTGTCCGACCACGTGGCCGATTTTCTACAAGGCTCTCATCGTTGCCGTCGCTGCACTAGTCAGACAGCTGCGTAGTTGGTCGCCAACGATGGGGTTGTGTGATAGGGTTGGCTATGTGTAGCTGCGTTATATAAATGTATTGCCCAGTGTGTTACTAATAAATAAGAAGCCTTCTACACAACGTGTCTCGGAAGCTGCTCACTACACATGTAGTCATCGGTTAACAAGACAGATGCATTCTTGAAAATCTTGGTCGAAGGTGACATCCCATAAGATTATGTCAATAGAGGGGGTTGCGTACCAAACCCCCAACTCGATCAACAAATATATTATTACTCATATTCTTGGTTCTTTCGGTAAGTCACAAAGAAGGGAAACAATAAAATAATAAAAATATAAAACAATAAAATTATCACGACCTTCCGACTGCAACACAAGCAATCATCATCAGGTGTGAAAACCACGGCAAGAAAATTTTAAAAAAGTGGCGTTTTTTTCTTAACGTTAGCACCACGGACAGCGATTTGGCAGTTGTTCAGATGGACGAGTCCATCCATGTTCGGAAAATATGAGGGGGGAGAGGAAGAGAATGGAATGCGGTCTGAAAGTCACCGTAAGCGTTAACACAATCAATTAAGACCCGAAATGGTTTATCAAATCCTTCCAATGATTGCTAAGCCAGAATCCATCTTCTCGGTTTAAATTGCCTCTGTGTTTGTATATGTGGATAGCCTCATGAACGAATCTCTCATGGTAGCCAGATGGCTTGCAGAGAACATCTGTCTTGGTGAAGTCAGTCTCACGTGAGCCCACTGAATTTTTTTTGTCTGAATCCTGCGGCCTTTCACTGGAAAAAACACTTTTGCGGTACTAAACTCTACTCACCTGGTATCGACAATCAAGGGTATTTCCCTGTCCCCAGTCAGTTTTTATGTAGTTTCCTTATTCACCAAATTTCCTGTACCTGACACCATCGCAATCATTGAAGACTTGGTTCATCAAGGACTGAACACTGAGGTACTCCCCCTGGTAAGACACTGCTTAACAAATACATACTTCACTTGGAATGGAACTTTCTACAAACAAACTGAGGGCACCCCAATGGGCTCCCCCCTATCTCCGGTTGTAGCCAACGTTTTCACAGAGAAACTTGAGACTGATGCCATCCAGACTGCCACTCTGCGCCCAACCTTATGGAAGAGGTACGTGGATGACACATTTGTCATCTGGCCACATGGCCGGCCTGCTCCAGACCAATTCCTCGACCACATCAATTCCATACACCCAGCCATCAAATTTGCCATGGAAGTCGAAAAAGATGGCAAGTTACCTTTTTTGGATGGCCTAATAAAAAAAGAGACCTGATGGTTCAATGAGCCAATCTGTCTACAAGAAAGCTACCCATACGGATGCTTACCTGAAACCGGATTCCCACCACCATCCATCCCAGAAGAATTCCCTCATCAAGACTCTGCACCATAGAGCCCAATGCATCTCCGACCAGGAACACATTGCCAGTGAACTCAAGCACGTACACCAAGCTGTTAAGGATAATGGTTACTCCGACTACACAATCCGCAAAGCCACCACTCCAACCATGAAGGACCCTCTTGAGCCATTCAAAACCATCATCTTACCCTACATTTTGGGGGTCACAAAAAAGATCTCCAAAATCCTGAATAAACACAAGATCCAGGTCTGTTTCAACACATTACATAAAATCCGTGATCTGGTTCCGTCTGTAAAATATGTGATTCCGGACATACAGTACACTGGCGTCGACAAACTAAGTTGCCTCTGTGGTAGCAGTTACATTGGAACACGGCAGGACCAACACCTCGACCGTGGCAGATCACTGTTATAATTCAGTGGGCTCACATGAGATTGACTTCTCCAAGACAGAGGTTCTCTGCAAGCCATCTGGCTACCATGAGAGATTCGTTCATGAGGCTATCCACATATACAAACACAGAGACAATTTCAACCGAGAAGATGGATTCTGGCTTAGCAATCATTGGAAGGATTTGATAAACCTTTGATACACCATTTTGGGTCTTAATTGATTGTGTTCACGCTCACGGTGACTTTCAGACCGCATTCCATTCTCTTCCTCTCTCCCCTCTTTTCCGAACAAGGATGGACTCGTCCATCTAAACAACTTCCAAATCGCTGTCCGTGGTGCTAACGTTTCCTTTCTTCGTGACTTTACCGAAATAACCAATAATAGGAATCCCTGCAGTCAAGAAAGCTTTAAATCAAAATATTATTACTCGTTTATTAGGACTATTTTGGTTAGTGCTTTTAATTGTTGCCTTTTTGCGTATATTTTATGCATGAATAACATTTAAAAAGGAAATAAATAATGATGAAGGCAACCTAAAGTAGAGAATGCTGTAGTCTGCGCCTATGAACTGTGATGGGTGGAGTGGAGAGAGAGAGAAAACATAAGAACAGAAAACGGATAATAAGTACAGAAGATGTGTATTTCACTGATTCAATTTCTTTTCCTTTTGTAATAAAAGACTCGGACGCTTCTCTCTGACTCCGTGTTCTTTATTTGGGTTCTTGTCTTTTCCCTCACGGCACTCCCTTAGAGACCCTCTGCTTGCAGCCCCAGGCTGCTGTCACTATTGTAGCCTCCTTCCTCTCCTTGCAGACCCGCTGCTAACTCCGTGTGCAGACCCCCGCTGCCAACTCCGTGTGCAGACCCCCGCTGCCAACTCCGTGTGCAGACCCCCGCTGCCAACTCCGTGTGCAGACCCCCGCTGCCACCTGCAGCCTCCTCGCTGCTCCTGCTGCTCCGGGGTCGGTCACCGTTGGCCGACGGTGCCGAACCTCGTTCCCCGTGTATGTGGCGATCGCGCCACTCTCCCACTCCCGCCCTACGTGGCCTCACTCGTTCCTAGTCTCCAATCACTCCCCTTCCTCTTCCGGTTTCTCTCCCTATAGACCTGACCCCTCTCCCCCACGTGACGTAACTCCTCCCCTCATGACGTCACATCCGGAAGGTCGTTTACGCCCGCATTACACCACCCTCCCCCGTAGAGAAAATCCAGCCGACCTCGGCTGAACAACAACTTAACAAGTAATGCGAGTGTAAAAGACCAATACGTTAAAGGACACGAAGCATACAACAACAATATAAACAAGAACACAACACAAAAGTTAACGAAATGTGAGGGATTTCGAGCGAGTGCGGGTCGCCGGGCCGTCCCGGACGGTCGGCGGCCCACCCGCCGAGCGGGAACGTGGCAGGGTTTTAAGGGCGACAGGATCAAGTTCGTCCGTCGCCATTGGAGGCCTGCCACCGTCCCGGTCCCGTTCAGAGGCGTCCCGTAATCGCGTCCGTGGCGGGGTAGGAAGGGCTGCAGGTCCCGGAGATTCCGCAGCCCTGGTCGGCACCCCGCGAGCGGAGCGTCCTCCCTCCTGCGGCGTCACGGCCGGCTTGTCTGTAAGGGGTACGACAGGCGCTCTTGCAAGGTCAGCAGGCACAGGCAAGGGCGAGTCGGCAGCAACAGACCCCGGCAAGGCAACCTCGGGAGATGACGCATCAGGTCGCGGGGCAACGTATGGCTTCAACCGAGATGTGTGTACGAACCAACGCCGCGATCCAACCCGAACACGCGCCGACTGTGGGTTGGGAACCTCGATGAGGCGGACCGGCCCTTGCCATGGTTTATGTAATTTAGGAGAGGTACCTGGCCGCACCTGTGGGCAATGAAGCCAGGCCAGGTCCCCCGTTTTCCAGGGGCACTCCCCCTTTGAACGTCGAGCACACCGCTCGTTCCGGGCCTGGGCTTTGGCCGTAGCCATGCGGGCTCCCTCCCTCGCCTCAGTGACACGGCGAACGTTGTCCTGAATATAATCAGGAAGAGGTTTAGCAGGTTCCCTCGCTCCGGTTCCCAACTGCTCATTGATTGGCGGCACGTTTTCACGCCCGTACATAAGAAAGAACGGCGAATATCCAGTAGCCGCGTGCGGCGTCATTCGATACGCCGAAAGCACCCCAGGGATATGCAAATCCCAATCTGATTGTTTTTCACTGACTGTGTGACACAGCATGGCGGACAGGGTCCGATTTAACCATTCCACCATACCATCCGTTTGTGGGTGGTAGGGGGATGTCCATATCTTCTTAGTTCCGAGAGCCGCACACACTTCTCCAAGCAATTTCGAAGAGAAATTTCGGCCTTGATCCGTGAGAAGCCTCTCCGGCGCCCCCTTGTCCATAACGTACCCAAATAGAAAGGCGTCTGTAATGGACACCGCTGACTGGTCGGGCAAGGGCCACGCCATCGGCCAGCGGGAGAGGTACTCCACGCCTACTAGCAAATACTTATTTCCCCTAGCGGATGGCGGAAAGGGTCCTAAAATATCTAACGCCACCAATTCATTAACTCGAGATACCTGAATAGATTGTATCGGCGGCACATATGGATGTTTAGGTGGCTTCCGGCGGGCACAATCGGGACACGCGCGAACGTGACCGACGACATCTGTCGTCATGCCGTGCCAATAGTAATCTCGCTGCAGCGTCAATAGGGTCTTCTGCACCCCCAGATGTAAAAGTGTGTCACAATGCAGAGTCCTAATCAATTCGTACTGCAATGATGCCGGTACAACAAGACGCCAGCGTTCCTGTATCCCTTCCCTCCACATCAGCAACCCATCTCGGAGAGCGGTTTCCGGCACACCCCCCGCACCGAGTCCCCCACTTGCCTTCCCCGGTCGCTTACGTAACGTTACCAAGGAATCGTCCAACATTTGCTCCCGAATCCACACAGACCTCGGGAGACGCAAAATCCCATCAGCCGGTCCCCCATCAACCGGTCCCGGCTCAAGCGGAGCTTCAGGCACTTCAACTGCCAGCGCGACAGGCTGAGGGGGGTGCTGAATCGGTCCACACCTATGCGTCCCCGACGCACACGCGCAAGGGGATCGCTGCGGCAACCTGGAAAGCGCGTCCGCATTAGCGTGACGCACACCCTTCCGATGGTGAATTTGAAAGGAAAATTCTTGCAGCGTGTCCAGCCACCTTGCCAATTGGCCGGATGGTTGGTCCATCTTAAGAGCATACTGCAAGGCCGCATGGTCCGTGCGGACAATAAACGACCGACTGTACAGATACGGTCGAAATTGGCGGAGAAAAAAAACAATAGCCAAAAGTTCCCTGCGAGTGACGCAGTAGCGGGTTTCCGCGGGAGACAAAACCCGACTACCATACGCCACCACACGTTCAACCCCACCTTTTGACTGAGACAACACCGCCCCAATGCCAGTGTCACTCGCATCCGTATCCAGAATGAAGGGATGTTCAAAATCCGGATAATCCAACGTCGGTGCCGTAGCCAATAGATCGCGCAGGCTTCGAAACGCCGCCTCCTCCGGCGGTCCCCAAGCAAATTTGTGTCCTTTCCCCGTAAGGAGATGCAAAGGCCTCGCGATCGTAGCAAAATTTGGAACAAACCTCTGATAATAAGAGGCGAACCCCAAAAACCGACGCACATCACCCACCGTGGCCGGGGTTGGCCAGTCACGGACACACGCTGTTTTCTCCGGATCTGTGGCCACCCCGTCCGCACTAACAATGTGCCCCAAGTATCGAACGGAGTGTTGCAGTAGGTGACATTTTTTTGGCTTGAATTTCAAATTAGCAGAACGCATCCTGGTGAATACAGCCTCCAACCGCAGTAAATGCTCATCAAATGTGCGGCTGAAGACGATAATATCGTCTAAATATATCAGACATGTCTCCCACTGCAACCCCGTTAATACCAACTCCATCAACCTCTGAAAAGTGGCAGGGGCCGCATTCAACCCCATCGGAAGACAGTTAAATTGGAATAACCCCTGCGGCGTACGGAAAGCAGTCTTTTCTCGCGAGGGCTCGTCAAGGGGGAGCTGCCAGAAGCCCGAAGAGAGATCTAGCGTTGAAAAGAACTTCGCCCCCGACAAGGCGTCGAGAGAATCGTCCATACGCGGCAGGGGGTACGCATCTGCTACCGACACTTTATTCAACTTACGAAAATCTACACAAAATCGCAATTTGCCATCCTTCTTTTTAACCAACACAACAGGCGTGCCCCATGGGCTGTTAGACGGAGATATTATGTCCGCAGCCAACATGTCGTCCACTGCCCCTCGAACATGCTCTCGCTCAGCCGGACTCATCCGACGCGAGTTTAACCGAATAGGGGCAGCGTCCCCTGTGTCGATATGATGATAAAGCAGCGAGGTGCGTCCCAAGTCCAAATCGTCGGAGCTAAACACATCCGAATAACTCGATAATAATTTACAAATCGCACAACGTTGTTCGCCGGAAAGGGCCGAATTCTCCCCACACAATTCAGCGATCCAGCGATCATCCACCGCTCCATCGTGTGAAACACCCCCAACCAGCCCCCCGCTGGACAGATCACCCTGAGCCGTAACGCCGTAGTGGCATGTGCCACAACGGTACCAGCCGGCACACACACGCTTTCGGTACTCGCGTTAAGCACCTGCAAAAACGGCCGCTGATCTGGCCGGACAATAGTTTGCGCCCCCACCAGCGCCGATCCGCCCGTAATAGCGGCGGACGGCGACAACACAACCCCAAAAGCTCCCTGCCGACCAGGCACCGGCTTCCGATATCGTAAGGGAATGAGCATCTGTGAGCCAGGTGGAATATCAACAGAAACTTCCGACAACGCCTGCACCTGGGCGACAGGAACAGGTCGCCCCCAGGCGGACGGTAAAAATGCCATTTTACGGCCCCCCGGTAATTCAATGCAGTTTTCATTGATTCGAATTAGAATGGGCATTTTGGCCAGAAAATCAGTACCCAACAGGCAAGGAACCGCAAGGGACCTCGAAATTAACACAATTCCCGAAGCCGACACTCCCCCGATAGATATGTTAGCGTCCACCTGGCCCACGATGCCCATGCTACCCCCGTTCGCAGCGACGCAGGAAGCGTAAGCCGGCCTCACGGCCCCTGGTGGGATGTTCAAAAGGTGGAATATTACGTCCGAAATGATGGTCGCGGACGCACCGGAATCCACCAAAATACGTACGTCCACCCCTTGGATCGACCCGGGTACAGTGGACGAACCGGTAGCGGCCGCGACAACCCGCCGAGCCAACTTGCGCCACTGCGTTACCGAGCGACAAGGCGCAGATAATGGCCTCCCGTTATTAACAACATCCGCCTCGCATGACAACGGCGATGAGTGAGGTGTCAAGCCTTGCCGGGTGTCTGGTGCGCACCGACTTGCCTGTGCTGTAGAATCTTTCTTGGGAACGTCCGCTGTCGAGGCCTCCTGCTGGGGCGGACCCGGAACGCGGGCCCAGCAGTCCCTGGCATAATGGCCCCGACGCCCGCAGCGGAAGCACTCGATGTCGTTGCGGCGCGCAGCGGGTACCCCGTCCCGACGCGGCCGTATCGGCGGCGCAGCCCGCGGCCCCGGCCCACTCCGGGCCGGCCACGGAGCGGAGGCAGCTGACAGCTCCTGCTGGCTGCTCCCATCCGGCACGTACACGGCCTTTTTAGGGTCCCACCCTACGGCACCCCCCTCGACGATAGGCCCACCTGTCCACGCCGTAACTTGTTTCCAGCGGCGAAGGTTAAATTGGGCGTCCAGACATTTCGCCGCGGCCCGGGATGTGAGCTTCTCATGACCACACACCGGCATAGGAATGCCGAGATCCCGGGACAACTCCAACATTTTCCCCAGGATGAGAGGTTCCAGCAGGTCAGGCTCCGTCTCCGGGTCAGCGGCCATAGCTAGCTCCAACACCGCGCCCCTATACGCCACCGGTGACTCCTCGGGTGCGCGTTGTCGTTGCACAAACCGGCGATGGGCATCATCCGGCGGCTCGTACGCGTCCGCCATTTCGTCGAACACACCTCGCAGTCTTCTTCTTTGCGGCTTTTATAGAGCGAAAAAATCGAACGGACTCATCATCGAGAAGAGTCGGAAGAACTTCTAGTGCCTCGGCGTCCGTCCACCTCGCTGAGCGTACCGCTGCCAGAAATCTGCAGGCGAACGCACTCCAATCGCCCCCGATGGAGAATTCCTTGACAGTTGTTAGGTGACGACTGCGACTCCTTGGCCTGCTCCCTCCAGCCGCTGACTCCTCCGGTGGCAAATTCAACATGGCGTCGCAACGTGGTGTCGACAAGATGGCGGCCGACCGTCGCGGAGGTCCCAAAATGGCGGCTTCCCGCTTTTCGTCGTGCGCCAATGGCGGCGACAGCGAAGACAACCCGGACTCCTGCGGACCACCAACATCTCCTTCCGACGCCGCCCTCGGCGTGACAAGCTCACACAACTGTGTAATGACGTTCTTGAGAGTTTCAAGTTGCTCCGCCATCTGGCTCCATCTTGAATCCGCGTCCTTTGGAGCAGACGGGTCCGCCGACACGGCGACCTCTTGGACCCCCGGACCCGCACTCGTCCCAGCACGGATCTCTTCCTCTGCCAGAGTCAGGCCGACTTCAGGAGGAAGGTCATCGTCGTCGGAAGATGAAGCCGATGCCGGAGACGGAATATTTTTTTTTCTCAGTTGTTTTGCCATGCCGTTACACTTCTGACTCCAGTGTAATAAAAGACTCGGACGCTTCTCTCTGACTCCGTGTCCTTTATTTGGGTTCTTGTCTTTTCCCTCACGGCACTCCCTTAGAGACCCTCTGCTTGCAGCTCCAGGCTGCTGTCACTATTGTAGCCTCCTTCCTCTCCTTGCAGACCCGCTGCTAACTCCGTGTGCAGACCCCCGCTGCCAACTCCATGTGCAGACTCCCGCTGCCAACTCCGTGTGCAGACCCCCGCTGCCAACTCCGTGTGCAGACCCCCGCTGCCACCTGCAGCCTCCTCGCTGCTCCTGCTGCTCCGGGGTCGGTCACCGTTGGCCGACGGTGCCGAACCTCGTTCCCCGTGTATGTGGCGATCGCGCCACTCTCCCACTCCCGCCCTACGTGGCCTCACTCGTTCCTAGTCTCCAATCACTCCCCTTCCTCTTCCGGTTTCTCTCCCTATAGACCTGACCCCTCTCCCCCACGTGACGTAACTCCTCCCCTCATGACGTCACATCCGGAAGGTCGTTTACGCCCGCATTACACTTTTAACAAATTCTAACACTTTTGTCCACGAATAACACATTCAGAATGTTAACGTTTTTAACTGTAAGTATGAATTAAACATTTTAGTTAAGTAAATAAAGAAAAATATCGGAACAATCGCGATCAAAATGATGAACCAATTCTGGCCACTAGAAGCATCACCACCTCGCTTCTCAGCCTCACCACGCATTATTCGTTTTGAACAAATCTGCTTAAGTTATATATCTGTGCGTGTGTGTGAACGTTAATGGTAACGGATTGTTTTTGATAGCCCATTCCACCGATGTCACCAAAACCAAAATTCCTGTAAGTAACTCACACCGCATCTCATCTCACATATCATATAGGACAGCCCCAGTGCATAATAAGGTGACTCGGCTTCTGGCCTGAAAGTGGTCATTGTTCGACCAGTAGGTGTGGTGGTTACTCTGTAATCCCAACGAAGTAACTCTTATGTATTTTTTCGAATTAGGCAAATTTCAACCGTGACATAAAACACACAATGGCCAGCGCTTTGCAAAAAACATTATGGGATCTTTAACATCCACTTGAAGCACACGGCAGGTATTTTAAGTGTAACACACCCACAGAAATAACCAGGGCGGCCTGCAGAATTCCCACCACGAATTGCCCATGAAATGGTGAACGCACTACCGCTGAACCGCGTCACTGCCACCAATCCCGTGTGTACACCCCGTGTGGGTGCGTGTGCACCCTGTGTGGGTGTGTATGCACCCGTGTATGTGTGTATGTGTATGTACACCCTGTGTGTGTACAGCCCGTGTGTGCCGTCTGTGTTTAAACAGCAGCTGCATGAGCCACTGTCCTGAACCTCACCCGTCCCTCTAGGCACGATTGTTCCTCACTTGTGATGTCACCGGCGCGGGTCATCCCGTGCCTGTGGGATCTGTCGCTGGGACCCTGGCTCTCGGGGCTGCCTGGGGGGTCTCTTGGTCGTTCACCTACTCTGAAGATTCCAACGGTGGGTTCCCGCACCTCCCTCTCTTCGATTTTCTAATGGCCACTTCTGACACCACTGTAATGTAGCACTCGGAGATGCTGTCTTGCTTAAGTTATATATATTTATTATATATTACAGTCCACCCGACTCAATGACGTTATCAGGTGGATGCAGGTTGACTATATATAACTGGATGACTCTATGTTGCTACTACGCGACGCTCACTGTATAGCTGACTGACTATATAGGAACCATCGATGTAGTAGCCACGGCAAAGATATATAACTTCTTTCCCAGCCTTCCAAGACAATGGGGGCGATCCACCGTGATGACAGCGACGACGGTCCAGACCCCCTAATCCCCACAGCAGCCACGAGCCCCGCTCCGCGCTGCCTTTTATTTCTCCTCACCTCTGCGACGCCCCTTTTCCCGAACTCTCTCCTTTGCATCACTATAACACCACCGGGGGTACCATCTCTACCCCCGCGTTGACTCCTCACCCAGTTACCTCACTTGACCCTGTCTATTCTCATCGCTGCAATAATTATTTACGGCCACTAGGCCCCGTACTGTCCTTACACAAGTCCACTCAGCCCCACATCTTCTTGTACATCAGCCCATATATCTTGCAGCCCATGCCGTGCCCGTTTAACCCCCTCTCTATCCAGCCAAACATAAGCTGCTTGGGGGCATTTGATTGTTTGGTAGACGGGCTACATGACCCAGCCAATGCAGCCTTGCCTGCAAGAGGAGCTCACTAATGATGGGGACTGTATCCAGATCTTTCAAGGATTTATGAGCTCCTCACAAAATCCAGCCTGGTTAAACCAAGGTCAGCCTGAATGTTTCAACCTGGAACAGATGTTCTTTTAAAAAGCTCAATGTTTTACAAGCATAGAGATGAGAGGGCATAAATGTGAATGAGAAGGCCCAGAGATTCGTGTTGAGTGACAGACCAGATAGCTTCCACACAGAGTTACTTAGCCGATGAAAAGATGCCGCTCAACTTATTCCCAATAAGACCTCCACTGCCAAACCAGAGCTGGTTATAAGGATGTCACCTAGATACTGAAACTTCTCCACTCTCTCTACAACTGCCCCATCACGAGGAGTTGAGGTGGAGACTGTGATATGATCCACCAACCCTGGCTGCCTCCACAGTGCTGTATTACAGTTGTGCATAACATGTATGTCAAAGCACTATGACGTATAGACAAAACAAACAAAAATTTTCTTTACAGGTTTCCCCCTCACCGATCAACCCGAGTATGAAGCTAGACCGGTTTTGAATACAGTTGGTGTTAAGATGTTCAAATAAGAAATAGATACCTATCACGACGCATCAAATGTTGATGTATATTCATTTTATCATTTACTAGCGGAAGTACCCGGCTTTGCCCGGGTGAAAAATATATTTCTTGAAAACCTTACATATATATACACAGATACTAAGGTATTGTCAAAGCCCGGTGGGTTGTTTGTACATTTCTCCACCAACAAATATATAAGAGGCTTTCACAAGTCCAAAAAGTTGTAGAAAGTGTGGGGTAAATAGTTGATGTCAAAAGGTTTCCGAAAATTGCGGTCTCCCCCCCCCCCCCCCCTCAAAAATATCTTTACCCCTCGTAGGTATATATACTAACAACACCTTACATACAACAGAGGAAGTGGTATCTATTGACTCTGTAGTAGTATCTACTGACTTTACCGTAGTATCTACTGAGCCAGTAGTAGCTACTGACTGTGTAGTAGTATTTAGTGACTGTAATAACTACTGACCATAGTAGTATTTACTGGGCCTACAGTAGAATCTACCGACTATATACTCGTAACGACTAACTGTATAGTATCTGCTGACTCTATAGTTGTATCCATTGACTATAGTAGTAACTACAAAATCTATAGCAGTATCTACTCACTCTATAATAGTATCTACTGACTCTAGTAGCTACTCACCGTGGTAGTATGTACTGACTGTATAGTAGTATATACTGACTGTAGCAGTATTGACTGACTGTAGCGGTATATACTGACTGTTTTAGTATTTACTATAGCGGTATCTACCAACTCGATAGCAGTATCTACTATCGCTACAGCAGTGTATACCGACTGAGGTCGTACCTGCTATCACTACAGCAGTGCATACTGCTGTGTTGGTACCTGTTATGATGACAGCAGTGCATATTGTGGTGGAACCTGCTATGATTACAGCAGTGCATACTGCTGTGGTGGTATCTGCTATGATGAGAGGAGTACATATTGTGGTGGTGGTACCTGGTATGATAACAGCAGTGCATATTGACTGTACTCATCATTCACCCTCACCATTCACCACTCACAACTTACCCTTACCACTCATCCTCACCACTCACCACTCCCACTCACTATTCACCATTCACCCTCACAACTCACCACTCACCAACCTCCCTCACCAATCTCCCTCACCACTCACCCTCACCACTCACCCTCACCACTCACCCTCACCACTCACCCTCACCACTCACCACTCACCCTCACCACTCACTCTCACCACTAACCCTCACCACTAACCCTCACCACTCTCACTCACCACTCTCCCTCACCACTCACCACTCACTCTCACCATTCACCCTCACCATTCAGCCTCACCACTCACCACTCACCCTCACCACTCACCGTCACAACCACCACTCACCCTCACCACTCAACTTCACCCTCACTACTCACCATTCATCCTCACCAATCACCACTGACCAATCACCACTCACCACTCTCCACTAACCCTCACCACTCAACCTCACCACTCACCCTCAAAACTAACCACTCTCTCACCACTCACCCTGACCACTCAGCACTCACCCTCACCACTCACCCTCACCACTCACCCTCACCACTCACCCCTCACCGCTCACCACTCACCCATCACCATTCACAAACGCCACTCACCCTCACCACTCACCCTGACCACTCACCACTCATCCTCACCAATCACACCCTCACCAATCACCACTCACCCGCACTGCTCACCCTCACCACTCACGCTCACCCTCACCACTCACCCCTCACTAATCAACACTCATAACCGCCACTCACCCTCACCACTCACCACTCACCCTCAACACTCACCCTCACCACTACCGTCACCACTCACCCTCACTACTCACCACTCATCCTCACCAATCACACCCTCAACAATCACCACTCACCCTGACAACTCACCCTCACCACTCACTCTCACCACTCACCCTCACAACAACCACTCACCCTCACCGCTCAGCACTCACCCTCACTACTCACCCTCACCACTCACCACTAATCCTCACCAATCACACCCTCACCAATCACCACTCACCCTCACCACTTGCCACTCACCCTCACCACTCACCCTCACCATTCACCCTCACCACTCTCCCTCACCACTCTCCCTCACCACTCACCAGTCACGCTCACCACTCACCCTCACTACTCACCACTCACCCTCAACACTCACCCTCACCTCTCACCACTCATCCTCACCAATCACACCCTCAACAATCACCACTCACCCTCACCACTCACGCTCAACACTCACCCTCACCACTCATGCTCACCACTAACCCTCACCACTCACCTTCACCACTCACTAATCACCTATCACAACCGTCACTCACCCTCACCACTCACTCTTACCACTCACCCTCATCACTCACCCTCACCACTCACCCTCACAACAACTACTCACCCTCACTACTCATCCTCACCAATCGCACCCTCACCAATCACCACTCACCCTCACTGCTCACCCTCACCGCTCACCACTCAACCTCACCCTCACCACTCACGCTCACCCTCACCACTCACCTCTCACTAATCACCACTTACAACTGCCACTCACCCTCCCCACTCACCCTCACCACTCACCCTCACCAATCACCACTCACCCTCACCACTCACCCTCACCATTCACCCTCACCACTCACCCTCACCATTCACCCTCACCACTTTCCCTCACCACTCTCCCTCACCACTGACCCTCACCACTCACCAGTCACGCTCACCACTCACCCTCACTACTCACCACTCACCCTCAACACTCACCCTCACCGCTCACCACTCACCCTCAACACTCACCCTCACCGCTCACCACTCACCCTGACCACTCACCACTCATCCTCACCAATCACATCCTCACCACTCACCCTCACTGCTCACCACTCAACCTCACCACACCCTCACCACTCACCCCTCACTAATCACCACTAACAACCGCCACTCACCCTCCCCACTCACCCTCACCACTCACCCTCACCAATCACCACTCACCCTCACCACTCACTACTCACCCTCACCACTTTCCCTCCCCACTCTCCCTCACCACTCTCCCTCACCACTCTCCCTCACCACTCTCCCTCACCACTCTCCCTCACCACTCTCCCTCACAACTCTCCCTCACCAGTCACGCTCACCACTCACCACTCACGCTCACCACTCACCCTCACTACTCACCCTAACCACTCACCACTCACCCTCAACACTCACCCTCACCGCTCACCACTCACCCTCACCACTCACCCTGACCACTCACCACTCATCCTCACCAATCACACCCTCACCAATCACCACTCACCCTCACTGCTCACCCTCACTGCTCACCCTCACCACTCACCCTAACCACTCACGCTCACCCTCACCACTCACCCCTCACTAATCACCACTAACAACCGCCACTCACCCTCCCCACTCACCCTCACCACTCACCCTCACCAATCACCACTCACCCTCACCACTCACTACTCACCCTCACCACTCTCCCTCACCACTCTCCCTCACCACTCTCCCTCACCACTCTCCCTCACCAGTCACGCTCACCACTCACCACTCACGCTCACCACTCACCCTCACTACTCACCCTAACCACTCACCCTCAACACTCACCCTCACCGCTCACCACTCACCCTCACCACTCACCCTGACCACTCACCACTCATCCTCACCAATCACACCCTCACCAATCACCACTCACCCTCACCACTCACGCTCAACACTCACCCTCACCACTCATGCTCACCACTAACCCTCACCACTCACCCCTCACTAATCACCACTAACAACCGCCACTCACCCTCCCCACTCACCCTCACCCTCACCAATCACCACTCACCCTCACCACTCAACCTCACCCTCACCACTCAACCTCACCCTCACCACTCAAACTCACCCTCACCACTCAACCTCACCCTCACCACTCAACCTCACCCTCACCACTCAACCTCACCCTCACCACTCACCCACACCACCACCACTCTCCCCCTCACCACTCTCCCCCTCACCACTCTCCCCCTCACCACTCTCCCCCTCACCACTCTCCCCCTCACCACTCTCCCCCTCACCACTCTCCCCCTCACCACTCTCCCCTTCACCACTCTCCCCCTCACCACTCTCCCCCTCACCACTCTCCCCCTCACCACTCTCCCCGTCACGACTCACTCTCCCCCTCACCACATGTTAAGGGCGCTCCTAAAGGAATCTACAACCTTCGATGATTCCTTTGCGCGATTCAAAGAATCGATTCCTGGCGCATAGGAGGTTTCCATTTTTAATTACAGAGTTTTATTTTCATTCGTATGTTATGTTTTAAAGTTTTCAGGAGTTTTTAATTATATTTTAGCCCCGGTCAACGCCGGATATTTCCCATTCGTAGCAGTTTATATCAACTCTATAACCAACTAATATTAAACGGAAATAAGGCGATTCTAAATTAATCTACAACCGTCGATTGCTTTTCGCGATTCAGAGAATCGATTCTTGGCGCGGTCGGGTTTAGAGTTTTAATTACACAGTTGTATTTTCATTGGAATGTTATGTTTTAAAGTTTTCAGAAGATTTAAATGTATTTTTCCCCCGGGCAACGCTGGGTATATCGAGTTTATACCACAAAGTCGTCGCCTGACAGAGTTGCGTGTCGAGGCCTAGTACTGTGCAGAGCCTCCGGCCTCACCTAGATTGCCCACCCGGCTGAGGCTGGGTGCTGGGGCCGTTAACCCCCCCCCCCCCCACGCTACAATAATACTGTCTAATCGCTATAATTTTATTATCTACCGACCCTATAATAGTAATTGCACACATTGGGGTGGGGGGGGGGAGTGAAGAGGACGTGAAACTTTGATGAATTTACCTCAGAATCGCGTGTTAATGCGTGTGCATATTTATAACGGGAATTAAAAATGGCGTCCACCCCGCAGCGAATGCGTCGCTACTCGTTGCCAGGGGCAACCGCCGTGGTCCGCGCCGGCCGGCGAGAGTAAATGAATAAATAAAGCGTTAAATAAATAAATAAAAATAAAGCGCACTAAATCGATAATCGGTCCGATTTAAAGTTTAGAGACGAAAAATCGGAAATGCCTAAGTTTTCCGCGGGGCCGGGGGCGTGCCCACCTGCAAAATTTAATCTCGCCGAACCCCACGGTCCGAGAGCTAAATCCCCCGGTAGGGAGCGTACGCGGACGGACGGACGGACAAAAAATGAATTATATAGGTTAGATTATTATTTTCACCACAAATATTTTTTTAGTTTGGTGTTTTATTTGAAACTGTACTTGTGTAATTAACCAGCGTGTATTGTAAATAGTTTGTGTATGGAGTTTTTTTACGTGGTGTTTATTTTTCTATATCCACGTGTTTGAGTTTGTACATGTGCGTATGTGTATGAGTGTATGAATGATGCAGTACGTGGAATGATACAGTACACCCCCGCGTACCCTCATCTCATTTCTTTGTCCTGCCATTTCACTGTGCATGTGCATACTATAAATCGTATCTTGCCAAACATGCCATATTTTACCGTTACATTATTTCTTGTGCGAAATTCGTTTTTTGCTTAATGCGTTTTTTGTTTAACGTGGAACTTTTCAGGAGCACATCTACTACAAGCGCGTTAAATTCAATGTACAGTTGGACATGGATTATTCGGAGTGTGATTATCTGGCTGCTTCCAACATCAGGTTATCCTCTCAGTGGCTTTTATATAACCATCGGACAAAGATGGTCACTGCATCGTGCACTTTTGGATGGACTTCTGTGGCCATCTGGAACTCTCTTTCGATATTCAGAACTGGAGCTATAAACTTTTAAATCTAAATTGAAAACTCATTTCTTTAGAACAGTTTTTTTATGTTTAGTTTGTTTTCCTTCCCTCGGACCTCTGATTAGCATGGTTGGCTACGTACAGTGCCAATGAAGTTCAATAAATGCATACATAATGTGTGGTTGATGCTCATTCAGATGTGCATTTTCTGTTTTCCATGTGTGGGGTTTCAATTTCAAAGCACTTTTAGTGCCTGCAGACCTAAGATCCAAATAACTATAAGGTAATCGGGGTTAGGACAAATCTTACCTTACGTAATTGAAAAAAATGTGTCAGGAAAGAAATTAGGCATGGTTGGGACCACCTTTAACTCTGCCATTACTGATGCGACTACAAAAATCATTTAAAATAATATGAATAACATTCTTAACATGTTTCACATTATTTATAACACTGATTTACCTAGACCACGCAGCCACAAAGACGCATAGAACTCACATTTTCGGCAATGTCCTCACTCACCGGCGGTCAGTAATCCTCGTGTCACTCTTCTGTCACTACTACCATGGTGACCGCTCCCAAGAACTTCACTCACTGATACATTCCAATAACTTATTTACCAGCAGTAAGTCGCCTAATGGCTGGTGCCACTAAATTGAGAGTTAACTTCACACAGGTGTCCACCTCTTCAACCGTGAAGTTCACTCTTCTCATTGGAACTGCAACCACTCCATAACACCTGACACCAACCTGCAATCACTCTTGCAGCTCATTGGCTGAAATCACCCTTGCAGCTGATTAGCTGCGCTCTTGCAGCTGATCCGCTGGTGCAGTGGGAGTGATGACAATCTCTAGCAACCACTGCCTCACGCCCATTGTTTGCGATCTCCAATGTTGCGTGTACGGAATGTGTGCAAATGCATTATGCAATGGGTTGAGCGACCAGAGTTTGTATGACAAAACAACAAAACATTAACCTCTGTACTCTGAAATAAAAAAGCGCATTTCTTCTAGCATGTCTTTGTTTTGCATTTAAATTCCCAGCAGGATGGTTTAGGACAAATGGGACTGGCAGAACTAAAAGGGATAATGGTTGAATGGAACAAAAATTTTGGATTTAAAATGAAAAACATAAAATACTCTATATCCCACCAAACATGCATGCTTATTACCTCCAAAATCCACGATCGCCCTCTACTTTGTGTGGAGCCATGGGCTGCCTCTCACTTTATGTTCACGAAAAGAACGTACACTTCTGGTTCTTCTTTTTATAACTGGATGTTTTCAGAAGGATATATGCAATATTTCTGCACATTGCTTTGCGTTACTTTTTTTCTGTTTCTTACCATTAAGGAAAATTAGGTGTTCTAATGTTGCACGATTTATAAGATGTGTTTATTCATGCCTGTAGTATTATAGAAAAAGCCCCCGTGTGATAATGGTAATATTTTCTGTGTTTGCAGGGTTCTTTCATGGATGATTTAAACTGTCTTACCAAGACAATATTGATCTTGACCTGCTTCTTCTTCAGTGGTAACTACCCGCGATGCCATTACACAATCACAGTAATTTTGTCCACTTAGCAATCAACTCTGGTTGCTTCCACCTTAATGATCCCCAATCTTCAGCTTACATTAAATTATTTGATTCTGAATATTCCGAGCCGATTCCCACCTGCTTCACTATCAGCAGATGCCAGTGCCAATCTCTAGCTGGCTTTTGCATGGTTAGTAGTGTAATGCGGGCGAAAGCGACCTTCCGGATGTGACGTCACGAGGAGGCGGAGCCAGGTGACGTGGGTGAAAGGTAGGGGGTCCTTAAGCGGGTAAACCGGAAGGAGAAGGCAGTCGGGGTGTGAATGGAAAGGTGTGGGGCCACGCGGGCGTACGAGCCGAGGGGGCACCGTCAGAAGCGGGAGCCAACCCTGGGAACAGTAGGGAGCTACTGGGAGGTGTAAAGCTGCAGATAGAGATAGGCAGTAAGGCTGTGTGCGAGGAGCAGCGGGGTGGCTGCCAGGAGTCGCGGGAGCGACGAGAAGGCGAGACAGCACGAGGCCGTCAGAGCTGCAGCAGGAACAGCCAAGGGAGCTGTGTGAGAGTACAGCAGTGGAGCTGCTGTGGGGCTGCAAGAGCGACAAGAACAGCAGCGGGGCTGCTGATGTGGACTGGAGTGACATCGGAACCAGCACAGAGAGAATAAGAGAGACAGCCGTGTGGGGACGCAGTACGGACCGAATAAAGGACACTGAGCCAGATATCGTGGTCAAGTCTTTTATTACACTGGGGTCAGAAGTGAAACGGCATGTCTAAGCAAGTAAGGAAGAAAATTCCCCCGGCGCCAGCATCGGCTTCTTCGTCCGACGACGACGAATTCCCTCCGACCACGGATTTTGCTGGGGTGGTGGAGGAGAGCCCTGCTGAGGCGAGCACGGGGACGGGCGTGGAAGATGTCGGCGCGATGGCGGGTCCGTCAACAACATCGGACGCTGAGCAAAGATGGCAACAGGTGGCAGAACAACTGGAGACACTCAAGGACGTCCTGGCGCATCTGTGTCACCTTGTTACGCCAAGGACGACGATGGAACGAGAAGGTGCTCCACGGGCCGCCACGTTGCCTGCCCTGCCGCCGCCATTGGCCACGCGGCAAGAAGACGCCATCTTGCGCGCTCCGCGGCGCCAAACCGCCATCTTGGCCACGCCGCGGGCCGACGCCATTTTGAATTTACCTCCACAACAACCATCATTGGAAGACGGCGTGAAGAGGAGTCGGAGTCGCCACCTTACTACAGTTAAGGAATTCTCTATCGGGGGCGATTGGAGCGCTTTCGCCTGCCGATTTTTGGCGGCGGTTCGTTCAGCAAGATGGACCGATGCGGAGGCCTTGGAAGTGTTGCCGACTCTACTGGACGACGAATCTGTGCGATTTTTCCGTTCCATAACGGCCGATAAGAAGAAGACTTTATGTGGAGTTTTTGAGGAAATGGCCGACGCCTATGAGCCACCTGACGACGCGCATCGGCGATTCGCTCAACGACAACGAGCACCCGAAGAATCGCCCGTGGCGTTCAGGGGTGCGGTGTTGGAGCTGGCCATGGCAGCATATCCTGACACGCCACAGGATCTGCTCGAGCCCCTCATATTGGGAAAAATGCTGGAGCTGTCTCGGGATCTGGGGATCCCCATGCCTGTGTGTGGGCATGAGAAGCTCACGTCCCGGGCGGCAGCAAAGTGTCTGGACGCGCAGTTTAATCTCCGTCGCTGGAAGCAAGTGGCGGCATGGACGGGTGGGCCCGTCAAGGAAGGAGGCGCGATGGGGTGGGACCCCACAAGGGCGATCTATGTGCCGGATGAGCGGGGTCCACAGGAGCTGACGGCTGCCTCCTCTCCATGGCCGGGACGCGGAAGGCCGGGGCCGCGCGCTACGCCATCGAGACGGGGCCGCCGGGATGCAGGACCTGCGCTTCGGCGCAACGAGGCCGATTGCTTCCGCTGCGGCCGTAGGGGCCATTACGCCAAAGATTGCTGGGCCCGCTTCCCGGGTCCGCCGCAGCAGGAGCCCACAACACCGGACAAGCCGACCAAGGAACCTCCGAAACAGGCATGTCGGCACGCACCAGACACTCGGCAAGGCTTTACACCTCACCCACCACCTGTGTTGCGCGATCCTATTGTTGTTGTTAAAGAAAGGCCATCGACGGGGCCTTGTCATTCAGTTACGCAGTGGCGCAAATTGGCACGGAGAGTTGTCGCGGCCGCTACGGGTTCGTCCACTGTACCGGGGTCCATACAAGGTGTGGACGTGCGCATTTTGGTCGACTCGGGAGCGTCTGCGACTATTATATCGGATGTCATTTTCCATCTGTTGGGCATTCCGCCGGGGGCTGTGCGTCCGGTTTATGGGTCTTGCGTCGCTGCAAACGGGGGTAGTATGGGGATTGTGGGCCAGGTGGATGCTAAGATATCTATAGGGGATGTGTCGGCTTCGGGCGTTGTGTTAATATCGAGATCTTTGGCGGTTCCTTGCTTACTAGGCACGGATTTTTTGGCTAAGATGCCCATTTTGATTAAAATCAATGAGAATTGTATTGAATTGCCGGGGGGCCGTCGAATCTCGTTTCTGCCGTCGCCCTGGGGGCGACCTGCTTCGGCCGTACAGGTGCAGGCGCTGTCCGTCGCATCTGTGGACATCCCACCTGGTTCACAGATGCTTATACCCTTGCGGTATCGGAAGCCCCTGCCCAATCGGCTAGGAGCATTAGGGGTCTTGTTGTCACCATCCGCCACGATAACAACGGGATTGGCGTTAGTTGGGGCACAGACCATCGTCCGGCCGGATCAATTACCGGTTTTACAGGTGCTTAATGCGGGGGTGGAAAACATCCGTGTTCCGGCCGGTACGGTTGTGGCACATGCCACTACGGCGTTTGCGACGCACGATTGTCCGCATCGCCGAGGAGTGGTCGCTGGTGTTTCCGAGCCAAGGGGTTCGGATAATCGTTGGATCGCTACCTTATGTGACGAAAATTCTTCCCTGTCCGTGGGGCAACGTGATGCGCTGCGTAAATTGTTGCTGACGTATTCGGATGTATTCAGCTCCGACGATTTGGATTTGGGACGCACATCGTTGCTTTCCCATCACATTGAGACGGGCGACGCTGCCCCTATTCGGTTAATTTCGCATCGGATGAGTCCAGCGGAGCGAGAACACGTTCGGGGGGCGGTGGAAGACATGTTGGCTGCGGACATTATATCGCCATCTAACAGCCCATGGGGCGCTCCTGTGGTCTTGGTTAAGAAAAAGGATGGCAACTTGCGATTTTGTGTCGATTTCCGGAAATTGAATAAGATATCGGTGGCAGATGCGTACCCCCTGCCGCGTATGGACGACTCCCTTGACGCATTGTCGGGGGCTAAGTTCTTTTCCACACTGGACCTCTCTTCGGGATTTTGGCAGCTTCCCCTTGACGAGTCCTCACGGGAGAAAACCGCATTCCGTACGCCGCAGGGGTTATTTCAATTCAACTGCCTCCCGATGGGATTGAATGCGGCCCCTGCTACGTTTCAAAGATTGATGGAGCTCGTTTTGACGGGGTTGCAGTGGGAGACGTGTCTTATATATTTGGACGATATTATTGTGTTCAGCCGCACATTTGAGGAACATTTAACGCGGCTGGAGACAGTGTTCACGAGGATGCGCTCTGCCAATTTGAAATTCAAACCAAAGAAATGCCACCTACTGCAACGGTCCGTCCGTTATTTGGGGCACATTGTGAGTGCCGAGGGGGTGTCCACGGATCCGGAGAAGACGGCGTGTGTCCGGGATTGGCCGACTCCGGCCTCTGTGGGGGATGTTCGACGGTTTTTGGGATTTGCCTCGTGTTACCGAAGATTTGTGCCGGGGTTTGCGACGATTGCGAGGCCCTTGCATCTCCTTACGGGTAAAGGACGGAAATTTGTTTGGGGAGAGCCGGAAGAGGCGGCCTTTCGGAGTCTGCGTGATCTATTGGCTACGGCCCCGACATTGGATTATCCCGATTTTGATCGCCCTTTCATTCTCGATACGGACGCGAGTGACACAGGTATTGGGGCGGTATTATCACAGTCTAAAGGGGGCGTAGAGCGCGTCGTGGCGTATGGTAGCCGAGTCTTGTCGCCTGCGGAAACACGCTACTGTGTCACTCGTAGGGAACTTTTGGCGGTTGTTTTTTTCCTACGGCAATTTCGACCGTACCTTTACGGTCGTTCTTTTATTGTGCGTACGGATCATGCGGCCTTGCAATATGCACTTAAAATGGACCAGCCATCGGGACAGTGGGCACGTTGGTTGGACACGCTGCAGGAGTTTTCCTTCCAAATTCAACATCGGAAGGGAGTGCGCCATGCGAACGCTGACGCACTTTCCAGATTACCAGGGCGCGCCCCTTGTAAATGTGCGTCGGGGACGCATAGGTGTTCGCCGATTCTCAACCCCCCTCAGCCGCTCACGTTGGCCGTCGGGAAGTCGGATACTCCGATGGAACCGGGACCGACTGATGGGGTTTTGAATCTGCCGCGGTCTGTCTGGATTCGGGAACAGATGATGGACGAGTCGTTGTTGTCCATGCGGAAGCGGTCTATGAGGGACAAGGGGAGTCCGAGTTCGGCTGTGGGGCCGCGAACCGCTCTCCGAGATGGTCTGCTTATGTGGCAAGAAAGGTTCCAGGAAAGCTGGCGTGTGGTGGTACCAACGTCCTTGCGATTTGAGTTGATTAGAACTCTCCATTGTGACACACTATTGCATTTAGGGGTGCAGAAGACCTTGTTGACGTTACAACGTCATTATTTTTGGCACGGCATGGCGACAGATGTCGTAGGGCACGTGCGCGCGTGCCCTGAATGCGCCCGGCGTAAGCCGCCTAAACATCCTTACGTGCCGCCTCTCCAGTCGATTCAGGTGTCTCGAGTCAATGAATTGGTGGCACTGGACATATTGGGACCCTTCCCACCATCGGCGAGGGGAAATAAATATTTGCTGGTAGGGGTCGAGTATCTCTCCCGTTGGCCGATGGCCTGGCCGTTGCCCGATCAGTCGGCCGCGGCCATCACCGACGCCTTTTTGTTTGGGTACATTATGGACAAGGGGGCGCCGGAGAGACTCCTCACGGACCAGGGCCGAAATTTCTCTTCTAAATTATTGGCTGAAGTGTGCGCAGGCCTTGGGACCAAGAAGATACGGACATCTCCATACCATCCGCAGACGGATGGTATGGTTGAGCGGCTGAACAGGACATTGTCTGCCATGCTTTGCCATACTGTGAGTGAACAGCAATCGGATTGGGATCTGCACATCCCCGGAGTGCTTTCGGCGTACAGGATGACGCCCCATGCGGCTACAGGGTATTCGCCGTTTTACCTTATGTATGGTCGGGAAAACGTGCCTCCGGTGGATGTGCAATTGGGTACTGGGGTGAAGGGACCTTGTAAACCACTCCCTGAATACATTCAGGACACGGTTCGCCGGGTTACGGAGGCGCGGGAAAACGCCCGCGTGGCTACGGCCAAAGCCCAGGCCCGGAACGAGCGGTATGCTCGGCGGTCTGAGGGGGAGTGCCCCTGGAAGGTGGGAGACCTGGCCTGGCTCCATTGCCCGCAGGTGCGGCCGGGGACCTCTCCTAAATTGCACAAACCTTGGCATGGTCCTGTGCGCCTCATTGAGGTTCCCAATCCACAGTCGGCGCGCGTTCAGTTTGGTTCTCGCCGTTGGTTTGTCCATACGTTGCGGTTGAAACCATATGTTGCTCCCCTACGTGATGCGTCATCTCCCAATGTTGCCTTGCCGGGGTCTGTTGCTGCTGACTCTGACTCTTCCCCGCCTGCGTCCATTGATCTTGCTAGAGCGCCTGTCGTACCTGTTCCAGACAGGCCGACCGTGACACCGCGGGGGAGGAGTGGGCCTGCTCGGAGGGCGCCTGCCAAGGCTGCGGGACCTTCAAGCCCGGCGACCCTTCCGACCCCGCTGCAGGCGCATTCGCCGAATATGACCAAGACTGATTCGTCAGGGACACGAGATGTCGGTGGACTTCCAATCGCAGCAGGGGAATTACCCCCTGTCATTTCTCGTGTTCCATCGCGTCCCCGTTCTACAAGTGGGCCGCCGACCGTCCGGGACGGGCCGGCGACCCGCACTCGTTCCAAATCGCTTACGTTTCGTTGATTGTATGTTGTTATTGTTCTTGTTCTTGCCGTCGTATTTATCGCATGCTTTCGTACGTTCGTCGATGTTACTTGTGTGTTGTTCTTGTTGTTATATTGCATGCTTAGTGTCCTTTAAGGGGGAAGGTCGGTTCACCGCATTACGCTTTGGTGTTGTTCAGCCGAGGTCGGCTGGGTTTTTTCTATGGGGGAGGGTGGTGTAATGCGGGCGAAAGCGACCTTCCGGATGTGACGTCACGAGGAGGCGGAGCCAGGTGACGTGGGTGAAAGGTAGGGGGTCCTTAAGCGGGTAAACCGGAAGGAGAAGGCAGTCGGGGTGTGAATGGAAAGGTGTGGGGCCACGCGGGCGTACGAGCCGAGGGGGCACCGTCAGAAGCGGGAGCCAACCCTGGGAACAGTAGGGAGCTACTGGGAGGTGTAAAGCTGCAGATAGAGATAGGCAGTAAGGCTGTGTGCGAGGAGCAGCGGGGTGGCTGCCAGGAGTCGCGGGAGCGACGAGAAGGCGAGACAGCACGAGGCCGTCAGAGCTGCAGCAGGAACAGCCAAGGGAGCTGTGTGAGAGTACAGCAGCGGAGCTGCTGTGGGGCTGCAAGAGCGACAAGAACAGCAGCGGGGCTGCTGATGTGGACTGGAGTGACATCGGAACCAGCACAGAGAGAATAAGAGAGACAGCCGTGTGGGGACGCAGTACGGACCGAATAAAGGACACTGAGCCAGATATCGTGGTCAAGTTTTTTATTACAGTAGTATTGGAATTGTTTAATGTGTGGCAAGTTATAGATTCCGAGGAAGAGAAATGAGGAGTTGCATTCAGGATTAGAGATGTCCGATTGTAACAATTCAGAGTAAACAACATATCTAGAGTGGGCAAATTATATTTCAAAGGAGAAGGCTTGCTGCAGAAAACTGTAAAATGAATGTTAGATGCGATTTGACTGAAGGAGACAGCGCAAGTACAAACAGAATGCAGGGAACATCATCGGACCTCACTTGCCAGTTTCAAAGTATAAAACCGATTCTTACTGGTAGGAACCACCTGGTTCCACCAGCCCACAGGGGATTATTGTGTCCGTCCGTCCGTCGTGCATCCAAAAATGGTAGGGGTGGGGCTGGGTAGAGAGGGGAGGGTGGGGAGGGCCTGGGTGGGGAGGGTGGGGAGAGGCTGGGTGGGGAGGGGCTGGGTGGGGGGTGGGAGCGGTGGGGCTGGGTGGGGAGGGGCTGGTCACCCCGTGGTGCCCTTATAAAACTCAATGTTTAACCTACTCACGCCGGCTTGTGCCCACCATCACAGTCGGGCATATTTGCGGAATACACCAAGCCGCCGTTGACCCTGGCCATTGACCGAGCAACCCAACGTTCCTACTCGCTCCCTCCGCAGGAATGTGTTATAGAATGCAGGGAACTTTAACCATGTAACCTGCTCCTAATCAGACAACTCGTACAGTTTTTTATGCATTTTGCAAAAAATGTTTAGCAACGTGGGAACTAGGGTTGATGACTTAATTGAGAATTTGAACACAGCCATAATGATACACTTAATAGGGATCCCAATAACGTGGGGCCATGGCCAGAACCTCATTGATGCAATATTAATAACTTTGACATGGCCATTATGAACTTGACAAAAAAAACACTTTACAGGGGTCCCCGATATATGTCGGGGTTAGAAACCAGAAAGTTGCGACTTTTAATGAAACAATGCATAACGGGTACTTTTCCCCAATAGAAATACTATGCCATGTTAATGGGGGGGGGGGGGGGTAGGGACTGAAAGAGCGTCAACATTGCCTATGCGACGCAAATCGGGGCAATTTCTCCCATAAACAATGGAATAAATAGGGATAGTGACCGTAACTTAGGGTAACATGTTCCATACCTGGCAACTAAAATACGTACTGGACATTAACAGAAAACCAGGTACTGTACATGTGCAGTACATATAAATACCAGTTCCAAACTGTACAACACAATTTACATATATTTATAACCACAGTCGATCATGTATTTTCCGGCAGCATGGGGGGTGGGGGGGGGGGGCGCCATATTTTTTTAAACGCTGAATAATCACTAATCATGATTTAAAATAGATGATTTTTGCACATTCTTGTATGACATTATGTTTTTAGGTGTTCATACTCTTTGGTTCCTTCGGTAAAGTCACGTAGATAGAAAATGAATAGATCACGACGTTTCGATCCTAACACAAGCGACTGTCTTCAGGTGAGTGAGAGAAAGCTACTGAAACAAGGTCTTCTTTTTGATTATTTCGGTAAAGTCAGGTAGAAGGGAAATAATAAAATAATAAAAATAAAACATCAGAAAATATAATTCTCACGGCGTTTCGGCCACAACACAAGCAGCCGTCCTCAGGTGAAGAACAGGGCTGTCGGAAAGACAGCATTCAAATGAACACCACCAAGCTTGGCAGCGTATATTTAATCTGGGTTAGAGGAGGAGAGCACCTTGACAAAGGAATTTACATATCAACAGATCTCCAAAATCCTGAATAAACACAAGATCCAGGTCAAATTTAACACAGTACATAAAATCAGTGATCTGGTCCTGTCTGTAAAAGATGTGGTTCCAGACAAACTAAGTTGCCTCTGTGGTAGCAGTTACATTGGAGAAACCAAACGACATGTCTCGGACCGCATCCGTGAACATAAAGCAGACCTGAAACACGATAGGACGAACACCTCAGCCGTGGCAGATCACTGTTACAATTCAGTGGGCTCACATGACATTGACTACTCCAAGACAGAAGTTCTCTGCAAGCCATCTGGCTACCATGAGAGATTCGTTCATGAGGCGATCCACATATACAAACACAGAGACAATTTCAACCGAGAAGTTGGATTCGGGCTCAGCAATCATTGGAAGGACGTGATAAACCATTTCGGGTCTTAACTGATTGTGTTCACGTTTACGGTGACTTTCAGACCGCAGTCCACTCACTGGCATTGACTATATATCTTTTGTATTCTCCTCAGGGAATGGAGTCTTTGCTCCGCTGCAAGTCTCCAGCCAACACTCTCCCATTGACATATTTCATTGCTTCCTCTTAGTACCTTTCACGCGACGGTCAATGGTATAGTGTACAGCAGATTGTATAATAATAAATAGTATAAAAGTGTAATGTTTAATATAATGTATAAGGTAATATATAGTATCGTAATTGTATAGTGAATATAAAGCAGTGTGGTATACAGTAGGGTGTGTAGAATAATACATAGTGTAATATTACAATGTATAGTCTAAGGTATAGGGTGGTGTATAGTAACGCAGTGTATAATTTAATGTTGGGTTTATCTATGGCAGTGTATAGTACGGAGTATATCCGTGTGATGTAAAGAAACAAGTTTAGCTGGAAGCATATTATATTTTTTGCGACATAGAAGTGTAATGTATGACTTACTGTTAGTAGCTCAGCTTTTTGGAGAGTATATTGAGTACATTGATGATATTGATGTAGTTTATATCTTAGTTTTTTATGTGGTGTTTGGCTGTTGCAGCTCCTTGCTATTAAAATTGCCCTCCCTTTATTACTGCTAATCCTACTTCCTTCCTTTATGACTGCTAATCCTACATCATACACGAGCATAATATGACTTTGAGACCCGCCCACCACCTACACATTCCACAAGTAGTGACTAATCCCATATCTGCATTTTCCATAAATATAGTCAATTCCTCTGTTGATATGTAAATTTCTTTGTCAAGGCGCTCTCCTCCTCTAACCCACCTTAAATATACGCTGCCAAGCTTGGTGGTGTTCATTCAGACGCTGTCTTTCCAACAGCCCTGTTCTTCACCTGAGGACGTCTGCTTGCATTGTGGCCGAAACGTTGTAAGAATTGTATTTTATTATGTTTTATTTTATTATTTCCCTTCTACGTGACTTTACCGAAAGAACCAAGAAGATGAATCTCTGCAGTCACGAAAGCTTTAAATCGAAAAATAAAACAAGGTCTTATATAGGCCTGAGATGGGTGCAGCCTCAGGGTAAGAGGGCGGGGCTAGAGATGGTCTCCTTGATGCTGTGGAAGTGGCCATTGTATTGTGAGAGATTAGCATGTCAATGTACGAGCTTAGTATGTTGCTGCATCGGTGACTTGCCTAGTATGTCGCAGCATCAGTGACTTAGCAAGAAGGACATCCAGCCTGTCAATACAAAGGCATCCAACCTAATAATGACATCCAACCTAACTCAGAGAGTCAGCTAAAATCGCAGGAAGGATGGAAACATCACTTTACCTGGTTAATCACGTCCTTCCAATGCTTGCTCAATTTGTACCCATCTTCTCGGTTGAAGTTGTGTCTGTGTTTTTATATCTGGATGGCTTCATGAACAAATCTCTGATGATAGCCAGTGGGTTTGCAGAGTACCTTCGTCTTAGAAAAATAAATTTAGTGTGTGCCCACAGTGTTAAAACAATGATTAGCAACGGCAGAGGTATTGGTCCTACCGTGCTTCAGATCTGCCTTGTGTTCACGAACACGGTCCGAAACATGTCGTTTCATTTCCCCATTGTAACTGCTGCCGCAGCCACAACTTAGTTTGTAGACATCAGGATATTGCATGTCAGGAATCACATCCTTTACAGATGGGATCAAATCACGGATTTTGTGTAGTGTTGAAACGAAGCTGGATCTTGTGTTTGTTTAAGATTTTGGAAATCTTTTTGGTAACCCCTGTAATGTATGGCAAGGTGATGGTTTTGATTGGGTCCTCAGATGGTTGTCTCCCCATGGCCTGGGGAGACAGCTTTGCGGATTGTATGGTCAGAATATCCATTCATCCTGAGGACTTGGTGTACGTGCTCCAGCTCACTGGCTAGGTGGTGCTAGTTGGAGATGCAATGGGCCCTATGGTGTAGTGTTTTGACGAGGGAATTCTTCTGGGCTGGATGGTGGTGGGAGTCAGGCTTTAGATAGGCATCCGTGTGGGTGGCTTTCTTGTACACAATGTCCCAACGAGCCATCAGGTCTCTTCTCAATCAAAACATCCAGGAATGGTAACTTGCCATCCTTTTCCACTTCCATGATGAATTAGATAGCTGGGTGTATGGAATGTATGTGGTTGTAGAATGCATTTAGTGCTGGCTGACCATGTGGCCAGATGACGAATGTGTCATCTACGTATCTCTTCCACAAGTAGGGAAGTAGGGTGGATGTCTGGATGGCATCTGTCTTAAATTTCTCCATGAAAAGATTCGCTACCACTGGTGATAAGGGATAACCCATTGGGGTACCCTCTTGTTTTTATAATGTACCATTCCAGGTGAAGTAAGTATTGGTACGGCAGCGCCTCACCAAAGTTGGCACTTCAAAATGCAGTCCCTGTTGGACCAAGTCTTCAATGATTGCAATGGTGTCAGGCACAGGTACCTTGGTGAACAGATAGACTACATCGAAACTGACAAGCAAATAATCTGGAGACAGTGAGATGTCTATCATTACCGAGAAGATGGTTACAAATTGAGCAATCATTGGAAGGACGTGATTAACCAGGTAAAGTCTTAACCTGCTGTGATGTTTCCATCCTTCCTGCGATTTTAGCTGACTCTATGAGTTGCATTATTAGGTTGGATGTCTTCGTATTTACGGGCTGGATGTCCTTCTCGCTCAGTCACCGATGCTGCGACATACTACGCTCATACATTGACATGCTAATCTCTCACAATACAGTAGCCACTTCCACAGCCTCAGGGAAACCATCTCTATCCCTGTCCTCTTACCATGAGGCTGCTCCCATCTCAGGCCTATATAAGACCTTGTTTCAGTAGCTTTCTCTCATCTGAAGACGGTCGCTTGTGTTGCGATCGAAACGTCGTGTTCTATTAATTTTCTATCTACGTGACTTTATTGAAAGAACCAAAGAGTATGGATTCTTGCAGTCATGAAAGCTTCAAATCAAGATTTGTAGGTGTTGTATGTATTTTTTGGTTTTAGATGTTTATGAAATTGGCGTAAATAAACGTACAAATGGACAAAATATACCCTAAAAGATTACAGTATTCACTGTATTGTACTCACTGCTCCAATCTCGAAGACCCTGCAGCTTGTGTTTGACAATTGCCAAACTGATGCAGCCTTTAGACCGGTGCACCGGCGAACGCTGAAGAACACGCACTTTTCACCAGATTGCACTGTATATATATTTTATTACTGTAGTTATTAGTCATGAAACATCTATATACGGGCAGTATTTTCAGTGTTTAAGTTGTATTTAGTGTATCATTAACAGTATATAATATTTGACACTGAAGTCAAGCGAAGCTACTTTGTGTTTCGATTTAAAGCTTTCGTGACTGCAGGGATTCATATTCTTGGTTATTTCGGTAAAGTCACGTAGAAGGCTGCTTGTGTTGTGGCCGAAACGTCGTGAGAATTTTATTATGGTATGTTTTATTTGTATTATTTTATTATTTCCATTCTACGTGACTTTACCGAAAGAACCAAGAATATGAATACTACTTTGTTTTGTCACGCACATGGTGACGATCGCCGAACTAGTTACAGCCTTTGGATCAGCTTTCTGGTTTCACTGGATCGGTCGCCGGATAATGTTGGAAACAGCCGGATAATCGGGCGCATTAACACTTATCACTTAATTAAACCCAATTTTATGAGCATTTCAAAGCAGATCCTGTACACTTTAAAACATTTTACTTTTTTAATATAAAACGTATTTGTGACATTTTAAAGAAATGTATCAAACATTAAACCATTTTGTGTGATAAAACAATCCTAAACAGCATTTAAAAATGATATACTTTGACCTATAATTATTATGGTCTTAACTTGAGGAGTGGAGTTGTGCTTGATTGGAGGTGTATGGGAGAAGATTAAACACCCGTACCTTCAATTATTTTCTTAAGTTTTTGTGGAAACGTTTCTGCACCATCTACATCGGCATTTGCTGACTGCATTTTTACGTTCTTTAAACTATTGTGCCTGAAATCTGTAAAACCATCCACAGGTGGCCTTGAATGGTTTCTCTTTCACTACGTCTTCCTCTCCCAATTCATTTTTCAAGCTTCCATCCAAGCTCAGATGTGCTACTGGGTCAGTATATACGACCCTTGACTTGGGAATGGCGGAGGATAAGTGAGTTATAAAGGGAAGGGATCTCAATTTTAACCAGAAATTACTAAAATACATATTTAACTGGATCTATTAATAAATATATGAATGGGTTTGGACAGTACTTGCTTTTTGAGCAAAACTATTAATAATGCAATCTGAACTTGGCATTGCATCATACATGATATGAATTGCATCATGTTATTCCTAGAAGTCATGGATGATGCAATCATTACTAGGCTTACATCCTTCTGCTGAACAAATTGCCCTATATCAGCTCTAGAAATCATACAGTGTCGTCCTCTCTTATTTGTCAGTGTTTGATTTGGCAAAGGGACACATTTCTGATATGATAGTAGGTTTTTACCCTTTTAACTGGTACAAAACTGACACCTTTATTCAAGGCATCATGTTTGCAATGACCACAACACAAGTAGTCAAAAAAGCAAACAAAAAGAAGCAACTCTGATAAGGATGATAATATGCACTGTCCTTGAAGTTGATTGGCCCACACCCGAGACGGCTTTCTTTAGAGCCTAGTCCCCATTGGTGTAGGGCCAGATGACACCAGAAGGCGTACTACGCCTTCTGGTGTCATCTGGCGTACTACGCCTTCTGGTGTCATCTGGCCCTACACCAATGGGGACTAGGCTCTAAAGAAAGCCGTCTCGGGTGTGGGCCAATCAACTTCAAGGACAGTGCATATTATCATCCTTATCAGAGTTGCTTCTTTTTGTTTGCTTTTTTGACTACTTGTGTTGTGGTCATTGCAAACATGATGCCTTGAATAAAGGTGTCAGTTTTGTACCAGTTAAAAGGGTAAAAACCTCCTATCATATTTTGCCACTGGTAAAAGAGATCTCATAGTGGACACATTTCTGTTTAGCCAAAGTGAGCAGAGATGCCTCGTACTTGTGTGAACAAAGCAGATAACTTCTGGTATGTTTGAGGTGAAGTGACTTTTGCATCACAAAAGCGCAATATAAGGACTATGGTTTTTGGCTGCAAAATTGGGAGATCAGGACAAGATGTGGGCCCCACACATATGCTGCAAAACCTGTGCAACAAATCTTCACCAGTGGTTGAACAGGAAAATGAAATATATGCCTTTCGCAGTGCCAATGATTTGGAGAGAACCAACAGATATCAGCAATTTTTACTTCTACATGGCGCCTCTAGTTGGGTAAGGTGTTTCTTAAGAAGAAAAAGTGGACTGTATGTTATCCAAACATTCCATCAGCTATATGCCCAGTACCCCAGGGAGAAGGACTGTTGGTTCTTGATGCACCAGAATCATTTTCACTTGAGTCAGACGAGGAAGAGGATGAAACTTCTGGTCCTGAATCATAAATGTCACTTGACTCAGATGTTCTCCCATCCTCTTCTGAATCAAACCTCATAACACAAGGTGAACTGAAAGACCTTGTCAGGGATTTGGAACTACCCAAGAGTAAGGCAGAGCTGTTGGGCTCCAGACTGCAGCAATGTAATCTACTGGCAGGTGATGTTAGGGTTTCCATTTTCCGTGACCATCAAAAGGATCTTGTCTCATTCTTCTTCATGGAAGGTGATCTTGTAGCTTTGAACAACATCGATGGTGTGATGGTAGCCCTCAACATCGTTCATCATCCAGATGAGTGGAGACTGTTCATTGATTCATCGAAGATGAGTCTTAGCTGTTTTGCTGCATAATGCCAATGTTTTTCCATCAATTCTAGTTGGTCATGCAGTCCATGTGAAGGAAACATATGACAACATGAAACAACTTTTGAGGTGCATCAACTATGACCAACATTAGTGGCAACTTTGTGGCAAATTGAAGGTTGTTGCTCTTTTGCTTGGTCTCTAGACTGGATACACAAAGTACTGCTGTTTCCTCTAGCAAATGTGATAGTTGCGCGAGAGATTCCCACTACATCAAGATAGATTGGCCACTCCGACAACCATTGGAGCCTGGGAGGAAAAGTTTTTAACATCCACCACTTGTTGAATCAAGGAAGATTTTGTTACCACCCGTACATATCAAGCTGGGTCTGGTGAAAAACTTTGTCAAAGCCAGGGACAAAACACGAGCTGCTTTCAAGTACCGCCGTGGAAAATTTCCAAGGTTAAGTGAAGCTAAGATAAAGGAAGGTGTCTTTATGAGGGCAAATAGAGCCCATCAATACTTGCAGACTATTGCTGGACAGTCACAAGAGATGCTCCATTTAATGAATACAAGAGACAAGCCAAGAAGCACCGAGTAGGCACTGAATAAGGAATTAAACTATGTACTTTCATATACATACGTTTTTAGCCTTTTGTTTTATAATCCTTTTTATTTATTTCACCCTTTTGCTGATTTTTAAAGTCTTACATGAACAGGACAGGTGACATGTTATCATGTAAAGCAACCATAAACACATGCAAAGACCTAGGTTTACAATTTATGAGTAAAACGCTACTATCTACACAATATACATAGATTTAAAATGCAACCCTAAAAAACGCTAAGATGCCAGCTAGCAACATCAGCAAAGATGAGCGTTTTGAATTATCTCAATTAAAAAAGAGGGATGACAGTGTCATCCTCTCAGCCGACAAGGGCAATGCCACTGTCATCATGGATAAAATAGAATCTTACAACAAAATTCAACAACTACTCAACGATGGCAGCTATACAAAAATAAAAAATTAACCCGTAAAAACAAAGTTTTTCACTATAAATCCTTTATATGCGTGGCGGCTAGAGTCCTCTCGTCCTCTGGCTTGAGATGGATGCCACCTATGGGTCAGATGAATGCCTGCCACCATTAAGCAATTGGTAATTAAATATAATTAATTTTTCCTAAAAAGTGTAAAATTTTTGAAAAAAGTTTTCACGAAAATACATTGTCACGCACAACGAGTCTGTGCAAAATGTCAGCTCGATTGGATCACGGGAAGTGGATTAAAAAACGACCGAAAGATTTGCACGGTCGTAAGCAAGCAAGTGAACTTAATATAAAGGATTTAAAAAGAGACCCCACCAACAGCCTTGTCATTAAAAACCAACAAAATCATTTCTGATTCAACCGCATTAATTGATAAAACCAAACAGTTCTCGTTGAAACCTTCTGCTGCCAGGCCACCAAGATTATATGGCTTACCAAAAATACATAAAAAAGATACACCCCTTCGTCCCATCGTTTCTACTATCAACTCGCCCACCTACAAACTGGCTCGTTTTTTGTCTGAAATCCTGCGGCCTTTCACTGGCAAACCACCTCTGCAGTACTAAACTCTGCTCACCTGGTAGCGACAATCAAGGGTATTTCCCTGTCCCCAGACGACCTGCTTGTCAGTTTTGATGTGAATTTCGATTTAAAGCTTTCGTGACTGCAGGGATTCATCTTCTTGGTTCTTTCGGTAAAGTCACGTAGAAGGGAAGTAATAAAATAATAAAAATAAAACATAATAAAACAATTCTCACGACGTTTCGGCCACAACGCAAGCAGCCATCCTCAGGCGAAGAATGAAACACCCCAAGCTTGGAGCGTATATTTAAGCTGGGTTAGAGGGGGGGGAGGTGGGAAGAAGAGCGCCTAAACAAAATAATTTGCATATCAAGAGGAATTCAGCATATGGAAAATGCGTAGGAGGTGGGCGGGGGGGGTTCCAAATCAATACTATGCCCGTGCATTATGCAGGATTAGCAGCATCAAAGGGGGGGGGGGGGGAAGGGGGGGAGCATTAACAAAGGAAAGGAATGTTAATAGTATGTAGCTGTAGTTACTAAACAACCACGTAAAAAACTACAGTATAAACTGCATGACAAACTAAAGTATAAACTACATAGCATCATCAGTAAACTTACTATACTCTACAATAAGCTGAGTTACTAACAGTAAGTAATACATGAAACATTCTACGTTGTAAAAAATTATATAATATGCTTCCATCTAAACTTTATTCTCTTACATCACACGCGTCTATACCGTACTATATACTTCCATAGGCAAAACCAACATTAAATTACATACTGTATTGCTATAAACCACCCTATACCTTATACATTTTTAATATAAACACTATGTATTATTCTACCCACCCTAATGTGTATCAAAATGGTTTATTACGTCCTTCCAGTGATTGCTAAGCCAGAATCCATCTTCTCGGTTAAAATTGTCTCTGTGTTTGTAAATGTGGATCGCCTCATGTACGAATCTCTCATGATAGCCAGATGGCTTGCAGAGAACCTCTGTCTTGGAGAAGTCAATGTCATGTGAGCCCACTGAGTTGTAACAGTGATCTGCCACGGCTGAGGTGTTTGTCCTACAGTGTTTCAGGTCAGCTTTATGTTCACGGATGCGGTCCGAGACATGTCGTTTGGTTTCCCCAATGTAACTGCTACCACAGAGGCAACTTAGTTTGTAGACACCAGGGTACTGTATGTCTGGAACCACATCTTTTACAGACGGTACCAGATCACGGATTTTATGTACTGTGTTGAATCGGACCTGGATCTTGTGTTTAATCAGGATTTTGGAGATCTTTTTTGTGACCCCAGCAATGTAGGGTAAGGTGATGGTCTTGAAAGGCTCCTCAACAGGATCCTTCTTGGTGGTTGGAGTGATGGCTTTGCGGATTGTGTAGTCGGAGTAACCATTAGCCTTAAGAGCTTGGCGTACGTGTTTGAGTTCACTGGAAATGTGTTCATGGTCGGAGATGCATTGGGCTCTATGATATAGAGTCTTGAGGGCACCCCAATGGGCCCCCCTTATCTCCGGTTGTAGCCAACATCTTCATGGAGAAATTTGAGACGGACGCCATCCAGACTGCCACTCTACGCCCGACCTTATGGAAGAGGTACGTAGACGACACTTTTGTCATCTGGCCACATGGCCGGCCTGCTCTAGACCAATTTCTCGACCATATCAATTCCATACACCCAGCCATCAGATTCACCATGGAAGTCGAAAATGATGGCAAGCTACCCTTTTTGGATGTCCTAATCAAAAGGAGACCTGATGGTTCAATGAGCCACTCTGTCTACAGGAAAGCCACCCACACGGATGCTTATCTAAAACCGGATTCCCACCACCATCCATCCCAGAAGAATTCCCTCATCAAGACTCTATATCATAGAGCCCAATGCATCTCCGACCATGAACACATTTCCAGTGAACTCAAACACGTACGCCAAGCTCTTAAGGCTAATGGTTACTCCGACTACACAATCCGCAAAGCCATCACTCCAACCACCAAGAAGGATCCTGTTGAGGAGCCTTTCAAGACCATCACCTTACCCTACATTGCTGGGGTCACAAAAAAGATCTCCAAAATCCTGATTAAACACAAGATCCAGGTCCGATTCAACACAGTACATAAAATCCGTGATCTGGTACCGTCTGTAAAAGATGTGGTTCCAGACATACAGTACCCTGGTGTCTACAAACTAAGTTGCCTCTGTGGTAGCAGTTACATTGGGGAAACCAAACGACATGTCTCGGACCGCATCCGTGAACATAAAGCTGACCTGAAACACTGTAGGACAAACACCTCAGCCGTGGCAGATCACTGTTACAACTCAGTGGGCTCACATGACATTGACTTCTCCAAGACAGAGGTTCTCTGCAAGCCATCTGGCTATCATGAGAGATTCGTACATGAGGCGATCCACATTTACAAACACAGAGACAATTTTAACCGAGAAGATGGATTCTGGCTTAGCAATCACTGGAAGGACGTAATAAACCATTTTGATACACATTAGGGTGGGTAGAATAATACATAGTGTTTATATTAAAAATGTATAAGGTATAGGGTGGTTTATAGCAATACAGTATGTAATTTAATGTTGGTTTTGCCTATGGAAGTATATAGTACGGTATAGACGCGTGTGATGTAAGAGAATAAAGTTTAGATGGAAGCATATTATATAATTTTTTACAACGTAGAATGTTTCATGTATTACTTACTGTTAGTAACTCAGCTTATTGTAGAGTATAGTAAGTTTACTGATGATGCTATGTAGTTTATACTTTAGTTTGTCATGCAGTTTATACTGTAGTTTTTTACGTGGTTGTTTAGTAACTACAGCTACATACTATTAACATTCCTTTCCTTTGTTAATGCTCCCCCCCTTCCCCCCCCCCCTTTGATGCTGCTAATCCTGCATAATGCACGGGCATAGTATTGATTTGGAACCCCCCCCGCCCACCTCCTACGCATTTTCCATATGCTGAATTCCTCTTGATATGCAAATTATTTTGTTTAGGCGCTCTTCTTCCCACCTCCCCCCCCTCTAACCCAGCTTAAATATACGCTCCAAGCTTGGGGTGTTTCATTCTTCGCCTGAGGATGGCTGCTTGCGTTGTGGCCGAAACGTCGTGAGAATTGTTTTATTATGTTTTATTTTTATTATTTTATTACTTCCCTTCTACGTGACTTTACCGAAAGAACCAAGAAGAGTTTTGATGTGGTTTCCTTATTCACCAAAGTTCCTGTACCTGACACCATCGCAATCATTGAAACTTGGTTCATCAAGGACTGAACACTGAGGTACCCCCCCTGGTTAGACACTGCTTAACCAATACATACTTCACCTGGAATACAACTTTCTACAAACAAACTGAGGGCACTCCAATGGGCTCTTCCCTATATCCAGTTGTAGCCAACGTTTTCATGGAGAAATTTGAGACTGACGCTATCCAGACTGCCACTCTAGGCCCGACCTTATGGAAGAGGTACGTGGATGACACTTTTGTCATCTGGCCACATGGCCGGCCTGCTCAAGACCAATTCCTCGACCATATCAATTCCATACACCCAGCCATCAGATTTACCATGGAAGTCGAAAAAGATGGCAAGCTACCTTTTTTGAATGTCCTAATAAAAAAGAGACCTGATGGTTCAATGAGCCACTCTGTCTACATTAAAGCTGCCCATACGGATGCTTACCTAAAACCGGATTCTCACCACCATCCATCCCAGAAGAATTCCCTCATCAAGACTCTACACCATAGAGCCCAATGCATCTCCGACCAGGAACACATTTCCAGTGAACTCAAGCACGTACACCAAGCTCTCAAGTCTAATGGTTACTCTGGCTACACAATCTGCAAAGCCATCACTCCAACCATGAAGAAGGATCCTCTTGAGGAACCATTCAAAACCATCACCTCACCCTACATTTTGAGGGTCACAAAAAATATCTCCAAATTCCTGAATAAACACAAGATCGAGGTCCGATTCAACACAGTACATAAAATCCATGATCTGGTCCCGTCTGTAAAAGATGTGATTCCAGACATACAGTACCCTGGCGTCTACAAACTAAATTGCCTCTGTGGTAGCAGTTACATTGGGGAAACCAAACGGCATGTCTCGGACCGCATCCGTGAACACAAAGCAGACCTGAAACACGGTAGGACCAACACCTCAACCATTGTTATAATTCAGTTGGCTCACATTGCAAGTCATCCGGCTAACATGAGAGATTCGTTCATGAGACCATGCACATATACAAACACAGAGACAATTTCAACCGAGAAGATGGATTCTGGCTCAGCAATCATTGGAAAGACGTGATAAACCATTTCGGGTCTTGATTGATTGTGTTCACATTTACGATGACTTTCAGACCCCATTCCATTCGCTGGCATTGACTATATAGCTTTTGTATTCTCTTCACGGATCGGAGTCTTTGCTCCGCTGCAAGTTTCCTGCTACCACTTTCCCATTGACATATTTATTTGCTTCCTCTGAGTACCTTTCACGGGACGGTCAATGGTATGGTGTATATTAGATTGTATAATAATAAATAGTATAATAGCGTAATGAGACTAGGTGCTCTGCAAACCTTCTGGCTACTATCAAAGGTTTGTCCATGAAGCCATCCAGATACATAAACATAGACATAACTTCCACCGAGAAGATGGATACAAATTGAGCAATCATTGGAAGGATGTTATCAACCAAGTAAAACGTTAACTGTCTATGGTTTTTCCATCATTTTTGTCAGTACTGCTACTGTTGCTTTGTTGTCTTTCATTGACTTTACTGTCGTGGTGTTCGCTTTTTTGTACTTCTCCAACGTCTGCTACTGTTGCTTTGTTGTCTTTCATTGGCTTTGCTGAAGTAGCATTGGTTTTCTGCACCTTTCTAGCCCTGCCCACTTCCCCCCCCCCCCCGTCCAGTAGCATTTCACGCAATGCTACCCTTCCCCTACTCCCCCCCCTCCCTTGCTCCTCCCCCCTCTCTAACTTATATAACTCCCTTACCACAGCATCTCTCTCACTTCAGCTAAAATTTTATTGCTGTAGTTTTCACACCTGATGATGATTTCTTGTGTTGCAATCGAAACGTCGTGAGAATTTTTATTATGTTTTATTTTTATTATTTTATTATTTCCCTTCTACGTGACTTTACCAAAAGAACCAAGAATATGAACCCCATTTGTTGTGCGCCTTGACATCAAACCACTTAAAAGGGCTGGGGGTTCAACCCGTTTGTGTTCGTGATCGCTATCACCTAATTTAACATCAACAATATTGGCAGATTTAATCGATATTATCAAGTTGGCGTCTTCCTTCCTTGGCAGATGGAGGTGGGAGGGGAAGACAAGTGAACGGTTGAAATCAAAACAGAAAAAAACTTGATTACTTAAGAACTGCTCAGTCACCCGGCCATTTTCATGATAATTTGTGACAGTGATCTCTTTTTTCTATGTACACAGGTTTGAATGCCCAACGAGTTGGCCACCAAGAACCAATCACTTGGACTTGCCCGTTGGCTGGTGCTACAACAATCCGTCTCTACCAAAACCAACTAGAGGTGGTAAGTTGATATTTTAATGCTGACATCACACCCTCGAGTGACGTCACTGGGACATGATTGCCTGACATTGCATTCATCATGATCATCCACTACTGGATGATGACCTGTTCCATTCTCTCGAGTATGCCCGCTCCTTTGGTTGCCACTTTGCCTTTGTCTATATTTCTGATCCGTACGTCATCACGCTGACTTAAAACACTTTCTTTACGTTGGTTTTTTGCTTTTTTGCTTTTAATGATCAAGCTTTTTTTTTAAAGCTCTTCAACCTGCTCTCGTTTTCCTCTCTAGTTCCTTATTTTCATCTTGATCTTTTGGTAATGTCACATAGTTAGAAATAAAATAAAATGAAACAAATCACGACGTTTCTACCTATGTGACTTTATGGAAAGAACCAAAGAGTATGGATTCCTGCAGTCACGAAAGCTTCAAATCAAGATTTCATCTTGATCCTCAGTGTGGGTCCTGAAGCAGAGTGTGGGGTCCAGGGTCACTCCACGGTAGACTGGGTTGCTGCAGTGAGTCTGGAATACCATTCCAGGTGATCTTTCATAGTATTTTGTTGCCATCATGGTTGTGTAGATAGAAGAGGGCAACCTGTGTCCTGCTTCGGTTTGGGCAGAGAGTTATCCTAACAAGTACAGCTGTCAGGGTGTGCTCTATTTTGTTGAAGCCTCCTGCATGCGTTGCAATTTCCAGGTCATCAGCGTAGATGAAGCTGCGCGTGCATGGGTGGATTGGTTTTGATCATTTTGTATGGATGTTCAAGAGGAGTGGTATTAGAACACCTCCATATGGGAGTTCATTCTTCTGCAGCTGCCAGAGGCTGAACTCTTTGCTAAAAGTCTGACATAAAAGTCTAATTTTTTTCGATTAAAGTCACGATCATTCTGACCAGGTGATTGTCCCTCTGATCAGTCGACCAAGGTGACACCGGTGATTTGGTTGTTCTTTAAACCATATTTTATGTACTGGGTGAGGTTTAGAACCTGGCCAGTGCAGGACTTTACAGGTCAGTAACAACCTTGTTCTGGAGTAATTTGTTGCCCCAGGGTAGGTGAATTGTTTTTTTTTTCACTGCATTTATGAAGCGTTCGTAGTATTCTTGTTTGGGCTCAATGCCTGTTACCACTCTGTTGACGTTTGCTGTGAATTCCTGCTAGTTTTCTTTTTTAAAGTTGAAGTGACGATGGAATGGTACTGCCTTTGACATTACAGTTTGGTGTATTTGGACTGTGAAGGGGCAGTGTTCGAAATGTACGTATGTAAGTTGAACTTCCCTCGCACTGTACATAGCCAACCATGGTAATCGGAGGTGCAGGGAATGTGGAGTAGGATCCATGACCATCTTGCAGCTTAGAGCTGGAGGGTTGTCATCCACAAACTTGAGGTCAGGGTTGTAACCCCTGTTCCACCGTCCACTGTTTAATGGCGCTTGGGTGTTTGGGGTCGTGAATCAGGTTCAGCTGATTTGCCTGTGACCAGTTCTTCACCATCTCTCGATCTTTATCGGTGGTGTTGTATCCTTGCAGTTGTGACTGTGGCTTAACTCTTCTCTATTTTACCAGGTAAAGCCCACTGAGCTATATAGCTCTTTTTCAGAAGTGACCTGGCTACAAATGGTAGCTCAACAAAATGGCTTATTGTGTGAAAATGTGTTGAAGCATTCCCGTCAGGGGTGGCGAAGCCTTATTTTACAGTCGTCCTTCTCTGAGCCAATCGCGACTCCGTCCTATCCATGTTACCACTGTGCAATTCTCACTAGAGGGCGAGATCCTACGCACAAGTCATTGTGGAGTAAAATATTTTAAAATACTTTTTTTTTAAACACGCTTTAATAAAATGTACTGTCCGAGCTGCCCCTCCCCCTGCCCCCTTCCCCCATCGCCCCTCCCCTCCTTCCACATCCTCCGCCCCTCGGCGTGGCTCCCCGAAGCTTGCCATAACGTAAGGGACCGTGGTGATTTACAGCCAACGTGAGTTGAGCGTGGACAATTAGACCCGTAAAAAAGATCGTTTAAAAATATATTTTTTTAATTTTTTATGATAGAATATAGTATTGTCATCAGTATGACATTCCTATACCAAGTCTGCAGTCGATACAACATTGGGAAGCCTGTTGAAATTGAGTTACAAGATTTGAGGATACAACAGATAGAGTGAGTTAAATAAAAGCATGTAAAATGTTTTAAAATATATATTTTTAATGATAGAATATAGTCTTGTCATCAGTATGACATAGGTATTTCAGGTTTGCAGTCGATAGTACATTGGGAAGTGGGTAAAAATTGACTTACAATATTTTTTGAGGATACCACAACAGACGTAGTGAGTTAAATAAAAGCGTGTAAAAATACACACCTGTTACACTAGCACTCAGAAACCTGAATATATGAAGTAGTGGCCTACTTGTTGTACTGCCTACATTGGAAATATGACACGTTATTTATGCGCACGATCCGCCAGCTCCTGTTAGTGGCACAATGTAGGCAGTTGGACAGGAATTTCCACTACCCAGACAACAAATCCCCCGACAACGATCCCCGTCTAGCCTTAGCAGACTCTGGGAGGAAGTGCTGTTATCGAGTACCTATGGTGGCCAGCACAATAAACGAGGGGGTGGGTGGGTGGCCATCGCCACGCCCGACCGCCTTTGTCTTTCCAGTGGCGATGTTACACACTGCGCCAGGTACTCATTTGAGGTTATTACGACCTAGGGGAGGCCCAGGACCGGTTCAGATCATCGTCACTGGTGTTGGCCATGAGCGAGAATAGAATTCCTGTCGCTGGGTTCGTAGCGCAGTGCGCTAACTGCTACACTATCGCTCCACTACTCACAATGATCATTACAAACAGTGCATGAGAGGGTTTGACATGGGCTGTAATCCTTGGTAAATACAATGTTTGTAACAATATCTCCCCTGTGAGACCATCCACTCTAGTAAGTTGCGTCTCTGCCTGTGCTTTTAGGCCAGTTGCATCACAATTGGAACAGAGATCTGCAAATCCCTTTACACGAACCTGAAGCTCTGCGTGGATGACTGGAATGGACCACAAGGGTTGATTTATTCAATGCGAGACCAGACGGACGGCTTCATCGTGGAGGTGTTCACAGGAAGACTTATCTCAAACCGCTGCAACGTGACTGTGCCAGCTGGTAAGAGTAGGATGTGAGGCTTTATTAATATCGATTTTCACGACGTATGCCTTTTTCACATATGTGTAATGGTTTAACGCGTGCCAAGGGGGGAAATTGTAAACACGTGTGGGTTGTGGACAGTGGGGTCGTATCAGGACAAGCAGGTGTTGCTGGGGGACAACGGCCAGATAAAGACGGCTCGTTAGGTAATTATGGGATGCAGGGCAGTGATTGGCCGGTTGTTGTTGTCAGGGACGAGGTGGCGCCAGTAAGTCTGGGGGTGGGAGCAGGTGGCGGCAGGGGCCGAGGGCTCGGGGCGTCGGTGGGGACGCCGGTTAATTAATTGGTAATTAATGAGGACGGGGATAAATACGGGAGCGTGAGAGTGAGACGGGGAGTTGTGCTGGGAGCTGGACGGAGACGGTCAGAGCAGAAGAAGAAGATATGAGAGATAGAATAGGGTAGCAGTGGAGCAGAAGATGAAGAATAGAGTAGCAGTAGAGACGGAGACGAAGAAGATATGAGAGATAGAATAGAGTAGCGTGGAGCAGGAGAAGAAGAGGAGAAGAGAGGAAGGATAGGCTAACAGTGGAACGGGAACGAGTGAGACAGTCGGAGTGAGACGGAGAAGCCGAGAGAGAGCAACAGCTGGAGTGAGACGGAGGTGAGAGAGAGACAGTCGGAGTGAGACGGAGAAGCCAAGAGAGAGCGACAGCTGGAGTGAGACGGAGGCGAGAGAGAGACAGTCGGAGTGAGACGGAGAAGCCAAGGGAGAGTGAGCGAAGCAGAGAGGCGAGTCGGGGGAGAAAGAGACGGAGAGAGAGGGAGGAATGGAGCGAACGAGGCCAGCGGAGCGCGGCGAGCGAGCGGAGAACGCGCTGGAGTCTGGGTGGCGGAATGTGCTGAATTTGATAAAATAAAGTGACGACGGAAAAAGAAGTTGTCCGCGTAAAGTTCAGCACTACCTATGTAGCACATTTAAATATTTTAGTCATTTACCTAGTGCAAATGTCAAACGTACCATATAGTTATTGTACAGCCATGAGTATAACATTCATAGCAACTCTCCTGGTATATTTAGAGTTACAATAATGACATTGTAGTAATCATAGGAATAGTTATAGTAGTTCTGGCGAATTATTTTTTGGTATCAAGATTATTCAAATCTAAAAGGAGGTATCTTTTATGGCAATAATACAGGAGGTGTTAAGATGTCCAAGCACCAAATATACGCCTTTTTATAACAAGGCATCAAGTCTGCATTCACTACACAGACTTGTGGTAAAACATGCAAACGAACATGATTTGATACTGTACGCAGTCCTTTAATCTGATCGGCCAACACCAGAAACAGCCTCCTTTATTGCATTGTCTCGCCAGTGCTACAAAGCAAAAAACACCAAAAGGTAAACAGTACCAGGTCAATGCAAACGCAAAAGCATTAATTGCTCGGGTTAAGCAGTTTTATTTATGGGGACTTTCAAGTAGAAAGTAAATAGATCACCTAAATTTTACTTTTAATATTTTGGTATCATATGCCTCCTATAGGAATAACATTATTTGCCAGTGTTTCTGAACCAACCCAAACCTCCAAGAACCCACCTAAAGCGTTTGGTCTCATTGACAATAATTTCATGAAGGCCACATTGGGGCAATGAGTGAGAATCCTCTGAGATCTTCGGTTTTACCTATGAGTGGGTCTTTTGAGGCCATGCCAAAGGCAATCAACTGGAGGCCTATACGTTTTTACAGGCCACGTCACATTATGTATGCATTGCTACTCTCAAACATCCATAATGACACATCATAGCCCTGATCCCTACTGATCTCTACCCTTTGTGACCTCGTGACTAAATCAAGAAGGTTCCCCTATCACGGAGTAGGAATTCATATTCTTAGGTTTTTTCGGTAAAGTCACAGGCAAGACCTCTTCGGCAGTACTCAATTCAACCCAATTAGTCTCTATGGTCAAGGACATGGTACTATCTCCTGATGATATCCTCGTCAGTTTTGATGTAGTATCTCTGTTTACCAAGGTCCCAGTACCTGACACCCTAACAATAATTGAGGACTTGGTCCAACATGGATTGAATTCGGATGTACCTGCGCTGGTTAGGCATTGCCTCACCAACACTTATTTTACCTGGAATGGCACCTACAAACAGAATGAGGGTACCCCTATGGGCTGCCCCTTGTCACCAGTGAGAGCCAACATGTTCATGGAAAAGTTTGAATCAGACGCCATCCAGACATCCACCCTGCGTCCTTCCCTGTGGATGACACTTTCGTCATTTGGCCACTTGGCCTCCCAGCATTGAACCACTTCTTGGACCACATCAATTCCAGACACCCATCCATCAGATTCACCATGGAAATGGAGAAAGATGGTAAACTACCATTCTTAGATATTCTGTTTAAGAGGAGACCTGACGGATCCTTGGGACATTCTGTCTACAGGAAAGCCACCCACACAGATTCCTACTTGAAACCCGATTCCCACCACCACCCATCTCAAAAGAATTCTCTCATCAAAACGCTATACAACAGAGCTCATGGCATTTCTGACCAACACCACCTGGCCAGTGAATTAAGACATGTACATCGGGCCCTCAGGATGAACGGATACTCTGACCGCACCATCCGCCAAGCTGTTTCTCCCACCATACAGAAACAGCCACATGAAACTCCGATCAAAACTATCACGTTACCATACATAGCAGGCGTGACCAAAAAGATCTCCAAAATTCTAAACAAACATAAGATTCAAGTCCGATTCAGTACAGTACATAAAATCCGTGATCTAATTCCATCTGTGAAAGATGTCATTCCTGACTTACAATACCCTGGAGTCTACAAACTGAGTTGCAGTTGTGGTGATTGCTACATTGGAGAAACGAAACGTCATATCTCTGATCGTGTCCGCGAGCACAAGTCAGATCTGAAGCACGGCAAAACTGATTCTTCCGCCGTTGCCGATCATTGCTACAACGCTGTGGGCTCTCATGAAATTGTCTTTTCCGAGACTAAGGTGCTCTGCAAGCCTCCTGGCTACCATCAAAGGTTTGTACACGAGGCCATCCAAATATACAAACACAGACATAATTTCAACCGTGATGATGGGTACAAACTTAGTAATCATTGGAAAGATGTTATTAACCATGCAAAAAATATATAACTACACATATTTGGAGCATTCCTGGCAGCGATTTCAGCTGCACCACCCCTACATAATAATAGGCTCAGTCAACCATTCTACACAACAAAGACTCATTTCCTGGCAGCGATTTAAGCCGCACCACCTCTACATAATAATAGGCTCAGTCAACCATTCTACACAACAAAGACTCATATCCTGACAGCGATTTAAGCCGCACCACCTCTACATAATAATAGGCTCAGTCAACCATTCTTCACAACAACGACTCATTTCCTGGCAGCGATTTCAGCCGCATCATCTCTACATAACAAAAAGGCTCAGTCCCTTTTACACGCACCTTTACATCGTCCACACCTAGTTTACACAACAAAGGCTCATTCCTAACAGCGTGCTTCAGCCGCACCGAACCTCACAAAAATAATATTCAGGGCCTACCTTGGCTCCTCCCACCCTCAACCAGTATATATACAAATACTGTGTTCTTGGAATTTCTCTCACTTGATACAGCTATCGTGCTGTGACGGTTCCACCTGAAGACGGAAGCTTGTGTTGCCTCCGAAACGTCGTGATTTTTATTTTATTTTTTATTTTACTTTTATTTATTTTTATTTTTTACCTACGTGACTTTACCGAAAAAACCTAAGAATATGAATCCTTGCAGTCACTAAAGCTTCAAATCTGGAACGTAGTAGGAAATTCCCATCTTGTGAAGGTGCCTGCCATGTGTAATAGGGTTTCATATTAATTATTGGTTGAGTACATGGGCAAAGTTTGAAACCATCCAGTTGCCATCTGTATACAAGAGCTGTAATAATTTAAGGGTAGATTTACGTTATTAACGCTTTTCAACAAAGGTTGAACATATTAATGAAATTTCTTTGTCCACTCAATTGTAAAGGTGATCCAATATTACCAATGGTTTAGTATTAAGTTGTGTTTCTATTAAATTTTTAGCCCATTGAGAGCTAAATACATTTGTTGTCAAATGTTTTGCCCAAAACTGTGAGTCATAAACGACTGCAAAAATGAATGTTTACAAATATAAAAATGCTTTTTTGCACTCGAATATACCGGTACACTACCATATTGTTAACAAAAATACTTTAGAAGACAACGGGGTTTTGGAAAGCATTACGTAATCCATGCATGATATTACTGATATTTTATATTCCTTGTATTTTACGTTTTCAGAAGTGACCAAACCTGCTACGATAGCCACATCAACTCCAAGTACTCGAACACCGTGGACTGAACTGGACAATCCCGCTAATTCGAAGAATGGGATGAAGATAACACCACTTGTTGGTGCTGTTGTTGCAGCATTGGTCGTCCTCGGAGGAGTTGTGGTTGGAATGATTGTCTTGAAGAAAAGTAAGGATTTTGTAATTTTTAAAGGAGGTTAAACCAAAAAGAAAACAGGCCATGATGATGTGATAAACAATACACTGTGAGGCTATAACACCGTAAACCAACATGACACTTTTCCAACCCATCATCACCATCGTTAAGAGTTATGTTATTGTTACTGTTGAGGCCTTCCCAACAACACTTTTGTTGGCATTAATCAAGCCAATGGGCCCCATAGAGTGGATATGAAAATTCCACTGATTATGAGGATGCTAGAGGCAGCTTTGCCACAGTGAACATTGGCGACTCTGCTGATTTTAAACTTTGATGTCTTAACAATGACATTCATACTTTAGCATCAATACGTTATTTTTCTTTCAAAATAATTTAATGCAATTCAAACACCATTACGCCTCGTATTTTGTGAACTATTTTATGCGTGGAAATTATTATTGCAGCCCATCCAATCGCTTAAAAAACGATGCCGAACATATTTTGAAGTAATAAGAATCATTTAATGAATGATGAGCCTACTGAAGTACAGTAAGTCCGAGCTGAATGCGTGGTGTTAACATTATGAGGCGTTTTCACTATAACACGGTAATTACGAGGGAACACTTTTCACACAACATGGAATGTGCACCATTATAACGCAGAACGCACAACATGATCACTCGGAATGCGCACCATTAAAATACGGAAAGCGCACCATTATAACGTGAAACGCGCACTGTTATAACGTGGAGAGTGCACCGTTATAAGGCAAAACACGCACCACTATAACGTGGAACGCCCACCGTTATTATGCGGTTTCTGAGTGGTCGACGACGACGAACTACTTTCTTGTACATTGTATCTCGCCAAACGTTATCGTGATATTATTGAAGGGGAAATTGTTTGCGCTTAACGCATTTTTCGTTAAGCGCAAACAATTCAAGAACGCATCTACGAGCACGTTAAACGAGGCCTCACTACAAATTTCAGGTGTTTGTGTTGCCCTAACTTTTATTGTCTCATTGATTTGTTGCATCCCCTCCTCACTACAATCTGTCACACAGGCCGTGGTCTACGTCGAGCCGGTGAAAAGGCTGAAAAGGCAAACAAGGAAAGCAGTGACAGCAGTAAAAGCAGTGAAGCACCTCTGAAGCAATGGATTGACATTTAGCAGGCACATATGGCAAAAAGCAGGCACATATGGCAAAAAGTAGTCCCGGTACTTTTTGATCAACCTTTGTATACTTTGAATTGAATTTGATAACCATCGCTAAATTTGTCTCTCACTAGATTTTTTTAAGCATACACTTGATATGCGAGGCACATGGGATTGAAGTAAAACTAATTTTCATATTAAACAACTCCTTTGTACGCAATTATTAATGTTTAGCAATAACACGTTTACTTATCAGATAAATAGATTATTGCCAGAGGCTGGTATTGAACTGATGTTCTTCAGAGATCAATCGAGGCCACCTAAGGATAACAATTTACAGTTAAATAGGTTCTTAAATGTCACGTAATCATATCTAATCTCAATCATGTGCCCAACATTATTTTTCTTTATCCATGTCCGATTGCATAAATAAAGGACTGGTAATTATTCATGGGAACAACGAAATCTTGCAACCTTGCTACATTTTGGCGACTGTGCACTATCCACTCTCATTGAGGTCGGTTTGTTGTCAAGGCAAAACCATGGAGTTTCTCTGTGCAAACCAGCATGGGGCGCTGCTCATCTCTGCTGGCAGTAATGAGCCAGTGGTGGAACTTCCACATTCCCATGGCAGAGCCAGGTCTATCCACAGGATAATCACTGCCGACTAAACACAAAATGTCGTTTCTAATCCCTGATTAGGAATTGAACTCGGCGGCTTTCCGACTGTGATGCACACACTGACGCCTGCCTATTTCCTAATCTAATAATTCCCATAATGCCCACATTAGGGCTACTGCTGCGCTCAATTAGAGTGTTTAGTGAAACTGAATGGAGCTTCCCTTCATTGGGTCTCTGAGTGTGTGGAGGAGAATGTAGCCAACGTTGCAACATTTATTTTCCCAATTTCTGATAGGTTTATATGTATCCTGTTTGAACCTTTGACTTATAGCAAGTAATCATATAATCACATTCATTATACTTGGTGGTGAAATTTTATGCATGCTTTACGAAATGTTTATATATGAATCAATATTAATTATATAATCACGTTAAGAATATACACATTATATAAGGCTCTCCAACTTCTAAGTATACCACGTCTGCAATTAATTAGCACCACAAGGTTACACATTTAATACGAATTTGGAACATATATTCCGTTACTGTATACCACTCCAAAGTTTAAAATCTATGGAAAGGAAGAAATAAATCTGAATAAAATAAGCTGCGGCAGTTGAATTCAACATCTGCTTAACATGACTCGGCCAATATACCGCCCACATTTGGTCTTCTGACTACCGCGTCCAACTATTATGGATTTCAAATCCCTCTGTGCGCAATACTGGAGCGTTACGTGTTTGCCTGTCAGATCACAGTGATGCCATTATAGGGCGCCATGGCGGCGTTCCTGAACGTTATATGCTCTCACTTTTACGACAGCATCAAACTCAACTCATGCAGGAGACAACCTCGGTATATTTGTGCACAAAACAGTCAACCCAGTGGATTGTTAGGTTTACTCTTTCTCTCAATGATACCTTGACGCCAAGGTGGTGAGCAGTTTATTTGTTCTCTGCTTGACATTCATTACACTTGTCAAGCATCATACCTGGTTCATAGTTTTTTTTGTTATTAACAAATTTATTTTAATGCTTTAGCACGATACATAGTGTAGCATAGATTTCTGAAAGCATTGCTTGTGGACTTGTGCCTCATTCTAGGAGAACAGCAGAGGTACTCTTGAATAGGGATGTGATGATCAATTAATTTATCAATTAGAATCGATACATATGCTCTAAATATATGCATTGCATATATCGTAATAATACAGGTTGTCCAGATATTAATCATTTCATTAAAGGCGTAATTAAATATCAGTTTGAGCTGAGTGCTTGAATTGCCAGTCCCAATGTGATTAAAACTTTTACCACGAAGGGTCATAAATAACGTCCTTAGAGGAAAAATCTAAATCTATTATGGCACATTGGAAGTTGGAAAATGTTATCCGCGTGAAACAAGAACTCCAAATTATTATTTGGTGCTGATATCTAAATTTAGAAAATATAGGGGCCATTGATATGGACTCAAACTTTGGTACTCCCCTCCACATCTAAAGAAACAGGTGACACAATACAGTCAGAAACGTTGTGCATTTAAATGTGTCTTCATCATGATACAGTTCACTTTAACAGTATGCATTATTTACAATTAATATAGTGTAATGTTTATTTTATCTCACCGAAATATTAGTTTCATAAAAAAGTGGCGCCTATAGATCTATATTCCATTACTCTAGATTACCACCACAATAACTGCATCATGATCATCAAATGAGGATTATAACCGTAATTCGTCAAATTGTAGTTTAATGAGTCACTGCATCCCAACTTGAGAACTATAAAGATTAAAAAATAGGTTTTACCCTTTCTGGAAATAAAACAGGTGTTAAGATGTTCAACCACCAAATAGAAACCTTTTGCAAGGAATCAAGTTTGTATTAACCACACACACTTGTGGTAAACATGCACACAAACATGCTCTGATAATATATGCATTGTCTTTGAAACTGATTGGTCTACACCAGTGTCAGACCAGAGAACGCCAAAAGGCGAGCAGTACAAAGACAATACACTATCAGAGCATTTATAGCTCGGGGTCAGCAGCTACAAAGGTCCCATTTTATAACAGCAAATTTACATTGGACGTTGACAAAAAAACGTAACTCCGATACAAGCCACAGCTCTGCAAGTCCACGCTTTAATTAACCTTTGGAATGACATGAAAAGGATGGTGAAGGGATGATTTGTATTTCGTTTTAATCTTAATAGCCGAATGTTCTAGTGGCAGATATTAATCAGTGATTGATTTTTTTCATTCTTCATCACCGTTTACTGTGACGTACTTATGAATATTCTTGATTTTCTCATTTAATAAAATCAAATAGATTAGAAAATAATCTTTGGACTCCTGCGTTGTATGTGCTCTCATATCGCATCAACTGTGAAGCAAAACACAAATCGCAATGTTTTGGCAACGCAGCAGATACGTGTGGCACAAATATACGAAGACAATACACCACTAGGCATCTCACGTCGGTGCCACGTGTGAGGTCAGCAACGGTCACATGGAATCGAGTCAGAATCAGCGACGAATGGGTATGGCGACGATTCGAAACATATTTCACTATCTTGATTTGAAGCTTTCGTGACTGCATGAATCCATACTCTTTGGTTCTTTCGGTAAAGTCACGTAGGTATAAAATCAAATAAATCACGACGTTTCGGGCCCAACACAAGCTTCCATCATCAGGTGGATAGGGAGCTATGCTTGGACTGATCGATTAGAGAAGTCGATTTAGTGATATTGTTGGTTTTTGTAGCTAGGCTGTTGGTGGGATCTCTGTTGATTTTGGTATAGCTGCCATCATTAAGAAGGTCCTGAATTTTGTTGTAAGTGGTTTTATCCATGATGACAGTGGCATTGCCCTTCTCGGCGGAGAGGATGACAATGTCATAAATTGGCGGATAAACCGCTACTTTTCGATATTTTACTAGGTTATTAAATTTTAGTGTGTCTTTCTCCTAATTTTCAAGCTTGCGTACCGTACCACGTCGTCGTCCACTCATTGACATGCTAATTTTTTTTTTCTCTGCCCCCTCCCTCTCTCCGCCCCCGCCCCCTCTCTATATTTAAGGCCTCGTCACAGAGACGACCTCTCTCTTTGTGCCGATACGTATTCTCTCTCTGTGTATCTTTGTGATATCTGTCTGCTTATATGTCTGTCTATAGTTTGCTGGTTAGATTTTTGTTGCTATTTCTTTTATACCTGATGATGATTGCTTGTGTTGCAATCGAAACGTCGTATGCTATTATTTAATTTATTATTTTATCTTTATACGTGACTTTACCGAAAGAACCAAAGAGTAATTCCTGCAGTCACGAAAGCTCTAAAATTAAGATTGAACCACTTCTACGGGGAAGTTCCAAGTTTATCTTTTTCTCTCTCTCTGGGTTTTTTTTCTCTCTCTGCCTGTGTATTTAGTGTACTTTTTCTGTCTCCACTCGTTTTTTGTCGTTCTTATGTTCTGCTCTGTCTGTGTGTCTCCGTTCCTCTTGTTTTATGTTTTGTCTTTCTTTGGAATTTTGACACTTAAATTCTAACTTAGCAATCTTTGAAATACGTAATCGACCAGGCTATGCGTTAATTGTGTGTTGACCGACTCTCTGTGTTGTATTACATAACATTTCGATATTTTGCTAGTTTATTTAATTTAGTGTGTTCATTCTCCCTCTCTCTTAATGTTCAGCTTGCGTACTTTACTACCACGCGTCGCCGTACTCATTGACATGTTTATTTTTTCTCTAACCCCTCCCTCTCTGCCCCCGCCCCCCTCTGTCTATTTAAGGCCTCGCCACAGAGACGATCTCCCTCTCTGTGCCGGTGTTACTCTCTCTCTATGTATCTTGGTGATATCTGTCTGCTTATATGTCTGTCTATAGTTTTCTGGTTAGATTTTTTGTTGCTATTTCATTTATACCTGATGATGATTGCTTGTGTTGCAATTGAAACGTCGTATGCTATTATTTAATTTTTTATTTTATCTTTATACGTGACTTTACCGAAAGAACCAAATAGTAATTCCTGCAGTCACGAAAGCTCTAAAATTAAGATTGATCCTGATGTAGTTTATATTTTAGTTTTTTACGTGGTGGTTTAGCTGCTGCAGCCCCTAACTATTAAAATTCCTTCCCTCTATTACTGCTAACCCTACTCCCTCCCTTTGATGCTGCTAATCCTGCACACTGCATAATGCACGGGCATAATATGACTTTGAACCCCCCCCCCCACCTATGCATTTCACAAGTAGTGACTAATCCCATATCTGCATTTCCCATAAATATGCTAAATTTCTCTTGATATGCAAATTCATTTGTCAAGGCGCCCCTTCCCCCTCCAATCCAGCTTAAATATATGCTGCCAAGCCTGGTAGTGCCCATTCAGACGCTGTCTTTCCGACAGACCTGTTCTTCACCTGAGGACGGCTGCTTGCGTTGAGGCCAAAACGTCGTGAGAATTATTTTATTATGTTTTATTTGTATTATTTTATTATTTCCCTTCACCGTGACTTTACCGAAAGAACAAAGAAGATGGTATCTGGCACAAAATACGAATTGCCTAAATTATCAACAGAAGGTGTATATCGGATTAATTGTTTATGTGGCAGATGCTATATTGGCCAGACGGGACGCAACATCAGTGTAAGACTAAACACCAAAGAAACATTAAATTATCTCAAATACAACTGTCGGCAGTGGCAGAGCATGCTTGTCAACAAGGACACTCAATTGATTTTGATAACGTTGAAGTGTTGTGTAAAACTAATTATTACTGTTCTTGGTTATTTCGGTAAAGTCACGTAGAAGGGAAGTAATAAAATAATAAAAATAAAACAATAAAATAATTCTCACGACGTTTCGGCAACAATGCAAGCAGCCGTCTTCAGGTGAAGAATGAGACACTACCAAGCTAGGAGCTTATATATGTAGTGGTGCTGTTGAGTGCGCCGACAGTGACGGATCACGGGGCGGCGCGAGGTGCGGGGTTGGGCACGCCATGTGGGCGTGGTGTGGACGCGCGCGCCGAGAGTGAGGGATGACGGGCGGCGCGGCGTGGGTGTGAAGGCGCTGACACGAGGTGGGGAAAAGAGGATCGTAGCCAGCGCCCGGTGATTGGTTAAGTGGGATAGGTGCTCTCAACGACGTCCGCAGGAGGGGTATAAAGGGTGATGCGCGAGAGCACTCGGGGTGGTTAACCAGTTAGAGATTAAAGACGGAGTGGAAGGGGTAGGGCCTGTGTGGCTCGAAGGCGAGACTGTGGGACCCGTGGTCCGACGCCCATGTGGGTCGGGACTGTGGGACCCAGGGTCGAGACGGACACCCCAGCTGGGTGTGTTCCGAGAGGCTACGGGGCGTAAGAGCCCATGTCGGTGTAGCCGGAGAACTGTGTAGGGTTAGGCGGGTGTTGGTCACCCGAGTAGTTAAGTGGCGTTAGTCGCCCGAGTAGCTAAGTGGGCGTTAGTCGCCCGAGTAGTTAAGTGGCGTTAGTCGCCCGAGTAGCTAAGTGGGCGTTAGTCGCCCGGGTAGCTAAGTGGCGTTAGTCGCCCGAGTAGATAAGTCGAGTAGCTAAGTGGGCGTTAATCGCCCGGGTAGCTAAGTGGCGTTAGTCGCCCGAGTAGCTAAGTGGGTGTTGGTCACCCGTGTAGCTAAGTGGGTGTTGGTCACCCGTGTAAATACAGTTGGTTCAATAAAAGAGTGTGCTACCCGTGAAGTCGTCTCCCGCCGAGTTACTACATTACAACTGGCGTCAGAAGTAAACCTGTCTTCAAGAAGAATGGACACTAGGAAGACTACCCGTACCCACGAGCGAGGTCGGGAAGACGACGGCGTACCGGGGACACCAACCTTGGGAGGAGAGGACGAGGAGTTGCCGCCGATGCAGCACTTCGCAGTGATGGCCGATGCTCCGCTCGCCTCCGACACCAGCCTGCAGGACGCACACTCCCGTTTGGCGGAGTTGCTACTCGCCGCCGCTGCAATCTTGGCGGAGATCTCCGTTCCAGCGGGCGAGAAAACGGCTGCGGGGTTGGAGGAAGGAGCGAGGCTGGCGGGATCCCGCCAAAAGGCGCTTCGCGCCAAAAGTTTAGAAGTTGGCGCCGTTTTTGAGGGTCCGCCATCGTTTGGCGGGAAGCGCGGACACCACGTGGCCGGGGACCTCCACTCAGCGCAGCCCGCGTCATCAGCGCGCGCCGGAGCTCTCCATTTTGCGCCTGCAGACGGAGCCGACATTTTCTACAACCGCAGCGGGGCGGGGGAAAATCTCCCCGACATCGACGACGATCGAGTCCTCCAGCACAGATTGCCCGCGCTGTCGGCGTTCAAGGCGGATGGGGGCGACTGGGGAGCCTTTCAACGAAGATTCCTCGCACATCAGGAAATGTCGGGGTGGTCCGACACCACTGCCCTGCGTGCGCTGCCGGCGATGCTCGACGGCGACGCGCTTGCAGTCTTCACATCGGCTGCAAGGTCGTCCCGCTCAACGCTGCCGGCCGCACTACACCTAATGGCAAAGGTGTTCGGGCCGCCCTCCACCTGTCGCCACCAGTTCTACGATCGGCGAAAGGCGGTTGGAGAAACAACGCTCGCCTATCGTACGGCGCTGCTAGCCCTGGCGGACGCAGCTTTTCCCCGCATGGACAAGGAGGGGAAGGACGCCATGGTGACGGAGCAGCTGCTGGCGTTGGCTCACAATTTGGGAGTCCCCATTAATGTGGCGGACGAGATGGACATTTGTTCCCTGGGGATCGCCACGAGCATTCACGCCTACGAGGTCCTCAAGCGGAAGTCGACGGTCATCTGTGCATCGGCGGGGAACGCGGCACCGGCCGCCACGGTCGCCGAGCCTCAGCCTGCTGCGTATCGAGACCAGGGGAGTGGAGAACGGGAGGTCGTTCGCCCACACGCTCATCCCGCAAGCTGGAGCAACCGAAACCTACGACGTCCCCCGTCGTCTGCTACAACTGCGGCCTTCGGGGTCACGTCGCGTCCGGGTGCCGGGCTCGGCGTCAGCGCGCCGCGGGACCACGTCCAGACGAGGACCAGGGCCACAAGCCGTCCCAGCTAAACCCGGCAAGTCGCGGCACCTCACACGCTCGGTCCACGTACGGGGCACGTTCGGGTCGCCGCTTGGGGTTGGGGGACCCGCGTGGGGGCACCGGGGGTTCGGTCCGGCGAGGGGGGTTCGTTCACGGCCCGAATGCAGTTCAATGGTCCGAATTGGCCCATAGGATGGTGGCTGCGTCGGCCGGGTCGTCCGTGGTAACGGGGTTTATTGACGGGGTTGAGGTCCGGGTGCTGGTGGATACGGGTGCGTCGGCCACTATCATTTCGGACCTTATTTATAACATTCTTCCCGTCCAATGTCGACCCCTTCTGCCAGTAGACGTGCCATTTTACGCGGCGAACGGGGGTTCCTTGGGAATCATCGGCCAGATTCGGGCGTCTATTTGTATTGGCGATATCAAATTGGCGGGTCCTATTTTTGTATCATCATCGCTGGCCGTTCCTTGTTTGCTAGGCACGGACTTTTTGTCTAAAATGCCCATCAAAATTCTCATAGATCAGGCCTGCATCGAGCTTCCTTCGGGTCGGCGGGTTGCGTTTTTGACGAGTCCTACTAAGATACGCACGATTTGTGCGACGGTGCAGGCGTTGGCGACTCGGACTGTACGGGTGCCCCCGGGATCGCAAATGTTGGTACCCCTTCGGTTGAGGAAACCCCTCGGGGTGGATGCGGGGGAATCAGTCAGGTACTTGGGCCATATAGTTAGTCGAACAGGGATATCGACAGACCCTGCTAAGACGAAATGCGTAAGCTCATGGCCAACGCCAACCTCGGTCACTGAAGTCCGCAGCTTCATAGGATTCGCCTCCTATTACCGGCGTTTTGTTAAGTAGTTTGCCACCATAGCCAGGCCCCTGCACGCTTTGACGGCTAAAGGTGTGCGGTTTCACTGGGGGCCCGAGGAGGAGGCTGCGTTCCGCTCCCTTCGTGACGCCTTGGTGCAGGCTCCCCCCCTGTGTTACCCCGATTTTACGCAGCCGTTTTTGCTTGACACGGATGCCAGTGACACGGGTATCGGGGGAGTGCTCTCACAGGTGGTCGGGGGAGTCGAACGGGTGGTCGCCTACGGTAGCAGAGTCCTGTCCCCTGCGGAACAACGCTACTGCGTGACACGTTGTGAATTGCTGGCGATTGTATTTTTCATACAGCAATTCAGGCCGTATCTTTACGGGCGTCATTTTACGGTTCGTACGGACCATGCGGCTCTCCAATACGCAATGCGGGTGGCGCAGCCGTCCGGCCAATTGTCCCGATGGCTGGAGGTCCTTCAGGACTACCAATTTACGACGGTTTACCGCAGGGGATTGCGCCACTCGAATGCGGATGCCTTGTCGCGGTTGCCACCGCGCACGGAATGCGCATGTCTGCTAGGATCGGCGCGGTGTAAACCTCCTGTCGCCGTTCCCGGGGAAGTTGCGCTCGCCGCCACTCACACTACGGGGGTCGACGCTCCCACGGGGAGGGACTCGCTGTTAGCGTTACCTCTCACCGAGTGGGGCCGTCTCCAAATGGCCGACAGCTCCCTACTCACGCTACGTCGGAAGGTTGACGCTTCCGAAGGGGGGGAAACGCGGGTCGGTTCCTGGGTGTGCAGGCAGGGCCTCTTGATGAAGTGGGACAGCATGTCCCGGCGTCATGCGCTCGTTGTGCCTTTTGCCATGCGGGGTAGGGTCGTCCTGGCTGCCCATGAGCGACTCATGCATCTGGGTTTTCACAAAACGCTCGCCCTAGTCCAGCGAGACTATTATTGGCCGGGGATGGGCAACGACGTGGCGAACATTCTTAAGGGTTGTGTAGGGTGCAACCAAAGAAAACCGCCACCGATAGCGGCTAATCCGCCGCTGCAATCCATTCAGGTTTCGCGCATTAACGAATTGGCCGCGTTAGACATCTTGGGGCCCTTTCCCGCTACACCCAGGGGAAATAAGTTCCTGCTGGTTGGCGTTGAGTATTTCACACGCTGGCCCATGGCTTGGCCACTCGCCAACCAGTCGGCTGCGGCGGTGGCGGACGCCTTTGTCCAAGGTTATGTCATGGACAAGGGCGCCCCCGAACGCTTGCTGACGGACCAAGGGAAGAATTTTGCGAGCGTTTTGTTGCGCGAGGTGTGCGACCTGTTGGGTACGAAGAAGGTGCGTACATCCCCGTACCACCCGCAGACTGATGGAATGGTTGAACGTCTGAACAGGACGATTACGTCTATGCTGTGCCAACAGGTCTGCGACGATCAGGTGGATTGGGACTTACAGGTACCGGGGGTACTCGCGGCCTATCGAATGGCCCCTCATGCGGCGACGGGATTTTCCCCATTTTTTCTTATGTATGGGCGGGAGGCCGATCCGGCCATGGACGTCCAGCTGGGGATTTCCCAGCCACGTGCAAAATCAAAATTGGCAGACCACATCAAGTTTAATATCGCCAGATTGGCTGAAGCGCGTGAGGCTGCGAGATTTAATTCGCGGTCTCGGCAGATCGCGAACGAGAGGTTACATGCACGGAGGGTGCATACGCACGATTGGAAACCAGGCGATAAGGCCTGGCTGCATTGTCCACATGCACCGTTGGCTACGTCCCCCAAATTGTTGAGACCATGGAGGGGACCGGTGGAAATTGTGCGGGTTGCACGACCCCAGAGTGTACTGATTAAATGGGAAAAACGCCGTTGGTACGTGCACGCCTCCCGACTGAAACCCTACGCGGCGCCACCTGACCCCGCTTTGTGCCGTAGCGACCGGGCGTGTGACATGACCGTCAACTCGGGGGGGGATGTGTCGCAGGCTGATCCTCACGTGTCTCCACCTGACCCACCCCCAGGTGTCTCGGGCTTGACGGCTGCTGACCGTCGGGAGCCGGAACCCCGCTGCACGCGTGGATCCCCGATGCCTGGCCCGTGCCTTCCTGAACCGCCGGCACCATCGGGCGGTCAACCACGTCGGGTGCCGTACGACAGACCGGCTAGGCGGACTTGGGCTAGGACACGACACGAGAAAAAAAAAAAAAAAAAAATGTTTTGTTCCCTCTTCTTCAAACTTGAGCTCGCCACCGTGTTCCCCCTCTCCCGGGGTAATGTCCCGTTCAAGGGACGCTCGGAAGGAAGGGGACGCTGCACGAGCCGAAGAAACACATTTTTTTCCGCATACACATTTATTGTTGTCACTCGCCGGATTGTACATATTGTTCTTGTTGCTGTAGTGGCATTTGCCGATCCTTGCGGACTGCGGTGTTCGTGTTGTGTTGTGTGGTTATGCTTGTTGTTGTGTTACGGGGCACACATGGGGGATAAGGAAGTGTTGTTGTTTTTATAGCAGCCGGGTCGGCTGCGAGCTATGTGGTAGGGGGTGATGTAGTGGTGCTGTTGAGTGCGCCGACAGTGATGGATCACGGGGCGGCGCGAGGTGCGGGGTTGGGCACGCCATGTGGGCGTGGTGTGGACGCGCGCGCCGAGAGTGAGGGATGACGGGCGGCGCGGCGTGGGTGTGAAGGCGCTGACACGAGGTGGGGAAAAGAGGATCGTAGCCAGCGCCCGGTGATTGGTTAAGTGGGATAGGTGCTCTCAGCGACGTCCGCAGGAGGGGTATAAAGGGTGATGCGCGAGAGCACTCGGGGTGGTTAACCAGTTAGAGATTAAAGACGGAGTGGAAGGGGTAGGGCCTGTGTGGCTCGAAGGCGAGACCGTGGGACCCGTGGTCCGACGCCCATGTGGGTCGGGACTGTGGGACCCAGGGTCGAGACGGACACCCCAGCTGGGTGTGTTCCGAGAGGCTACGGGGCGTAAGAGCCCATGTCGGTGTAGCCGGAGAACTGTGTAGGGTTAGGCGGGTGTTGGTCACCCGAGTAGCTAAGTGGGCGTTAGTCGCCCGAATAGTTAAGTGGCGTTAGTCGCCCGAGTAGCTAAGTGGGCGTTAGTCGCCCGGGTAGCTAAGTGGCGTTAGTCGCCCGAGTAGATAAGTCGAGTAGCTAAGTGGGCGTTAGTCGCCCGGGTAGCTAAGTGGCGTTAGTCGCCCGAGTAGCTAAGTGGGTGTTGGTCACCCGTGTAGCTAAGTGGGTGTTGGTCACCCGTGTAAATACAGTTGGTTCAATAAAAGAGTGTGCTACCCGTGAAGTCGTCTCCCGCCGAGTTACTACATTACATATATACGCTGGGTTGAAGGTGCAAGAAGAGCGCCTTAACAAAAAGAATGTGCATATGAAGAGGAATTTAGCATATTCATGGGAAATGCGTAGGAGGTGGGCGGGGGGGTTTCAAAGTCATATTATGCCCATGCATTATGCAGGATCAGCAGCACCAAGGGAGGGTGTACGGAGTAGCATTAACAAAGGAAAGGAATGTTAATAGTATGTAGCTGCAGTTACTAAACCACGTAGAAAACTAAAGTATAAACTACATAAAAAACTAAAGTATAAACTGCATAGCACCATCAGTGTACTTACTATACTCTACAATAAGCTGAGTTACTCACAGCAAGTAATACATTACAATTATACGTCGTAAAAAATTATATAATATGCTTCCATCTAAACTTTATTCTCTTACATCACACGAGCATACACCGTACTATATACTGCCATAGATAAACCCAACATTAAATTATATACTGTATTGCATAATGCATGGGCATAATGGGACTTTGAAACCCCTCCGCCCACCTCCTACACGTTGCCCATTGGTATGCTAAATTCCTCTTCATATGCACATTCTTTTGTTAAGGCGCTCCTCCTCGCTACACCTATATAAGCTCCTAGCTTGATAATGTCTCATTCTTCGCCTGAGGACGGCTGCTTGCGTTGTGGCCGAAACGTCGTGAGAATTGTTTTATTATGTTTTATTTTTATTATTTTATTACTTCCCTTCTACGTGACTTTACCGAAAGAACCAAGAAGATGAATCCCTGCAGTCACGAAAGCTTTAAATCGAAATTTAACCGCCTCTACGGGGAGGGTTTCCACATAACTTTGAGATCCTTCAACAAGCTCCGGGATAAGAAGGCTCAGCTAATCGAGTCTCTCACCTTTCTGAAGAGATGCCGCGACTCTAAGGTAATACCAAACGCATTTACACTAACATCTGCTGCTGTAACTTCTTCTAATGCGAAACGAATTCTGTCTAGAACTAGCTTTGCTCTTATCTCAGAGAAAATCAGACTTATGCGCACCGAACTAGATCAGTTAGACAAGACACTCTACAAATCACACTTATCTTTGAGTGCAACAATGTCCACATCGGATTGGGAACACGTGGAAAAAATGACTGCCTCTTCAGCTGCCGCTATGTCGACTAAATGTAAGGACAACTTGATTTCCAAATTCAACCGCCTCTCAAACAAGAAACCGGACCCACACATTGAAAAGCTAGATGTTAACAAAGTCGTAATTAATCGCAGTAACAGTCCTATTTCTGAAGGTTTGAAATCCGTGTTAGCCAAAGGACTAAACTTTGCAGTCACACCTAGACACATACCAGTTAATGATATAATTGCTCGAGTAGATGTAGCTCTCAAGGTCTTGAGTCACATCGCTGCAGACGTAGCAAGATCTGAAATCTCTGTAACCCTCAAAAACGCTAAGATGCCAGCTAGCAACATCAGCAAAGATGAGCGTTTTGAATTAGCTCAATTAAAAAGGAGGGATGACATTGTCATCCTCTCAGCCGACAAAGGCAATGCCACTGTCATCATGGACAAAATAGAATACAACAACAAAATTCAAGAACTACTCAACGATGGCAGCTATACAAAAATAAAAAGAGACCCCACCAACAGCCTCGTCTCCAAAACCAACAACATCATTTCTGCTCCAACCGCATTAATTGATCAGACCAAACAGTTATCGTTGAAACCTTCTGCAGCCAGGCCACCAAGATTGTACGGCTTGCCAAAGATACATAAAGAAGATACACCTCTTCGTCCCATTGTCTCTACTATCAACTCCCCCACTTACAAACTGGCTCGTTTTTTGTCCGAAATCCTACAGCCGTTCACTGGAAAAACCACCTCTGCAGTACTAAACTCTACTGACCTGGTATCGACAATCAAGGGGATTGCCCTGTCCCCAGACGACCTGCTTGTCAGTTTTGATGTGGTTTCCTTGTTCACCAAGGTGCCTGTGCCTGACACCATCGCAATCATTGAAGACTTGGTTCATCAAGGACTGAATGCTGGGGTACCCCCCCTGGTGAGACACTGCTTAACCAATACATACTTCACCTGGAATGGAACCTTCTACAAGCAAATTGAGGGCACCCCAATGGGCTCCCCCCTATCTCCGGTTGTAGCCAACATCTTCATGGAGAAATTTGAGACGGACGCCATCCAGACTGCCACTCTACGCCCGACCTTATGGAAGAGGTACGTAGACGACACTTTTGTCATCTGGCCACATGGCCGGCCTGCTCTAGACCAATTTCTCGACCACATCAATTCCATACACCCAGCCATCAGATTCACCATGGAAGTCGAAAATGATGGCAAGCTACCCTTTTTGGATGTCCTAATCAAAAGGAGACCTGATGGTTCAATGAGCCACTCTGTCTACAGGAAAGCCACCCACACGGATGCTTATCTAAAACCGGATTCCCACCACCATCCATCCCAGAAGAATTCCCTCATCAAGACTCTATATCATAGAGCCCAATGCATCTCCGACCATGAACACATTTCCAGTGAACTCAAACACGTACGCCAAGCTCTTAAGGCTAATGGTTACTCCGACTACACAATCCGCAAAGCCATCACTCCAACCATCAAGAAGGATCAGGTTGAGGAGCCTTTCAAGACCATCACCTTACCCTACATTGCTGGGGTCACAAAAAAGATCTCCAAAATCCTGATTAAACACAAGATCCAGGTCCGATTCAACACAGTACATAAAATCCGTGATCTGGTACCATCTGTAAAAGATGTGATTCCAGACATACAGTACCCTGGCGTCTACAAACTAAGTTGCCTCTGTGGTAGCAGCTACATTGGGGAAACCAAATGACACGTCTCAGACCGCATTTGTGAACATAAAGCTGATCTAAAACACGGTAGGACAAACACCTCAGCCGTGGCAGACCACTGTTACAACTCAGTGGGCTCACATGACATTGACTTCTCCAAGACGGAGGTTCTCTGCAAGCCATCTGGCTATCATGAGAGATTCGTTCATGAGGCGATCCACATATACAAACACAGAGACAATTTCAACCGAGAAGTTGGATTCGGGCTCAGCAATCATTGGAAGGACGTGATAAACCATTTCGGGTCTTAACTGATTGTGTTCACGTTTACGGTGACTTTCAGACCGCAGTCCACTCACTGGCATTGACTATATATCTTTTGTATTCTCCTCAGGGAATGGAGTCTTTGCTCCGCTGCAAGTCTCCAGCCAACAGACAATTTTAACCGAGAAGATGGATTCAGGCTTAGCAATCATTGGAAGGACGTAATAAACCATTTCGATACACATTAGGGTGAGTTGAATAATACATAGTGTTATATTAAAATGTATAAAGTATAAGGTGGTTTACAGCAATACAGTATATAATTTAACGTTGGGTTTATCTATGGCAGTATATAGTACTGTATATGCTAAGAGAATAAAGTATAGATGGAAGTATATTTTATACTTCTTACGACGTAGTATTTTAATTTATTATTTGTTGTTAGTAACTCAGCTTATTGTAGAGTATAGTAAGTATCAGTTTATATTTTAGTTTTTTATGTAGTTTTTACTTTGGTTTTCTACGTGGTTGTTTGGTAAATGCAGCTACATATCATTAACATTCCTTTCCTTTATTAACGCTGTTCCTTGCGCCCCCCCGTGGTGCTGTTGATCCTGCATAATGCATGGGCATAATGGGACTTTGAAACCCCTCCGCCCACCTCCTACACGTTGCCCATTGGTATGCTAAATTCCTCTTCATATGCACATTCTTTTGTTAAGGCGCTCCTCCTCGCTACACCTATATAAGCTCCTAGCTTGATAATGTCTCATTCTTCGCCTGAGGACGGCTGCTTGCGTTGTGGCCGAAACGTCGTGAGAATTGTTTTATTATGTTTTATTTTTATCATTTTATTACTTCCCTTCTACGTGACTTTACCGAAAGAACCAAGAAGATGAATCCCTGCAGTCACGAAAGCTTTAAATCGAAATACAATGCCAGTGAGTGGAAACGCGGTCTGAAAGTCACCGTAAACGTGAACACAATCAGTTAAGATCCGAAATGGTTTATTACGTCCTTCCAATGATTGCTAAGCCAAAATCGAAATTTAATTATTACTGGCCAAGACTAATTAGAGAAATCCATTGAAATTGAGAGAAACAGAAATAACTTCAATCGCTCTGACAGCTACAGGCTTAGTGCGACCTGGAAGCGTATTATCTAATAAATACAATTACAATTCCTTATAAGGGAAACAAATACCAATGAGTAACAATTGAATGATTACCAATCTATATAATTACAATACCCCCCCTCCTTGCCTCGAATCACTGTACCAGATTGAATTGAATTAAATGATGACGTCACCCTGAGGCTGTTCTATTTAAGAAGGGAATCAACAGGAGAGCTTCACCATTCTTGCCTGATGAAGCTGATTGTAATTATCAGCGAAACGTCGTACTCAAATAAAAAAATGCTGTTGATCCTCTCTTCAGCACATCGGTAGGCTAAAGAAGTGAATTATTTTGTCCTTTGAAAACGTGACAGATTTTTTACTGTTTGGCCGTGTCGGTGGTGGAGGGTTACGACACATTTATAAATAACGCGATCTGACCCAAAAACCTATATTATGAATAATATTGGTCGCGAAAGCCTACGTGTTAAATGGAGCATGTTTGTTAAGAATTTGGAGAAACGAGTACCCGAAGGTCTCCAAAGCTGTAGTAAGGTTGGGGATATCGTAGAGACACTAAGAGTAGGAGGCACTCTGTTTATTAACATGGCCTTACAGTAACATTTAGTAACTACGTTTCCCAGTCAGGACAGCTGGTAGACTGCCTGACTGGCGACGCCGAGATGGTGAAGACGGCGACGATGGTGAAGACTCCAGAAGCACGACGGGATCCCACTCCAAACGACAGCCACGAGATCACCTCCCAGGGCCCCTCTTATACTGTCAGCATGCGCCCTCGGCCACGCCCCCTTCTGGAACCTACTAGCGGGTTCTCGATATGCCCCTTCCGTAACCTTTCCCCTAGATCCCTCTCTGGTCTATTACGTGGCCTGCTGTCAGTCAGGGCTGCTGTAAGCTGCAGATCCCTTCCCTGCCAGCAGCCAGCGCTATGCTGCTACGTGACCGATTCTATGTCACCTCACATGTTTACCAAGTTGAGTGTCGGCCGAGTCTGCCACTTTTGGTTATGAGTGTTGCATGCTTGGGATTCTTCTTTTCATCCTCTGTAGATTTAATTTGACATGCTAATTTCCACGCAACGTCTCTCAGACTTCCATTTTATATGGCATTTTCCTGTTCTTTACCAACATTCCAATGGCCAGGCACTTTAGAGTAACCCATTACCTTTTCCCACAACATCATCACATCGTTCTCCTGGATCATCGTTTTTATGGATTTGATCAATTGCCCACGGTTCACTGGTTAGTTTTTGTATTTTCTTATGTCACTCTCTTTCCAGGTGGGACTATGTGGCGTGAAGTTGTGTTGCACATAACCAGAATCGGCGCACACCACGGTTTTCTGTACTCGACTGTCAGTTGCCATCCCCGGGGCAATATGCGCATTTGTGGACGCGTCGATTTTATTTTGTGCCCCATTGGGTCCCCGCTTTTGTGCTTTTGAGTGCTGGCTTGATCCGTCATGAATCTTCCATTCCTCCATTTCAGCACGCCGATCTATATCCATCATCAAGGTGTCAGTGCAAATATTTTCATCCAAAGGCCTGCTTTGCTCAGGGCATGTCCCTGTAACACGTTTCTTGGCCCCATCCATAGTACAATCGTGCAAATCCGCGAGACAATGGGCGACTTTTCCAATTAGCCTGCTCGACATGCAGTTTCCATCCTCTGTGTGTGTGTGGGTTGGGGAATTCTTCCTTTTGAACTCCCGCTCATCATGTTCTGTGTGGTTGCTGTGTGAGATGTGTTTGTTGTGTTTCAACTCACGCTCATCATGTTCTGTGTGTGTGAGTTATGTTTTCCTTTGAACCCACGCTCATCATGTTCTATGTGTGTGTTATGATAGTTATGTTTTTGTGTTTTGCGTCCCTCTGGTGATCAGGTTTAACTCCCACTACCGCCTGTTTGTCATCATCCACTGTTGGATCACACATCAATGCAGATGTGTTTTTATGTTCGATAGGTATGTCAATTACTGGAGTGATGCTTGCGTTCTCCACCACATTATCTGAATTGATGCCCGATGCATTTAAAGTTTCCCAATCATTGCTATCCTCCTGGTTTGTCTTGCCACGAGCCTGAAAATATTCTCTAAGGAAGCTGCCATTTTGCAGTAATTAAGTGGGCAGTGCTTTCACTGGCAGCTCATTCTTAATTAATGTGGGTGATTCACCTCGTGTTTGTGCCACATTTTGGATCTCAGTTGAGCCAATTTTTTTTTCCTGTTTCTGTACTCCCTCCTGGTATCGCCGGTGGGAGTATCAATGGGGAATGGGCAGATTGTGTTTGACCTTGAGTGGGTTGTGGCATGGGGTCCTGGAATGATTTCCTGCCTGTTCTCTACACCCTGCGATTCCTATAATTACCTGTTTTTGTGCTCTGTGGTCCCCTAGAATTTGTGTGCCACCCTTTAGCTGGATTGTTACCTTGCCACCTGTGAGTGTAATTCTGTTGGTAGTTCGTGGGTGCTTGCTCCTGTCTGTATTGTCGTACCTGGTGTATTCGATGCCTCACATGTGGGGTGCTGTAGCTGCTCACGGGATTTTTACTTCCCTCGAGATGGCTGAGTTCATTGTCTCTGATTTCCCTGTGTGTTTTGCCCGGGTTTTTGCTCCTAATTATATATAGACATGCCATGTGAGCCTTATTCTCTATGTGGCATAAGGAGGCCATCTCTGGGTCCAACACCATTCCCACAATTTCTGTAATCTCTAGACTCAAGGATTCAAAAAACATAGTCTCGAACGTTTTGTCACCTTCATGGTATTGATCAACATCACCTGCATAATATGCTCTTTTAAACTGTAGGAAGTAATCTCGCGGATCCTCGTCTACGCACTGAGTTGAATATTCACAAAACTTCCTAATCACTGCCAGGCTCAGGTGTTTAAGATCATTCCTAACCTTGTATGGTAGCGACTTTACCCATGGTGTAGAATGTTCATGTAAACTTCTTTTCAGCAGACTTGCTTTCTCGTCCAACTTCCTGTTGCGATATGGGTGTGTATGTCTTTGTTCTATTTATGTGAATAAAAATAGGGAATTCTAACGAGAGCTTTGTCCATCAATTTAAGAGTTTTACTACTGAAGGCGTATTCTGAAAGTTGGGCATCGTCAGAGGAGTCAATGTCAGATGAACTATCACTCAAACTGTGGCGACGCTTACCATAAATTCTGATATTGGTGTAGAGGCGTTTCATAACGTCTGCCTGCAGCCATTGCTGCTCTGTTAGTCTCCCGTCCTGCTTATTTATTTTCAAGAGTTGTATTTCCGTGTGCTGGTGCCATAGCCGCTCTGTTATTGTCCCGCCTTGCATGTTGCTGTTCTGAGGTATACTTAGCTCTGCTCACAGCCATAGCTGCTCTGCTTTTTTGTTGTTTTGCTTGTTGCTGCTCTGTATTTTCATCAGCTCTTGATGTGACTGTTGTTATTCGATGAGTGGCACGAAGTTTTGTTGCGCATAGTCTTTTTTTTCTGGGAGGCATACTGAAGGTGAACAATGTAATGGAGGCATAGCTTGTAATGAACATTGCAAGGTTGACTCAGGGAAAACGTTACGGTTTTGTATGGTAAGTCGTGCGTCATCCCCCTTAAGATGTTGCTCCATCTGTTAGTGATTTATTTGGATGCTGATGTCATGTATCAGGAGATAAAATATGTTGCTTTGTAATTAAATATGTGTTGGTGTTATGTTTGTGTTTACCACATGCGCACATTTCATAAATATCCTGCCCCCCCCCCCCCCCCTGGGCGGTTTGCATTAGGAACATCTTGGCCGATTTTTCTATCTTTTTGTTTGTGACATGATGCTGCCAGTTGCCGAACAGGCAAACACATTAATAAATTGTCGAAAATAAGCTTAATAACAACTGTAGGAGGCTGCTAGACCTTTGTACAGCCCATGGACTGGTAATTACCAACACGCTGTTCTGGCATCGGCATATCGACACTACATAATGGATGCACGCCGGGTCCAAGCAAGTGACGAAAGAGCATATGCAGGCCCATGTCCTTGACACCAGGACCTACAGTGGAGCTGATACGCCCTTCTTATCTGTAAGATGCGCCTAGCATTATTCCACTCCAGATGTGGGTGTACATCCAGGACCTCATTGAAACTCACAGTGGCCTGATCTCTGCTAGCTGATGAAAGTTCAATCTAGATTTGAAGTTATCGTGGCTGCAGGGATCCATACTCTTTGGTTCTTTCGGTAAAGTCACATAGGTATAAAATAAAATATATTAAATCACGACGTTTCGGGCGCAACACAAGCGTCCATCAACAGGTGGGACAACCACAGCAAGAAACAATTTCTGAAGTGGGCAAAAGGGCTGCTGTAACAAGAGGCTATATAGGTAAGAGAGGGGGGAGGAGCCAGGGAGGAGAGATAGAGAGGGGGGTGTGGGGTAGATGGATTAAGGGGCGAGCACGGCCAAATGCCGGGGGGGGGGGGGTGGGGGAAGTGAGCGGGGCTGGGAGTGGGAGGCTGAAGAAACTGGAGATGCAGATATGAAGGCAACACCATAAAGCAGTTAAGGTTTTACCTGGTTAATAACGCCTGCTATATATGGTAACGTGATGGTTTTGATCGGCGTCTCAGGAGGTTGTTTCTTCATGGTTTCTCCATGGTTTGAGAAACAGCTTTGCGAATAATGCGGTCCGAGTACCCATTCATCTTGAGGGCCTGGTGTACGTGTTCCAGTTTGCTGGCTAGGTGGTGTTAGTCAGAAATGCAGTGGGCCCTATGGTGTAGTGTTTTGATGAGGACATTCTTCTGTGCTGGATGGTGGTGGGAATCAGGTTTCAGATATGAATCTGTGTGGGTGGGTCTCATGTTATTGTTTTTTCTGAAACCAAAGTACTCTGCAAACCTTCCGGCTACTATGAAAGGTTTGGTCATGAAGGCATCCAGATATTTCAACATAGACATAACTTCAACAGAGAAGATGGATACAAATTGAGCAATCATTGGAAGGATGTTATTAACCAAGTAAAACCTTAACTGCTTTATGGTGTTGCCTTCATATCCGCATCTCCAGCTTCTTCAGCCTCCCATTCCCAGCCCTGCTCCCCCCCCCCCCCCTGGCATTTTGCCATGCTCGCCCTTTAATCCCTCTACCCCACACCCCCTTTCTATCTCTCCTCCCTGGCTCCTCCCCCCTCTCTTACCTATATAGCCTCTTGTTACAGCAGCCCTTTTGCCCACTTCAGCAATTGTTTCTTGCTGTGGTTGTCCCACCTGATGACAGGCGCTTGTGTTGCACCCGAAACGTCGTAATTTATTTCATTTTATACCTACGTGACTTTACTGATGAAAGTTGCAAGTGAGAATTTCATCATCACTTGCAGTTCGTTTTGGCATCGTTCCCAACTTCTCCTGATAACAAGGGTAAATAGGCGAGGTTTAGGACTGTTGCTCGTGTAGCTGTAATGGCTGCTTTTGGTGCACAGTCCAATCGTCCCCAGAGACCTTGGCTGACAGAGGAGGTGTTGCATCTGGTTGAGTAAATGCAAAAGGCCTACTCTCACTGTCTACAGTATTTAACTTGGATTTGCGCTGATGGGCAGCAGCAGGGATGGTTGTCCAAGGCTGTCCTGGCCATTTGCTAGGTCGTGGTGCTTGTTCTTGTCAAAAAAACAGGATGAGAGTTTGTGGTTTGACATCTGACTTCCACAAACTCAATAAGATCTCCGTGGCTGACGCGTGCCCGCTCCCACGAATGGATGATTCGTTGGACGCTCTGGCGGGGGCGCTGTTTTTCTCTACCCTTCACTTGCTGTTGGAGGTCTGGCAGTTGCCTCTAAATGAGAGTTCAAAACGCGTTTCGAACACCGCAAGGGTTGTTTGAATTTAACCGGCTTCCGATGGGTCTCCACTCGGCTTCAGCCACATTCCAGAGGTTCATGGAGCTGATGTTGGCAGGGCTCCAAGGAGACTCCTGTCTGATCTACTTGGACGACCTTATCGTTTTTGACTGTACGTTCCAGGAGCATTTGCAACGGTTGCGTGCACTTTTTCTTAAAATGCGGGCTGTGAACCTCAAATTTAAGCCACAGAAATTCCATTTGCTGCAATGGTCAGTGCGGTACCTGGGACCCAGAGAAGGCTGTGTGCGCTTATGCACATGGCCGACACCCAAGTCGGTGGGTGACGTGCGTAGTTTTGTTTGGTTCGCCTCTTACTATCACCATTTCATGAAACCTCTCCACGCTCTTACGGCCAAGGGACAGAAATTTCAATGGGGGAGAGGAGGCTGTTTTTGTCATGCTTCAGGATGGTCTTGTCAACGAACCTCCTCTTCTATACCATGATTTTTCCTTAACTTTCGTCCTAGACATGGACGCCAGTAACATCGGAAATGGCGTTATGTTATCCCAGGTCATGGACAGGGTGGAGAACGTGGTAGCATATGCGAGTAAAGTGTTGTTGCCGGCCGAGCAGCATTACTGCGTGATGCACCGATAATTGCTGGCTATAGTGGTTTTCGTCCAACAGTACCGTCCGTACCTCTATGGTAGGAGTTTTGAGGTATGCACGGACCATGTGGCTCTCCAGTACACTCTGCATATTGAACAGCCATCTGCATCTGGCCAGCTCTCTCAATGGATGGAGGTCCTTCAGGACTACTCATTTAATGTTTCTTATTGGAAGGGTCTTCATCACGTATATGCTGATGCGCTGTCGCGACTGCCACTGAGTGACGGGTGTGCATGTCTCACGGGTGCGGGGCGATATAAGCTGGTTGACACGGGGTTACCTCCCTCTGTCGTGGCGTCAGTTGACGCTCGACCCCCCGGTGGTTTCAACGTTTTGGATGCGGGACTGTGATGCCGCCGCCACGAAGCCGTTCAGCAGGCGCCCCATCTACGACCTCGCCACCACCAAGCGACGGTGCCAACCCCGCGTCCCCCTCACCTCACCTCACATGAACACACCCGCACGCATTTCCCCCCCCCCCCCCCATAGAGCTCCGAGGGGAGGTCACCTGGCCGACCGGTTTTTATCCGAGAAGCCCTTATCGGGATTAAACTTTCACGGTTTCCGGCGACCAGGGAATAGGACGACCTCCCCCGACGCTACTTTGCACCGCGGCGCTGCGACCGGCCTTAAGATTGCAAGGTCGCAGCGAGGGGCCACTCGGCCACCGCGGGTGAAACGCATCCCACACACCCCACACACGCAAGTATCGACGGGGCAGGCAGAGGGAATAAGCATTGTGATGGAGGAGCATCATTAGAAAACACGCAGCGCATCTGAATTGCATAATCAGGCACCCCCCGCACAGGCAGCGGAGGGATGGCATAATTACGCTCGGGCACGCAGGCACCATTGTTAGGGGAGTTAAAGGATAAGGCTGTTAGTATGAGTAATCGGGAGAGCGGGGTCACGCGGGGAGCCGTGCACAAATTCCCACGGCACACCTTTGTGACGGACGCCGCCGCATGAACTGCAATAATGGGGGGGCCTGCGTGAGAAAGGGATTGATTGGAATTTGCGCCGCGCAGGTCGCTCATTGATTAGCATAACAAAAGCGCCGTGGAGGCGCCGCGGAGCCGCCGTGCTCGTGCAAGGGGGGCGCGAGCCATTGTTTAGAGTTTACGCCGCACGGACAGAGGATTAATTAGCATACCGAAGGTGCACGGTACGTGGGAAGGGGGTAGGGGCCTGGGTCCGGGAATTAGGATAAAAGGGAGCGTAGCGAGGTAGAGCTCTCTCTTACTCCGAGAAGCCAGCGTCCAAGACGGCCCCAGCTCTGCCCTCCGGACGTCCGTGCGACGTGTCGAGGCAAGCAGCGAGGAAAACCCACGGAACGTCGAGTGCCTCAAACCGTGAGTAAGGAGGTAAAAGTATTTCGTGAACGATAAATAGGGAATAGGTCCCGGGGATAGTAGAGTAGGCAGCCTCGTCGATTCATACTGACTCAACAACCAGTCCCAGGTAGCAGACAATAAATCATTAATAGCTGATCGTGGCCTCGTGTGATCTCGTGTTATAAGTGTGAACGCGTGTGGTACTGTGTATGCGTAAGCTCGCGGCGTGCGTAATCGGCGTACCCCAGGTGCGCGATCATAACGTGAGCGGCCAGCGGGCGGCGAGCGCTGCGCAGAGCGGCGCAAGAGTGGGTATCGCGTGTGGAGCTGTATGCGTGTGTGCGCGCACGTTCACTACGTGTATAATACAGGTGCGCGATCCTAACGTGAGCGGCCAGCGGGCGGCGAGCGCTGCGCAGAGCGGCGCAAGAGTGGGTATCGCGTGTGGAGCTGTATGCGTGTGTGCGCGCACGTTCACTACGTGTATAATACAAGTGCGCGATCCTAACGTGAGTGGCCAGCGGGCGGCGAGCGCTGCGCAGAGCGGCGCAAGAGTGGGTATCGCGTGTGGAGCTGTATGCGTGTGTGCGCGCACGTTCACTACGTGTATAATACAGGTGCGCGATCCTAACGTGAGTGGTCAGTGTTGAGTGAGTGCCGCGCAGAACTGTGTGTGGGTGTGCGCGTACGTAATTAACCATGCCTACTATGCGGACCCGCGGGGGAGGGGAATCCTCGAGCGACGGCTCTCACCCCATGGGTGAAGAACCCAGCAGCGGTTCGCCTAGCAGCGAGGGGGCGAGTAATGAGGTTAACCCGGCCGTTAGCGGTACAGAGGGAGGGATCTCGGGGGCCAGCGACCCCCACATAATGGTGTCAGAAACGGGACGATCCCCCGCACCCCCAAGGGAAAGAGGCCCCCCAACCCAGGTTAAAATCAAATGCACATTTACGGGCAAAGGAATTCCATCATGGAAATCGTTTGCCCGCAGCATCAGGGGGGCTAAAAAGGTTAATGGGTGGTCGGATGAGGAGGCGTTGCAGCAGTTAGAGATACATTTAGATGGGCGGGCAGCTGACTTTGTGGAAGCTTTGCCCGCAAGCGCACAAACTCAGTGGGAAAAATTAATGTGCGAACTCGAACGGCGCTTCGGCGCCTATGACGAGGAGGATGTGCAGACGGCCTTAGAGGCACGCCGTCGCCAACCCGGCGAGGATCTACAAGATTACGCCGAGGATGTACGCATGTTGACGCAGCTCGCATACCCAGAGTACGAGGCCAAAATAATTGAGGGCCTCGCCGCCGGTAAAATCCAGCGATATTTGGCACGCACCCCATGGTGGCAACCAAATGTAGACGGTGCACGCCTCTCCTTTAACACCCTCGTCGAGCGCGCGCGCAAATGCGAGAAACTCTCGGGTGAGCGCGCGCATCCTCGAGGGAGGGGACGAGAGTGCGCCGTAGTGAGCCTACTCTCCGACGAGGAGGAAGAGCCCGCCGTCGCAGTAAGGGGATGGGCAAGGGAGCCCCAGAGACCCAGCGAGACCACCCCGGGGTGGGTAGCCGGGTTACAGGCCGGTGTGGGAGATATGATAACCCAAGCACGCGAGGAAACGAATAAAAATATGACCAAACTGCAATCCTCCGTTGAGACCATCCGATCCGAAATGGGGGACCTACGCGCCACGGTGGGAGGGTTATCTGGAAGGGTAGCCCGACTAGAGGAGGAGGGTGGACAGCGGCATAATGGGGGGGGAGGGAGTGGGCAGGGGGCCCACTACGGAGCTGCCCCCCCTCCTCGGGCATGTTATATGTGCGATCGCCGAGGGCATTTAGTGAGAGACTGTCCTGAAATCACCCGAGCTAGGCAGACGCGGGGGTTAAACTCCAACACCTCCTAGTGAGCGGACCAACTAGGGGTGCAATCGACGCGTTCCCGATACAAATAGACGATAATGAGAATAATGGCGAGCGAGTGATCTCCACACAGGTTCCAGCAACAACGCCCACAGAAACGGTGACTCCTGGCGACTGGCTACGGGAGCTGGTAGCGGGGATCACGGGGGCCACGTCGCTGGTGGAAGGGGAGGTAAACAGAGTGCGTACCCGAATCCTGCTGGACACGGGGGCGGTGGCCTCGCTCGTGAGTGCAGCGCACTGCAGCGCGATCGGGGTCGACGTGCGTCACCTGCAGGCCCCGGACCGCGCGCTGCACACGGCGAGCGGAGCCGGAATGGGGCTGCTGGGGAGAGCCACCCTAGAGGTCCGCATAGGCAGCCAGGTGTGCACCCAGGAGTTCTACGTGTCGAGTGCGTTGTGTCACGAGTGTATTGCAGGTACCGACCTCTTAGAAAAGCTGGGACTCAACGTGCAACCCGCCAGCAATGCGCCACCATGGAGAGCAACGGCTAGCGGATTCCATTCCTGGGACGAGAACCAACGCGCCCCCGCTTCGCACCTGTGGCCGCTATCCTGGCGACGGCAGTCACCATCGGGCCGCTCACCGAGATGCTGGTGCCGGTGGCAACATCCCTCACCGACCCCGCGCTCCGACCATCAGGGGAGGTAATGCTAACCCCTCACCCGGAGTTGGCAAAACGGTATGGGGTCGTGGGATCCGCCACGTTGGTAAACGCAGATGGGGACCGATTGTTTATGCGGATGTTTAACCCTCACAGTACCCCAGCGATACTGCGACGGCGCACCCCGATAGCCACCGTACACCCCCTGCACGCACGCCACTCTGACGACTCGGTGTTCGCACTCTGGGCTGAGCTGAGGACCCCGGTCGTCCTGAGGGTGACCAGGACCTGGCCTGGCGAGTCGGCCCGACTCCCCGAGCCGAGGTCGTTTCCCTACTCGACGCGTTACATGTACCATGGGCAGATTTACCTAAGGGAGAGGCCGATCGGCTGCGCGAGTTACTGCAGGAGTATGCCGACGTGTTCAGTGAACACGACTCGGACGTGGGTCGGACTGACCTTGTTAAGCACCAAATTGACACCGGTGCAGCCCGACCCATCAAACTCCCTGCGTACTGAGTGGGCGCACCCGAACGCGCCCAGATCAAAGAGGCGGTTGGGGACATGCTTCGTGATAACATAATTCAGCCCTCGGCGAGCCCCTGGTCAGCCCCGGTGGTACTAGTAACGAAAAAGGATGGGTCAACGCGGTTCTGCGTCGATTACCGTAAATTAAATGCAGTCACGCTCGGCGACGCCTTCCCCATACCCCGCATCGACGACACTTTTGACAGCCTCGCCGGAGCGCGATATTTTTCCACCCTCGACCTCGCGTCCGGGTACTGGCAGGTGGAGATGGCGGAGGAGGATCGGCCGAAAACCGCATTCACCACCCCGATGGGACTATTCTAGTTTCGAGTACTCCCGTTCGGACTCACCAATGCGCCCGCGACGTTCCAGCGGCTGATGGAGTTGGTGATGCGGGGCTTGCAATGGGAACAGTGCCTGATTTATTTGGATGATGTGATAGTGTTCAGTAGATCTTTGTCTGAGCACTGGTCCAGGTTACGAGAGGTGTTCCAGCGACTGCGAGCGGCTCATCTCAAGCTCAAGCCACGTAAGTGTTACATCGCACAACGCGAGGTGGGGTACCTCGGGCATCGCGTCAGCGAGGCAGGCGTGCACACCGATCCGGAGAAGGTACGCGCCGTAGTGGAGTGGCCACGGCCAAGGAATCTGACGGAGATCAGATCATTTTTGGGGCTTGCCACCTATTATCGTCGATTTGTAAAGGGATTCAGCGAGATTGCACGCCCCCTCACCCAACTCACTTCCCCTCAGCACCCCTATCAGTAGACGGGGGCCTGCCAGACGGCCTTCACCACTCTCAAAAACCACCTCACCCACGCCCCCACCCTCGCTTTCCCCGATTTTACCACCGATTTTATTTTGGACACCGACGCCTGCAGCAGCGGGCTGGGCGCGGTGTTATCACAGGTGCAGGACGGAACGGAACGAGTAATCGCGTACTTCAGCCGGACCTTGAGTGGGGCCGAGCTGAACTATTGTGTGACCCGCCAAGAGTTGTACGCCGTGATTTTCGCATGTAAGCAGTTCCGGCCGTATTTGTATGGCAGGAAATGTCGCGTACGCACTGACCATTATGCTCTGCAGTTTCTTCTTACATTCAAGGAGCCGCAGGGGCAGATGGCTCGGTGGCTGGCGCAGTTGCAGGAGTACAACCTGCAAATCGAGTACCGGGCTGGCCGGACGCATGCAAACGCGGACGCCTTGTCGAGGCGGCCCACGGTGTACGCCGAGACAAGGGCGGAGGAGGCCTGCCCGTGTTTCACGGGGGGACGCTGCCTGCAGGCAACGGACCCCCAAGAGGCCGCGGCCACTGATCCCCCCCCAGCGAGAGAGAGTGCAGTGTGCGCCACAGAGACCCCCGCAGGTGGCACCGAGGATCCCGTCGGCCGCCCGGCAAGCGCGGGACCCCCGGCTCGGGGCCCGGCGAACCACCCCGCCCTGATCGGACGGATCCAAGAGGACGTCGGCTGCGCCTTCCCGGGCCTGAACGACGAGCAGCTGAGACAGACCCAACAGCGGGATCTGGATCTGGCGGCGGTGGAGGCGGCGCTGCGGGAGGAGAAGAGCGCCCTACCAGGACCCTGGAGCGGTTTGTATGCCCGGTTGTGTGTGCGGAACGGAGTGGTACGGGAGTTAACCGAGGCCGGCCAGCAGGGGTGCGTCTGTGTTCCTGCCCAGGTGCGACCCCAGCTGCTACGGCTGGTGCATAACCACCCGCTCGGGGGCCATGACGGGGAACGACGCACTCGAGAGATCCTGCGTCGCCAGTATCTCTGGCCCAAATTGGCACAAGACGTGGCCGCCTGGGTACAGGGCTGCCGCGCCTGTCAGCAGTGCGGGCCGAAACCGGCACAATACCAGGTACCCCTAAGGCCGTTCCGCGTCAGCCGCACGAATCAGCTGGTCGGGATCGACCTACAGGGACCATTCCCACGATCCCATCGAGGCAACCGGTATATCCTCATAGCGGTGGAGTATTTCACCCGCTACCCCGTGGCAGTGGCCATCCCTGATAAAACGGCCTTGGTGGTGGCCCGAGCATTCGTAGAGCATTACGTACTTAAGCATGGGATCCCCGAACGAGTCCTCACCGACCAGGGTAGCGAGTTCGAGGCTGAGTTGTTTCAAGCGCTGTGCCGAGAATTCGGAATCCAGAAGGACCGAACCACAGCCTACCACCCCCAGGCGAACGGTATGGTGGAGCGCATGAATCAGACCTTAGCGGGGAAGCTCAAACGTATGACGGCCGCACATCAACGGGATTGGGACGAACACCTCCCCTACGCCCTGTTCGCCTACACCACCACTGTGCACACATCGACGGGACAAACCCCGTTCCTAATGATGTTTGGTCGTGAGTCTCGTTTACCCGCAGATCTGCTGTTCGGCGTTCCCCCACCCCAAACGGAGGAAGGGAGCCGCCCCATCGAGCACCTGATGGAGACCCTACGAGGGGTCCGGGGCCGGGCCTACCCGCACGGGGAGGCTGCGCATCGGCGACAGGAGCAGAGCACCCGCCCCCGCATGGAGCCCCCCCTCTTCTCGACAGGCGAAAAGGTATGGCTACCCACCCCTCGCGTCGGGACCGGACAGGTGGGGAAGCTGACGACCTACTGGCGGGGACCGTGGACCGTGGTGCGGAAAATCTCCCCCTGGACGGTATTGATCCAAGGTGGAGAGAGAGGACGCGAAACGGTGGTCAACGTCCGCCGTTTAAAATCATGGAGAGCAGCTCCGGCGGAGGAGATCCCCGCCGCTGGAGTACCGCGGACCCACGGGACCCCCACCCGGGCTCGAGGGCCTCGCGCACTACATGGGCCCCGCCGGACCCTCAGTCCCGAGGCGCCCCGACCCCGCCAGGGGACGGCGCGGACGACGGCCCCTAAACCCCTCCGCTTCTGAGTTTGTACCCCAGCCCGCAGGTACCGAGGGACAGGGAGAGCCGCTGGAGTGGAGGAGGAGGCCGCCGCAGGAGCTGCAGAGGACGGAGCCACCCGCCCCGAGACCAGCCACGAGGTCCGGACGGACCCCCCGGACCCCGCAGCGTTTCCTCGTGGGCGCGGCTCAAGCAAGGTGCTCCAGTCATCCCGGGACGGGGACCAGCACCTCGGGGGGCTATGTGATGCCGCCGCCACGAAGCCGTTCAGCAGGCGCCCCATCTACGACCTCGCCACCACCAAGCGACGGAGCCGACCCCGCGTCCCCCTCACCTCACCTCACATGAACACACCCGCACGCATTTCCCCCCCCCCCCATAGAGCTCCGAGGGGAGGTCACCTGGCCGACCGGTTTTTATCCGAGAAGCCCTTATCGGGATTAAACTTTCACGGTTTCCGGCGACCAGGGAATTGGACGACCTCCCCCGACGCTACTTTGCACCGCGGCGCTGCGACCGGCCTTAAGATTGCAAGGTCGCAGCGAGGGGCCACTCGGCCACCGCGGGTGAAACGCATCCCACACACCCCACACACGCAAGTATCGACGGGGCAGGCAGAGGGAATAAGCATTGTGATGGAGGAGCATCATTAGAAAACACGCAGCGCATCTGAATTGCATAATCAGGCACCCCCCGCACAGGCAGCGGAGGGACGGAATAATTACGCTCGGGCACGCAGGCACCATTGTTAGGGGAGTTAAAGGATAAGGCTGTTAGTATGAGTAATCGGGAGAGTGGGGTCACGCGGGGAGCCGTGCACAAATTCCCACGGCGCACCTTTGTGACGGACGCCGCCGTATGAACTGCAATAATGGGGGGGCCTGCGTGAGAAAGGGATTGATTGGAATTTGCGCCGCGCAGGTCGCTCATTGATTAGCATAACAAAAGCGCCGTGGAGGCGCCGCGGAGCCGCCGTGCTCGTGCAAGGGGGGCGCGAGCCATTGTTTAGAGTTTACGCCGCGCGGACAGAGGATTAATTAGCATACCGAAGGCGCACGGTACGTGGGAAGGGGGTAGGGGCCTGGGTCCGGGAATTAGGATAAAAGGGAGCATAGCGAGGTAGAGCTCTCTCTTACTCCGAGAAGCCAGCGTCCAAGACGGCCCCAGCTCTGCCCTCCGGACGTCCTTGCGACGTGTCGAGGCAAGCAGCGAGGAAAACCCATGGAACGTCGAGTGCCTCAAACCGTGAGTAAGGAGGTAAAAGTATTTCGTGAACGATAAATAGGGAATAGGTCCCGGGGATAGTAGAGTAGGCAGCCTCGTCGATTCATACTGACTCAACAACCAGTCCCAGGTAGCAGACAATACATCATTAATAGCTGATCGTGGCCTCGTGTGATCTCGTGTTATAAGTGTGAACGCGTGTGGTACTGTGTATGCGTAAGCTCGCGGCGTGCGTAATCGGCGTACCCCAGGTGCGCGATCATAACGTGAGCGGCCAGCGGGCGGCGAGCGCTGCGCAGAGCGGCGCAAGAGTGGGTATCGCGTGTGGAGCTGTATGCGTGTGTGCGCGCACGTTCACTACGTGTATAATACAGGTGCGCGATCCTAACGTGAGCGGCCAGCGGGCGGCGAGCGCTGCGCAGAGCGGCGCAGGAGTGGGTATCGCGTGTGGAGCTGTATGCGTGTGTGCGCGCACGTTCACTACGTGTATAATACAGGTGCGCGATCCTAACGTGAGTGGCCAGCGGGCGGCGAGCGCTGCGCAGAGCGCCGCAAGAGTGGGTATCGCGTGTGGAGCTGTATGCGTGTGTGCGCGCACGTTCACTACGTGTATAATACAGGTGCGCGATCTTAACGTGAGTGGTCAGTGTTGAGTGAGTGCCGCGCAGAACTGTGTGTGGGTGTGCGCGTACGTAATTAACCATGCCTACTACGTGGACCCGCGGGGGAGGGGAATCCTCGAGCGACGGCTCTCACCCCATGGGTGAAGAACCCAGCAGCGGTTCGCCTAGCAGCGAGGGGGCGAGTAATGAGGTTAACCCGGCTGTTAGCGGTACAGAGGGAGGGATCTCGGGGGCCAGCGACCCCCACAGGACACCTCCAGGTGGAGGATGCCTCCTTGTTTAAGATAAGGCACCGTGTTGCGAACGCTAAAGAGGGGATGAACCGACGCGGTTTGGCCCCTGTGATCCTTAAAGGGGGTCTATTAATGCGTTGGGATGGCGGGTTGCGCCGCTACAGTATCATGGTGCCCACTGTCCTGAAGGGTAGGGTCATTTTGGCGGTACACGAATGGCTGATGCACCTTGGTGTACAGAAACACTCGCAACCCTCAGACTCGACTTCTTCAAGCCCGGAATGTTGGGAGATGTATACAACGTGCTGAAGGGGTGTTTGCAATGCGCTCGCTGGAAACCCCCACTGAGAATGTGCTGTCCGCCATTGCAATCGATTGCTGTGTCCCGCATAAACGAACTCATCGTGCTCGACGTCCTCGGACCCTTTCCGACCACACCACGAGGAAATAAATATTTAATGGTGGGGGTCGAATATTTTTCTCGATGGCCAATGGCCTGGCCGCTTCCAAACCAGTCAGCTGTGGCTATTACCGAGGCATTCCTTAACGTCTATGTGTTGGATAAGGGGGCCCCGGAGCACCTCCTTACCGATCAGGGCCAAATTTTTTCGTCTAAGGAGGTGAGGCCATTTTCAAGTTCCCTCCGGAACCTCCAAGGAGCTAATTCTGTTGTATATATAGGCCTTTTTAAAAATATATATATTAAGAATAATTCTGTCAATATGTTTTAAAAATGTAATAAAGGACTCTTTAGGCGATGTAAGTCTCCGTTCGTCCTTTATTTGGGTTCTTCTCCTCCGCACCCCGCTGGCCTCCTCCTCGGACCAGCATCGTCTCTCACGAGCCCCGCGCACTCCCTTTCTCCTCAGCTCCTCCACTCATCCTTCACCCCGCTGGTCCCGACAAGGGACCAGCGTCTCCTCTCGCGTGCCACGCACGCCCTGCTAGCCCCTCCGCTAGCCCCGTGCACCCCGCACGCTCCGCTGGCCGCTCCGCTAGCTCCGTGTGCCCCGCACACTCTGCCCTCGCTCCGCACACTGCTGACTGACGGTGTGCCAAGCCCCATCAGCCACGTGGCTGATGGCGCGGTGGCCACCCAACGTGGTCTCGCCTCTTCACTCCATCGACTGGCCCTGATCTCTTCCGGGGTCCCCTCTATAACCTCTCTCCCACGTGACCCTGACTCCTCCCTTCCAGATCGTCACATCCGGCCTTCCCATTTACGCTCGCATTACAAAAATAATAATCAATCAGGGTGTAGCATAGGGCATGATAGGGTGAGGCACACCCCCACCCCTCACACCCCAGCTGCCTTGCCACATTCAAGCAACTGGAGGGAGGAGGTCATAAAGAGCGATTAAATAATAAACCTCAGTGTAAAGAGAGGTTAATGACAATCTGGGAAATCTCCAGATTGTCAAATGATCATATGACACGACCTCCACAGACGTTTTGGACAGTTTCACAAACAAATCTCCAGACTAGCTGGCGTGGGAGGAACAGCTTGGTCACAAATTGAAACTTGCTGACATGGTCGTTGCACCACCCCCTTCAGATCTCCATGGACGCAGAGCAGGGCAATCGGACATTACAACTGGCGTGATTATTTTTACAACGGTAAAGTTCGAAACTTAGCGACAAGAATAAATTGACATTATAGACTGCCAGTACACTCTCAGATTAATAACCAGACTGCAGTATACATTAGTGGCTTTGATTATTACTTTCTATCGATGTGACTTTACCGAAAGAACGAAAGAACATGAATTCCGGCAGCCACGAAAGCTTAAATCAAAGCTCAGTTATATCCCCAACCTCAGGATATCAAAATATAACTCCAGAATAAAAGCACAGATCCCTGGATACAGACGGGGAACAAAGGTTAACAAAACCCTCGGAATACCTGTGGTAACAACTATGGTAGATCACAAATCTTGGTTAAACATAAACCAAATAATAATGATGAAGTATTAGACCGAGGGTCATCCAGAAGAAATACAATGCGAAACAGGTCACTCACACACGACCAAGATAATATCTTCTTATATATAAAAGTCTCCATGCGCTCGCGCTTGCGGGGGATTTGGCTCTCGGTTGGTGGGGTTTAAGACCGAAATAATTTGCCAGGCGGCACGCCCTAAGCCCCGTGGTGGGAATAGGCTATTCCGTTTTCCCGTCCGTAAACTTTAAAGTAGTTTAATTAACACATTTGTGCCGTTTCTATTATTCATTATTTACTTATTGCACGACATCGACCGTACCAAGTGACTCTAATTCCGTGGGGGGGTGCGGACCCTGCTAAGTCATGCGCGTTCGCTCGACCTCACGGGAGACATTTTCTTTTACGCGTTTTACAGTCAACACATACACATATCACGCCGCGGATATTTATTCACAGTGTCATGTCCTCTTCGCCCCCCCCCCCCCCAACACGATGCGTTCAGTTTATACTACAGACTCCGTAGATAATAATATTTTACTGCTTACATACCATTATTCTTGCACGGACGGCGGATGTTGGGGGGGGCGGGTAGGGGCCCAGCCCCGAGCCTGGCAACGTGCCAACTCCGTGGCTCGCCAATGTAGGCGAGGACGGGGGCTACGCATCGCACAAGGCCTCAACACGCCTATGCCAAGTACAAATTTCCTTGCTTCTTACGCTAACAACTCAAGTCCATTGTTTATTATTGTTAAACACATTAGTTGACATACATTACAATAATAATGTTTGTGTTGCAGATAAAAACTCAGCTTCATTGTTTACCAATATGAAACAAGTTCACAGATGTTACAATAATTATGTTTGCGTGAAGATAACAATTCAGGTTCATTGTTTACCATTATGAAACGAGTTGACATGTTACAATAATTATGTTTGTGTACACAAAACTCTTTTTGGATTTTTGGGTTGCTCAATTTCCCCTTTTTTTGCTGCGCTTTTATAACGCTGCCACGGTCTACTGCCAGTCTGTGATTTCTGCTTATTTCTTAAATGCATTTCTATTGTTTCCATCGCTCACGTCACGCTATTTACTCATACGTAGTACTGCGATACTGATAGCTGTGCCATCATCGGGGATTGCTGTGCCCGTCGATGTGTGTGTGTAAGTCCATATGTATGTGCTTGTAGAGCCATGCGTGTCTTTAACTCCATGTGGGTGTCTTTTTCGAACGGACAACGTCAAAGTGTTTTTGTATGTGTGTTAGTCCATGTGTGTGTGTCAGTCGATCTGTGTGTGTACGTCCATGTGTATGTCAGTCCATATGTGTGTGTGTGTTAGTCCACATGTGTGTACATGTGTGTGTCACTCGATGTGTGTGTGTAAGTCAATGCGTCTGTGTGTGAGTCCACATGTGTGTTAATCCATGTCTGTGTATCTAAAGTAGATATCTGTGTGTCACAGTCCATATGTGTATGTGTGTGTAGGGCTATGTGTGTGTCAGTCTATGTATGTGTAAGTTCATGTGTGTGTGTAAGTACATATGTGTGTTTACATCAATGTGTGTTTTAGTCCACGTATCGCTGTGTGCGAGTCGGTGTGTGTGTGTGTAAGTCGCTGTATGTGTGTACGTCCATATATGTGTGTGCAACTCCATGTGTGTATATCTCAAGTGGATGTCTGTGTGACAGTCCACATGTGTATGTGTGTGTACGGCAATGTGTGTGTCACTCTATGTGTGTGTGTGTGTGTGTCGCTGTATGTGTGTACGTCGATATGTGTGTGTAACTCCGTGTGTGCGTATCTCAAGTGCATGTCTATGTGTGTGTGAGTCCATATGTGTGTGTGTCTGTAAGTCGATTTGTTTGTGTGTGTCAGTCCATATGTGTGTGTGTGTCTCAGTCCATGTGCGTGTGTGTTAGTCGCTGTGTGTGCATGCCTCCATGTTAGTCAGTATAACTCGATTTCTTTGCCTGTCTGTAGGTCCATGTGTGCATCTTAGTCCATGCGTGTACTTTATTGACCTGCTCAAGGCCTATGACACCATCAGTAGGCCTGGCCTCTGGGTTGCTCTTCGTGCTTTCCGAGTCCCGAACCCACTCATCCCCATCCTTAAGGACCTTCATTATGGTGAGCGGCCCTGCATCTTAACTACGTGGCTGTGAGTCAGAGCCATTCCCTTTACACCTTGGGGTGCAACAGGGATGTTCTCTGACTCCCACATTGGACCACGTAGTTCGTCGAGCCTTCAATGCCTGTACTGGAAGAATTCCCATCTGCTACAGATACAATGGGGAGGCTGATCGATGCCCGGGTGCGGTCAAGGGATGGCTCCCTATTGCTCAATCACGTTATGTATGCCGATGATCTGCTAATGGCTGCTCACTCGGATGAGGAGTTTGAGGTGCTGCTGCTAAACCTGGAGCTTGCCACCAACAGGTGGGGCCTTACCATCAGCCCAACCAAAGCTAAGCACCTGCCTGGCTATTTTGTACCATCGGACACTCCACCCCCACAACTCCTAATTAGTGATGGGGCAGATGTGGAGACAGTGGAGAGTTTCCCTGGGCAGTGTGCTAATGACCGGCTCCGGTTTAACAGCAGAGGTCTCACGCCGAATCAGTCGAGCTGCAGTATCTTTTCATTGGCTGCGTAACGCTGTGTGGAAGCTACCTGGTCTATCACTCCGTACGAAGCTTCAGGTCTTCTCGGCCACGGTCATTCCACCCCTTCTCTACGCTTGCAAAACTTGGACCTCCCTAATGGAAGATCTTCGCCAGTTAGAAATATTTAGGCTGGCCTGCCTACGATCCATCCTGGGTTTAACCAGGCTGCATTGTGTGAGGAGCTCACAAATCCTTGAAAGATGTGGACAAAGTCCCATCGGTGACCTCCGGCAGGCAAGGCTGCATTGCCTGAGTCATGTAGCCCACATGGCCAGCCACCGCATGCCTAAACAGCTTTTGTTCCGCCGGATTGAGGGGGCTAAACGGGCACGGCACGGGCTGGAGAAGACATGGAGTGATGTGCTACAGGAGGACTTGGAGCTGAGTCCACTTGCGGATGACTGGTACCAGACGTGTCAAGATCGGCCACTGTGGAGGAGGCTCCTGAAGGACGCTACTGGCCAGTTGGAGGCAGTCACCTTCCAACAACAACGGAGGGCGGTGGAGCGACGCTCACAACAACGAGCGGAGCGCCGGGTGGCTAAAGCACAGAAAGTTGCCACAGTAGGGGCCACAGGTGGTGCATCAGCCAGTCGTCTCAGTCAGTCGACCTGTGCCCCGTGACCTCTTGCCAGCGGGCGTTCGACACTTCACGTGGCCTCAAGGTGCACATAGCCTGGCACAAGCGTTGTTGTGACGTCACCGCCACTTAGTGGCGAATGGCGGTTGTTGTTGTTCAGTCTATATATGCATGTGTGAGTCCATTTGTGCGTGTAACTCTATGTGTGTGTATCAATGGATTTGCGTGCGTAACTACATGTGTCTGCCTTTTTCACCCGGGCAACGCCGGGTACTAACCGCTAGTGTATTCCATAAAATCAGAGTCTCCAAACCGCCTTTGTCTCCCAGCAGCACATGGTAGCAATAAATTACAGATGCAGGGAGGGCGCCTCCCCTTGAGATATCAAACACCATGAAAGAATTCCAAACCACGACGGAAGCACTATAAACATTGCCCAAAACATACCTTGAGTCACTTACAGAGTTAAAACTGCGAAAAGTAGTACAATATCAAGCTATAAGAGATTAAATCATATTTTTTACTTCCACGACTTCAAAGGCCACAGCGCTCCTCTTTGAGAGAGAAAAAATGTTACACCCCCGACCGTGAAGGAAGAGGGGGGGGGGACGCAACCAGACAGGGGGAACCCCCCTGTTGTATATATGAGCCTTTTTCCAAAATTCATATTAAGAATAAATCGGCAAATATATATATTTTTTTAAATAATAAATAATGAACCTAAAACATTTAACCCCGCAACTCCTCACAAGCACCAAGCATCTGGAGGTCGTAAAATGCCATTAAATAATAAACTCGGGCCAAAGGAAGTGGCTCTCACAGAGGGTTTTATTGCAGTTGGGCATCTTTTTTCCACGGATGAAAAGATGGCTCGAGGAAGCAAATTATTACCCCCAATAAAGTAGAACAAACACACACACAGACACACATACCACTCCCCCCTCCCCAACAGCAAAGCAACATCCAAGGAAATTCGGGTCCTTTGTGAGAAGACGCGCGAAGAGGGGAAGGAATTTCACGTTTTTGTTTAAGCACGAACACAGATTGTGCAGTCTCAGTATTCTCGCGACGGAGGCTTGCGAGGGAGTCTTGCGACGGAGGCTTGCGAAGGAGGCTTGCAAGGGGCAGGCTCCAGGGCACGGTCTCGGGATCAACGATGGGTGTCGTGTCTCGCAGAGAGAAGGGACGATGTGCGGTTAAGAGCTGAGTTCGGCATGATTCGACAGAGTATCGCTGAAAGTATTATTCTACATTTATCCTGATGTGTTGAGTCGCTCGCAAAGTCAAGGATTGCGATAAGTTGGATTGCACTAAGCTTTCACAGTCGTCTAAGAGGTGTGCGAATACAATTACAAGTTTTGAGAGTGAATGCCAGCAGCTGCAGCTGGAGTTGCGCTAACGAGCCCCCGGGAGCAATCATCCGGGAGAAAGGGCGGAAAGCGCCAAGCATCAACCAAGCGATCATCGCATAAGACCAGCAACCAGCAGACGAGCGACGAGAGCCATCGTGCATTCGCAGAGAAGAACGGAGCAGTGGAAAGAGCCTGAGCCAGCGCAGCCCTGAAGTAAGGGCGGGTGTCCGTATGAAGCTGGCAGCAGCACGATCAAAGAGAGGGCACAGAGCAGTGGAAAGAGCTCAACCAGCCGCCCGTGAGCAAGAGTTTCAGCGCCAGCGAGAGCGCCGTGTGTTCGACCACACACACCGACCTGCACCAGCTGGGAACCAAGACATCCGGCAGCGGACACGCAATATTGCTGCTGCTGTCTCAAAGAGAATGAGCAAGAGTGAGAAACGGCGGCCCAGCGGACGAGCTGTGCGCGCTATCTGACGACGAAATCATCGCACACCGCCGACGGCGAGCGTCGTGCCGACTCGTCATCCAGCAGCGGAGAGAGACGGCAGCTAACAGCAAACCAGCCCGGACGAGAGAGCGAGAGAGAGCAAGCAGCTGTTTGTATGCCCCTGGGCCAATAATAAAAAGACTCATTATAAGAGTGCATGAACCATTAGCTGATCGTGAAGACATTGGTGCTCATCGAGTGATATGAATACGGTCGTTTATAAGTACCTCAGTCGTTATTCTTCTTTTTAATCGTATCAAAATTACCAATAGATTCATCGATGTAAACTAAATGTTTGAAACCTTTTTTACGAATCTACACGCTCACTGGGATAATATTGTGTTAAACCTTTCTTTTGATCTCAGAATCTTGCCCACGAATTAATTGAAGCCTTAGTGCAAGATAAGCATCTCGCATCAGCAGGTGTACACGGCCGCACACATTGTCCCAAGACATTTAGTTAATTATGTAATGCGAGCAAGGATTGAGGGGGGGCGGAGTCTGGGTCACGTGGGGAGTGGGTGGAGTTAGGATCACGTGGGGGAGAGGATTTAGGGAGAGAACCGGAAGGGGAAGGGGGAGTGGAGACGGAGTGAAATACGAGGAGGCCACGCTGGGCAAGACGGAGAGTGTGGCGCGGTTGCCACGCGGTGGGAGACGTCGACACCGACAGCCATCGGTGTCAGACGAAGAGAGCTAACGGAAGCAGTGAGAGGCTAGCTGTGAAAGGGGCAGCAGTGACGCTAGATAGCGGGGCAGCGGTGTGGCAGCAAGGATTGCCTGACGGGGCAGCAGGGAGACTGCATATTGGAGCAGCAGGGAGACTGTATAACGGGAGCAGCCGAGGGCTGTGGAGAGGTCGTCGAGCGGGACGCAGGCCCGAGCGAGACGCCATGGTATCGAGATTCAACGAACCCAATAAAGGACAACGGAGATCGTCATCTGAGAGAGAGGCCTTTATTAAATTGGTGTCAGAAGTGAAACGGCATGTCAAAACAGCTCAGGAAGAAGACCGTCCCTGCACCATCTTCGGCAACATCTTCCGACGACCTCCCTCCAGCGGTGGCGCTACCCACGATGGAGGAGGAAAGTGGAGCGGGGACGAGCGGGGTTCCAGCCGTGCAGGACGTGGCCGCCTCGGTGGGCCCATCCGCGCGACTGGACGCTGACGAGGGATGGCGAAAGGTGGCGGCGCAACTGGAGGCGCTGAAGACGGTGTTGGCACAATTGTGCGTTCTCGTGACGCCGGCGACGACTTCGGGGAGGCCCGGCAAGGAACAACGGGCCGGGGCCTTGCCATTGCCATCAGCCCTCTCGACCACGCAGCACAAAGACGCCATCTTGGGCGTGGCCAAAGAAGAACGGCGGGAAGCCGCCATCTTGCCATCTTGGAAGCAGGTGTCGGCTTGGACGGGGGGGCCCGTCATTGAAGGCAGTGCTACGGGGTGGGATTCTACGAAGGCGATCTACGTTCCTGACGACAAGGGTCCGCAGGAGTTGATGGCCGCCTCCGCCCAGTGGCCTGCTCGGGGGGGGACGGGGCCGAGGTCCGCGCCGCCGGCGCGGGAGCGTCGGGACAGGGGGGGTGCCGCGCGTCGAAAAGACGTGGAGTGTTTCCGCTGCGGCCGTAAGGGCCACTTCGCCAGGGACTGTTGGGCTCGCATCCCGGGGCCGCCCCAGCAAGAGGCCTCGACCACGGACGCCGCGCAAAAAGACCCACCAGTACAGGCAAGTCGGTGCGCACCAGACACCCGGCAAGGCCTGTCACCTCATGCATCAACATCGCCGCGCGGTCCGTGTGTCGTTAACAACAAGGTGCCTCCGGTTGACCCGTGTCGCTCGCTGACGCAATGGTGCCGATTGGCACGCAGGGTAGTTGCGGCCGCTACGGGGTCGTCCACGGTACCGGGTTCCATTCAGAGGGTCGAGGTGCATATTTTGGTGGACTCCGGTGCGTCCACGACCATTATTTCGGATGTCATTTTCCATCTTTTGGGCATTCCGCCAGGGAGAGTGCGAGCGGTTTATGATTCATGCATAGCGGCAAATGGGGGAAGTATGGGCATTGTGGGCCAGGTGGACGCCAACATATCCATCGGGGGGGTGTCGGCTTCAGGGACCGTGTTGATCTCTAGGTCCCTCGCGGTACCTTATTTGTTGGGGACTGATTTCCTGGCAAAAATGCCCATTCAAATAAGGATTGATCAAAACTGCATTGAATTACCGGGGGGGGGGCGTAAAATTTCGTTCCTACCGTCGCCATGGGGCCGGTCTGCCCCTGTTTGCCAGGTGCAGGCGCTGTCCGAGGTATCTGTTGACATTCCACCTGGTTCGCAGATGCTTATCCCGTTGAGATATCGGAAGCCAGTACCTGGCATTGAGGGAGCGGCGGGGGTTCTGTTATCGCCGTCCACGGCTATAACGGGCGGCTCGGCGCTGGTTGGGGCACAAACAATTGTCCGGCCGGGCCAGCCCCCGTTCTTACAGGTGCTATATGGGAGTGCAGAGAATGTCAGTGTCCCGGCCGGAACGGTTGTGGCTCACGCCACGACCGCGTTCACGACCCATGACAACCGGGTCTGCCGGGACATGGTAGGGGGAGTTTCGGGGCCAATGGGGCAGGATGACCGTTGGGTTGCCGAGTTATGCGGGGAGAATTCAACCCTGACCAGAGAGCAACGGTCTGCGCTTCGCGCGCTGTTGCTAAGTTATTCCGAAGTGTTCAGCTTGAATGATTTTGACTTGGGATGCACCTCCCTGCTTTCCCACCACATTGATACGGGGGATGCCGCTCCGATTCGGTTGAACTCGCATCGGTAGAGCCCGACGGATTGGGATCAGGTTCGCAGGGCAGTGGAGGACATGCTAGCCGCTGATATTATATCCCCGTCTAACAGTCCATGGGGCGCGCCGGTAGTCCTTGTGAAAAAGAAGGATGGGAAACTGCGATTTTGCGTCGATTTTCGTAAATTGAATAAGGTGTCCATCGCAGACGCGCACCCACTTCCGTGTATGGATGATTCCCTCGATGCTTGTCTGGGGCGAAGTTTTTTTCAACATTGGATCTCTATTCGGGATTCTGGCAGCTTCCCCTTGACGAGTCCTGGAGGGAAAAGACGGCTTTTCGCACGCCGCAGGGACTGTTTCAGTTTATTTGCCTTCCGATGGGCTTGAATGCGGCTCCCGCCACTTTTCAGCGGTTGATGGAGCTGGTGTTAACGGGTTTGCAGTGGGAGACATGTTTGATTTATTTAGACGATGTCATCGTCTTTAGCCGCACATTCGATGAACATTTGCAGAGATTGGAGACGGTTTCTGTTAGGATGCGCTCCGCAAATTAAAAATTCAAACCAAAAAAGTGTCACCTACTGCAACGATCCGTGCGTTATTTGGGACACATAGTCAGTGCGGACGGGGTGGCCACGGACCCGGAGAAGACGGCATGCGTCCGTAACTGGCCAACCCCGGCCTCGGTTGGGGACGTACGTCGCTTCTTGGGGTTCGCCTCATACTATCGCAGGTTCGTCCCGAACTTTGCTATGATCGCTAGGCCCTTGCACCTCCTTACGGGTAAGGGTCGGAGGTTCAGTTGGGGTCCGCCGGAGGAAGCGATGTTTCAGGGCCTACGCGATCGGTTGGCAACGGCGCCGACATTGGACTATCCGGATTTTGATAGACCGTTTATTCTGGATACGGACGCTAGTGACACTGGGATTGGGGCCGTTCTGTCACATTCCAAAGGCAGCGTGGAGCGCGTGGTAGCCTACGGTAGCCATGTGCTGTCCCCGGCAGAAACCCGCTACTGCGTCACTCGCCGCGAATGATTGGCTATTGTCCATTTTCTCCGCCAATATCGGCCGTATCTTTACGGCCGGTCATTTATTGTGCGCACGGACCATGCGGCTCTGCAATATGCCCTGAGGGTTGACCAACCATCTGGCCAACTGGCACGATGGTTGGAGACCCTGCAGGAATTTTCCTTCGACATACAATATCGGAAGGGGTCGCGTCACGCGAATGCGGACGCACTTTCCAGATTACCGCAGGGGTCCCCTTGCGCTTGCGCGTCGGGTACGAATAGGTGTACGCCGTTCAGCTACCCCCTCGGCCTGTCGTGTCAGCTGTCGAGGGGCCCGAGGCTCCCGTGTGCCCAGGACCGGCCGATGGGGTTCTGAACCTGCCGCGCTCGGTATAGATTCGCGAACAATTGCTTGACGACTCGTTGGGGGCTTTACGGAGTCGGGCTGCGAAGGGGGCGGGGAGATTGCTGTCCGGTGGAACGCCAGGGGCCGATCTCCGAGATGGTTTGCTCATGTGGAGAGAGGGATTGCATGACCGCTGGTGTCTGGTGGTACCGTCGTCGCTACGGTACGAATTGATTCGGACTCTGCACGGCGACACTTTATTACATCTCGGGGTGCAGAAGACTTTGTTAACATTACAGCGAGACTACTTCTGGCACGGCATGACGACGGATGTCGTCGGACACATTCGTGCGTGTCCCGAGTGTGCCCGGCGGAAGCCACCTAAAAACCCTTCCGTGCCGCCGGTGCAGTCTATACAAGTGTCTCGAATCAATGAGTTGGTGGCGCTGGATATTTTGGGACCTTTCCCGCCATCCGCTAGGGGTAATAAATATTTGCTGGCCGGGGTGGAATATCTTTCCCGCTGGCCGATGGCTTGGCCCTTACCCGACCAGTCAGCGGCGTCTATCACGGACGCCTTCCTATTTAGATATGTGATGGACAAAGGGGCGCCAGAGAGGCTACTCACGGATCAGGGGCGAAAATTTTTCTTCCAAATTGTTGGCGAAAGTGTGCGCTGCTCTGGGAACCAAGAAGGTTCGTACGTCTCCTTACCACCCGCAGACGGATGGCATGGTGGAACGCCTTAATCGGACGCTGTCGGCCATGCTATGTCACACGGTTGACGAGAAACAAGCTAATTGGGACTTGCATATACCTGGGGTACTCTCCGCGTATCGGATGACGCCTCATGCGTCCACTGGGTATTCTCCATTTTTTCTCATGTACGGCCGCGAGAATGTGCCGCCGGTGGAAGTACAGCTGAGTACGGGGGCGAAGGGTCCTGTTAAACCCCTCCCCGAATACATTCAGGACACGGTTCGACGCGTCGCCGAGGCACGGAAGGGAGCCCGGTTGGCTACTGCCAAGACTCAGGCGCGAAACGAGCGTTGCGCCCGGCGCTCGACCGGTACATGCCCCTGGCGAGTGGGGGACATGGCATGGCTGCACTGCTCGCAGTTGCGGCCGGGGACCTCCCCTAAGCTTCACAAACCATGGCAGGGGCCGGTTAAGCTTATTGAAGTCCCTAACCCGCAATCCGCACGAGTTCGGTTCGGATCGCGGCGCTGGTACGTTCATACGTCTAGGCTGAAGCCCTACGTGGCCCCGCGGATGGATGCGTCATCCCCTGATGTTGCCTTGCCGGTGTCTGTTGCGCCCGACGCACCTCTGCCCTTGCCTGTTGACTCTGCAAGCGCGCCTGTCGTGCCTTCTACAGATGAACCAGCCGTGACGCAGGCGGATGTGGCGAGTCCTGCTCTGGGTGGGCCTACCATGGCGATGGGGCCACTTGGCCCCGCTGCCCTTCCAACTCCACCACAGACACGGTTGCCAGAGACCCCGGACTTGGGTCTCCCTGGGGGACGGGACCTTGGCGTTGATGGGCCTCCAACAGCGGCGGGCGGTTCTACTCCCGTCGATCTTAAGACCCCGTCGCTTTCTCGGTCCGTGGGGGTACCGCCGCCTGTTCGGGACGGGCCGGCGACCCACACGCATTCCAAATCCCTTTCCTTTCGTTGATTGTTATTGTTCTTGTTCTTGTTATCGTTTTATATTCTCCGTTGTCCAGTGATGCCAGATGGTTCCAATATTGCTCGCATTATTTTCTTGTAATTATTGCAGCCGGGGACGGCTGGGTTTTCATTAAGGGGGGGGGGGGGTCGTGTAATGCGAGCAAGGATTGAGGGGGGGCGGAGTCTGGGTCGCGTGGGGAGTGGGTGGAGTTAGGGTCACGTGGGGGAGAGGAATTAGGGAGAGAACCGGAAGGGGAAGGGGGAGTGGAGACGGAGTGAAATACGAGGAGGCCACGCTGGGCAAGACGGAGAGTGTGGCGCGGTCGCCACGTGGTGGGAGACGTCGACACTGACAGCCATCGGTGTCAGACAAAGAGAGCTAACGGGAGCAGTGAGAGGTGTTGTATCTATGCCCTGTTTTCCGTTATTAATATTAAGAATAATTAAGAAAAAATAATATTTTTTTTATTATATCTATATATATATATATTTTTTTTAATTAAATAATGAAAACAACCCACTACAAGCACACCAGGAATCTGTGAAACGGCCATTAAACTGGTAAGAAGTCGGTCACAGAGAGGTCAGAGACATCCAGATGGACAAAGACCGATGGCCTGACCTCCCAAGACATCTTGAGATGCACGGAGGGGGTGCTGAGCAGAAAAAAACTACTTTTGCCACTCGCGTTTTCTTAACATTTTCCTTACCGAAAAGTAGAAACTTAACAAAGAGAATTAACCTACAAACCATAGGTTTTTTTATTAGTAATTATCTTATATTACTCGTATTCACCGCATACATATTATTTAGAATTATATGTTTCCTATCTACATGACCTTCCTAAAAACTAAAGAGTACGAATTCCAGAAAGCTTAAGTGGAAACATAGTTACACTTAACCTCAGGACATTAAAATATAACTCAGAATAAAACACCAATCTCTGGAGAACTAAACTTGGCGAAGCCCCAAAATAATGATGTGACGAGGATCATTACGAATATTCATTAAACATAGACGAATGATAACCACGATACTAAGACCGAAGGAACTCATAAAATATAATTCAAGAATAAATATGACACACAGGACCACATAAATGTATTGCAAACATCTCCTCAGCCACCTTTGTCTTCCAGCGGGGTCTGGCAAGCAAGGAGGGAGCAAAAAGGTCACAGGAGGGAATCGGTGCCTGACATTCCAAAGACATCTGTTTTTTTCTGTTTGTTTTCTCTCGCAAAGAATGCGCAGAGAGGGGAGTCACGTTTTGAGTTAGGCACGGGCGCACATAGCGAACGAGCAGTCTGGTCGAGTCGTGCTCAGTCTCGCAACTCGGCTTGCGACGCAGCGTTGCGACAGGGCTCGCAAGAGAGCTGGGGCAAATCGTGCCTCGAGGAGAGATGGGACGACGAGACATCGTTAAGGTGACAGCCTGAATGAGCAGTCTGTCCGAGTCGCGCTCAGCGTTGCGACGGGGCTCGCAAGAGAGCGGGGGCGGATCGTGCCTCGAGGAGAGATGGGACGACGAGACGTCGTTAAAGTGACAGTCTGAGAGCAGTCTGGGTCGAGTCGTGCTCAGTCTCGCAACTCGGCTTGCGACGCAGCGTTGCGACAGGGCTTGCAAGAGAGCTGGGGCAAATCGTGCCTCGAGGAGAGATGGGACGACGAGACATCGTTAAGGTGACAGCCTGAATGAGCAGTCTGTCCGAGTCGCGCTCAGTCTCGCAACTCGGCTTGCGACGCGGCGTTGCGACGGGGCTCGCAAGAGAGCGGGGACAGATCGTGCCTCGAGGAGAGATGGAACGAGGAGGGGTCGTTCGAGTCGCAGAAGTCTGAGTTCAACCTGGGTCGGGGCTGGGTTTCAGCCGTGCTCCGGATGGCGGAGCGTCGTGAGGAAAAGAAACACCGATGCCGATAGCAGGTGTCGCTTCTCGCAGAACGAAGTTAAGTGCGAGTGAAGCTGGCAGCTGCACGAACAAGGGAAGCACGGAGCAGAGAGAGTGACGAGTGACGACAAGCAATCAACCTGTAAAAGGGCGGAGATCGCCAAGCGTCGACCAAGCGAGCAAAGCAGAGAGCGCGAAGCAGTGGAGAAAGCCTGGTCAAACGGCTGTGAGGAAGAGGACAGCGCCATCGAATGCGCCGTGTGTTTGAGGGCACACCGACCAACGACCAGTGTGAACAGACAAGACGTCCAGAGCGACGGCGAGCATCGTGCCGACTCAACAATCAATCGAGCAGTGGAGAAGCCGGGGGCTGCCACCAAGAGAGAGAAAGCGCCATCGAATGCGCAGTGTGTTTGATACTCAGACCGACCACCACCCAGTGAGCACAGCCGCGTCGTCCAGAGCCACAAGTCAACACAGCCTGAAGCAAGGGCGAGTGTCCGTGTGAAGTTGGCAACGATCAAGGAGAGAGCCACAACACAGCACGACTCGGACGTCACCGGGCGTCACCGAGCGTCGTGCCAACTCGTCATCTAGCAGTAGAGGGAGAGAGAGCGCAAGAGCAGCACGACTCGGACGTCACCGGGCATCACCGAGCGTCGTGCCTACTCGTCGTCCAGCAGTGGAGAGAGAGAGAGCGCACAAGCAGAGACACGCCGAGCGAGGGAGCAGCACAACTTGATGCGGCCACGCCAAACCCAGAGAAAACTTCTGGCCGCTGTTTGTATCCTCCCACACCACACAAGCTAACGACACAACTCCCGGCTCTAAGAAATCATTAATTTTAAAAGGGGACAACGCACACACAGCACGCACACGAATAAGACTTTCAAAAAAAATTGTCTTTGCATTTCAAAAAGGGTTGCCATTTCGAGGTGGTGCGTTCAATATCAACTGATCGTGCAAAGCAGTTGCTGCCGTCGAGTTACATGAATAAGAAATGTTTTAGTCATTCATTTTCGTTAACTGCATAATCTCGCCAATGAAGAAGTATTTTAGTCATTCATTTTCGTTAATCGCATAATCTTGCCCATGAATTTATTGACGTATACTTGCTTTCGGATAAGAGTGTCATGTGTTTGTTTAGAATTAAAATTGCTTAACACCAACTGTTCGAGTGCTTCTTTCCAAGTCCATGCAAAACTGTCTTATTCATAAGAGCTGTTACCTGCGATGAGATATGAAAATGGAGACCTAAAATAACATAAACACACTAAGATAATCAGTAAACGTTTAATCGATGATAATCGTGTTATCCTGATTGATATAACACTGGATAAACGAAGCTGAGCTTAATTATCATAACTGCTCACAGTAATATAATCGCAAGCATCTGCATAAATTACTACGATTATCTCCGTGATTATCATAATTTATGCATATAATTACACACATTATCATAATTTATGCATGTTAATACATACATTAACATAATTAATGCGATTTGCGCATTTTTCGGAAAATTAATAATTTTTATTATTTTTATCTAAATTTCATAACCCAACACATACAACAGAGGCTAGCTGTGAAAGGGGCAGCAGTGACGCTAGATAGCGGGGCAGCGGTGTGGCTGCAAGGATTGCCTGACGGGGCAGCAGGGAGACTGCATATTGGAGCAGCAGGGAGACTGTATAACGGGAGCAGCCGAGGGCTGTGGAGAGGTCATCGAGCGGGATGCGATCCCGAGCGAGACGCCGTGGTATCGAGATTCAACGAACCCAATAAAGGACAACGGAGATCGACATCTGAGAGAGAGTCCTTTATTACAATTATATAATTGTGCCGATGAATCTGTTGACGTATACTTTTGAAATTCGATTTAAAGCTTTCGTGACTGCAGGGATTCATCTTCTTGGTTCTTTTGGTAAAGTCACGTAGAATGGAAATAATAAAATAATAAAAATAAAACATAATAAAATAATTCTCACGACGTTTCGGCCACAACGCAAGCAGCCGTCCTCAGGTGAAGAACAGGTCTGTCGAGAAGACAGAGTCTGAATGACAACCCCAGGCTTGGAGCGTCTATTTAAGCTGGGTTGGAGGGGGGGGAGAGCGCCTTGACAAAAGAATTTGCATATCAAGAGGAATTTAGCATATTTATGGGAAATGCAGATATGCGATTAGTACTACTTGTGAAATGCGTAGGAGGTTTGGTGGGGGGTTTAAAGTCATTATGCCCGTGCATTATGCAGGATTAACAGCATCAAAGGGAGGGGGTAGGGGCAGCATTAATAAAGGGAAGGAATGTTAATAGTATGTAGCTGCAGTAACTAAACAACCACGTAAACAACTAAAGTATAAATTACATAGTATCATCAGTATACTAAATATACTCTTCAATAAGCTGAGCTACTAACAGTAAGTCATACATTACAATTCTACTTTGCAAAAAATATAATATGCTTCCAGCTAAATTTTACTCTGTTACATCACACGGGTATACCCCGTACTATATACTGCCATAGACAAAACCAACATTAAATTATATACTGTATTATTATACACCACCTTATACATTGTAATATTACACTATGTATTATTCTACCTATCCTACTGTATATCACACTGCTGTATATTGACTATACAATTACGATACTATATATTACTTTATACCTTGTATAAAACATTACAATTTTATACTATTTATTATTATACAATCCGCTATACACTATACCACTGACCGTCGCGTGAAAGATACTAAGAGGAAGCAACGAAATATGTCAATAGGAGAGTGGTGGTAGGAAACTTGCAGCGGAGCAAAGAATCCATTCCCTGCGGAGAATACAAGATATATAGTCAATGCCAGTGAGTGGACTGCGGTCTGAAAGTCACCGTAAACATGAACACAATCAGTTAAGATCCGAAATGGTTTATTACGTCCTTCCAATGATTGCTGAGCCAGAATCCATCTTCTCGGTTGAAATTCTCTCTGTGTTTGTATAAGTGGATCGCCTCATGAACGAATCTCTCATGGTAGCCAGATGGCTTGCAGAGAACTTCTGTCTTGGAGAAGTCAATATCACGTGAGCCCACTGAATTGTAACAGTGATCTGACACGGCTGAGTTGTTTGTCCTACCGTGTTTCAAGTCTGCTTTATGTTCACGGATGCGGTCCGAGACATGTCGTTTGGATTCTCCAATGTAACTGCTACCACAGAGGCAACTTAGTTTGTAGACGCCAGGGTACTGTATGTCTGGAACCACATCTTTTACAGACGGGACCAGATCACGGATTTTATGTACTGTGTTGAATCAAACCTGGATCTTGTGATTTATCAGGATTTTGGAGATCTTTTTTGTGACCCCAGCAATGTAGGGTAAGGTGATGGTTTTGAAACGCTCCTCAACAGGATCCTTCTCATCATGGGACCTCCTTTGCCAGTACCAAAATATACTAATAGGGGTTTTCCCCTTTTTTCTGGCAACAAAACGGATACCTTTTGTAAGGAATCATGCTTACATTAACCACAATACTTGCAGTCAAATGCAAACAAAAAACAATACTCTGATAATTTATGCATTGTCTTTGAAACTGATTTGTCCACACCAGAGACAGCTTTCTTTGGAGCCTCGTCTCATATGGTGTTCGACCAGATGACGCCAAAACGTCGAACACCATATGAGACGAGGCTCCAAAGAAATCTGTCTCTGGTGTGGACCAATCAGATTCAAAGACAATGCATAAATTATCCGAATATTGTTTTTTGTTTGCATTTGACTGCAAGTATTGTGGTTAATGTAAGCATGATTCCTTGCAAAAGGTATCAGTTTTGTTGCCAGAAAAAAGGGGAAAACCCCTATTAGGATCCTTCTCGATGCTTGGAGTGATGGCTTTGCGGATTGTATAGTCGGAGTAACCATTAGCCTTAAGAGCTTGGCGTACGTGTTTGAGTTCACTGGCAATGTGTTCCTGGTCGGAGATGCATTGGGCTCTATGGTATAGAGCAGGGGTCCTCAAACTACGGCCCGCGGGCCACAGGCGGCCCGCCGAGGAAATTTATCCGGCCCATGGTCACTAATTGGGCTGCGCTTGTGAGCACTAATTGGGCTGCGCTGGTGAGCACTAATTGGGCTGCCCTGGTGAGCACTGATTGGGCTGCGGTGGTGGGCACTGATTGGGCTGCGGTGGCGAGCACTGATTTGGCTGCGCTGGTGAGCACTGATTGAGCTGCGGCGGTGGGCACTGATTGAGCTGCGGCGGTGGGCACTCATTGGGCTGCGCTGGTGAATGGTTCAATGGGCCAATTGACTGGACTTGCCCCCCAGGCCTAAGGCTGCCAGCCCTCCCCTGGCTGCGCTTGACTGGCTCTCCCTCCCTCAGCTCCCTCTCTTGCCCCTCGGCTCCACTCCCAGTGATATTCCTGTGTGCTGGGGATGTAGATCCCCAGCACACGCACCGCTGAGTAAATGATAGAGGGGTAATAACAGAGTGATCTCTGATCTCTGGAGGGGCTGCCTGCTGTTTTCCCGTGCTGGTCAGTGACAGACAGCCGAGGAGTAGGAAACCCAATTTAAATGACAGTAAGTGCATTTATATACTGATTGCTATTCAGTTGTATGAGGTTATATGTTGTATGTTGTGTAAGCTCCGGTTCATACTGTTGCGATCTCTGAGCAGTGCGAGTTCAGCCATATGCTTGTATGGCTGAACTTGCATTAGATTCGGAAGAAAAAAGGCACGTGCCTTCTTTTTTCCTGCAGTGGAATCGGATCGCATGGGTCTTCTCCCCCATGCGATCAGATTCCTATGCGAGTTCGCAGATCGCACTGCGATCTGTGAACAAAACTGCAGGTGTAATTAACTTTTTAATGGCAGCCGCACCAGTGTGAGCCTGGGGTAAAAGCGGAGTTCCCCCAATCAGACTTCATTGATGGGCAGTGCAGTCTGTATGTCTCTGTGTGGGCAAAGTTATTGCTGGTATATTGTTTTTGTAGCGCTGTATATATATGGTATTTTACTAATAGCAATTTTGACTCCCTAGGAAACAGTGATGTCAAGAAAGAGAAAGATTGACTCGGAGTGTAGGATATTCAAAGAACAGTGGACTTATGATTACTTTTTCATGCAGTACAAGGAAAGAGCTGTGTGTCTGATATGCCAGAATATAGTGTCTGTGTTCAAAGAATACAATTTACGTCAACACTATGAAACTCAACATAAAGATAAATATGATTGTGAAGTGAGAAAAGATAAAATATTAAAACTGAAAAATACATTAACAACTCAGCAAAATACTTTTGTGAAGCAGAAGCAGCTAAATATTTCATCACTGCGAGCAAGTTTTCAAGTTGCCAAGCTAATAGCGTGCACTGGCAGACCATTCGTAGAGGGAGAATTTGTTAAAGAATGCCTTCTTTCTGTTGCCAAAGAGATGTGTCCAGAGAAGGCCGATTTATTTAGTAAAGTGAGTCTTTCAGGACCTACAATTACACGGAGGATTGAAGAAATGGGAGACAATTTGCATCAGCATTTGCAAAACTCCACAAAAAAACCTTCCTATTTTTCCTTGGCACTCGACGAAAGCAATGATGTTCGTGATTCTGCACAACATCCATAAAGGGTAGCTTGCCATCTTTTTCGACTTCCATGGTGAATCTGATGGCTGGGTGTATGGAATTGAAGTGGTCAAGGAATTGGTCTAGAGCAGGCCGGCCATGTGGCCAGATGACAAAAGTGTCATCTACGTACCTCTTCCATAAGGTCGGGCGTAGAGTGGCAGTCTGGATGGCGTCAGTCTCAAATTTCTCCATGAAAACGTTGGCTATAACCGGAGATAGGGGGGAGCCCATTGGGGTGCCCTCAGTTTGTTTGTAGAAAGTTCCATTCCAGGTGAAGTATGTATTGGTTAAGCAGTGTCTCACCAGAGGGGGTACCCCCGTATTCAGTCCTTGATTAACCAAGTCTTCAATGATTGCGATGGTGTCAGGTACAGGAACTTTGGTGAATAAGGAAACCACATCAAAACTGACAAGCAGGTCGTCTGGGGACAGGGAAATTCCCTTGATTGTCGATACCAGGTCAGTAGAGTTTAGTACCGCAGAGGTGGTTTTTCCAGTGAAAGGCCGCAGGATTTCAGACAAAAAACGAGCCAGTTTGTAGGTGGGGGAGTTGATAGTCGAGACAATGCGACGAAGAGGTGTATCTTCTTTATGTATCTTTGGCAAGCCATATAATCTTGGTGGCCTGGCTGCAGAAGGTTTCAACGAGAACTGTTTGGTTTGATCAATTAATGCGGTTGAAACAGAAATGATTTTGTTGGTTATAATGACGAGGCTATTGGTGGGGTCTCTTTTTATTTTTGTATAGCTGCCATCGTTGAGTAGTTCTTGAATTTGTTGTTGTATTCTATTTTGTCCATGATGACAGTGGCATTGCGTTTGTCGGCTGAGAGGATGACAATGTCATCCCTCTTTTTTAATTGAACTAATTCAAAACGCTCATCTTTGCTGATGTTACTAGCTGGCATCTTAGCGTTGAGGGTTGCAGCGATTTCAGATCTTGCTACGTCTGCAGCGATGTGACTCAGGCCCTTGAGAGCCACATCTACTCGGGCAATGATATCATTAACTGGTATGTGTCTACGTGTGACTGCAAAGTTTAGTCCTTTGGCTAAAACGGATTTCAGACCATCAGAAATCGAACTGTTACTGCGATTAATTACAACTTTGTTAACGTCTAGCTTTTCAGTGTGTGGGTCCGGTCTCTTGTTTGAGAGGCGGTTGAATTTGGAAATCAAGTTGTCCTTACATTTGGTCGACATAGCGGCAGCTGAAGAGGCAGTCATTTTGTCTACATGTTCCCAATCCGATGTGGACATTGTTGCAGTCAACGATAAGTGTGATTTGTAGAGTGTCTTATCTAACTGATCTAGTTCGGTGATCGTAAGTCTGATTTTCTCTGAGATAAGAGCTAAGCTAGTTCTAGACAGAATTCGTTTAGCATTAGAAGAAGTTACAGCAGCAGAAGTTAGTGTAAATGCGATTGGTATTACCTTAGAGTCGCGGCATCTCTTCAGAAAGGTGAGAGACTCGATTAGCTGAGCCTTCTTATCCCGGAGCTTGTTGAAGGATCTTAAAGTTTTGTGGAATCCCACCCCATAGTGGCGGTTAAATTTCGATTTAAAGCTTTCGTGACTGCAGGGATTCATCTCCTTGGTTATTTCGGTAAAGTCACGTAGAATGGAAATAATAAAATAATAATAAAACATAATAAAATAATTCTCACGACGTTTCGGCCACAATGCAAGCAGCCGTCCTCAGGTGAAGAACAGGTCTGTCGAGAAGACAGAGTCTGAATGACAACCCCAGGCTTTGCCTTCGGGATATAATAATTTTCTTTTTATTGCCTTTCGTATGAATATCGTCGCGTGCATGTTTTAAGGACTTTCCCTATCGCCGTATATGCTCGCGTTACCCGGTGGAATTAATCAATTGTTCGGTTGTCCAGTTTGACAACGTAATCGTTGATGGTTAAATGTACGGATAACAATGAGGGAAACTTCCCCGGTGGTACTGTGGATAATTCCAAGCATGAGAATTCGCATATTAGAGTGTTACGTTTTTGTTTAGAATTAAAATTGCTTAACACAGAAGAATCTGAGTGCTTCCTTCCTGCGTTCATGCATAATAATCTTATTTCTAAAAACTGTATCCTGCGTTGAGATATGAATTTGGAGACCTGACATAAACACACTAAGAAATAATCAGTAAATGTTAAAGTGAGAATAATTGTATTATCCCGATTGATAATACGACCCTAGAAAAAGAAGCTAAGCGTAATTATCATAACTCCTGACATTTGCATAATCACATACATTCGCATCAATGCATATGAATATATTTTACATAAATTAGCGTCATTTTCGCTACTTACGCATTTTTCCAATCTTCATTTAAATTTTATTATTTTTATAAATATTTACAGGACCCGACATATGCAACATAATGGGGTTGGCTCGTCCGGCATCTCTCACAGACAGTTTATGCATGAATTAAGGAATGCATCACTGTTGTGTTAACCAGAGTATTGTGATATAACATTGCCTTGTGATTGTAAACGGGCATAAAACAAAACAAAAAAACGCACTCTAAGGCGAAATTCCAGAGTAGCAGGTTAGAATAAAGACAGTTGGATTAAGATGATTTTCTCGAGTCGAACTGACTGCATCCTGTGATAAGAAAGTTATATACGCACTCTGAGGCGGAATACCAGAGTAGCTCGAGTCGAAATGACTGCATTCTGTGATACAATTGTTTTTATATGCACTCTGAAGTGGAATACCAGAGTAGCTTATGCCACACATGACATGCTAGGATTAAGAGGAATTTTTGAATGGATTGCGGAATATTGGGAACTCGTATTAAAACGTACAGGCCGGTTTGCTACAGAGCAGACAAGGCAGAGAGACACATGGGAGGGGAGCTGTATCGATGACATTGAGACACATTGAGAGGAACTACTTAAGGACTGGATAAAATGTGACGAAGGCGAACACGATGTAAAAACTGCAAAAAAAGCAGGACAGGATTCATACCTTCTCATACAGGCAGACAGAGATTGTGGAATGAGGAAAAATTCGAAAAGGAAACGGGCGAGAAACTGTCTCTGATAGACGAGGTAATATGTCCTCACACCCTTGTAAGGGAGAAGGAATCGTTGCTAGTGTCACCAGCGAAACTCACAGACCTTGATTAACAGAACAAATACGAAGGTAGCAGTGCACCACATTCTTGGGCATGTGACCGTAGTACAGGAACAGACTACACAAAAAGTATGGTTATCAATCAAAATAACTTTGACAAAGAAACCCCCTCGCAACTCGAGAGAAGGGATGGAGAAATACAGATGCAGCAGGCAACAAGTGGGACTGACCACCCCGAAGTCAGAAGGAGACAACATCTTCAAAGTTGCGGAAACTTGGCAACACGAGCACGACAGCAGAGACAGCTCACTAGAAAGACGCACACCACTCAAACACGACCAACACAGCACAGATATCAGGGACAGCCCTCCAGAGAGACGCATGCTACGCAAAAATCACCAATTCATAATCACCGTTTTTGGGTTTAGATCGCGTTATTTATAAATGTGTCGTAACTCTCCACCACCCGACACGGCCAATCAGTAAAAAAGTGTCACGTTGACAAAAGACAAATAGTTCACTGCTTTAGCCCACCGGTGTGTTGAAGCGTGAAACCACAATATTTACAATTTGAGTACGACGTTTCGCTGGTAATTGCATCCAGCATCATCGGGCAATTCGCCAGAATGGTGGTGGAGGGTTACGACACATTTATAAATAACATGATTTAAACCCAAAAACGGTGATTATGAATAATATTGGTGGCGAAAACCTACGTGTTAAAAAAACCACCAACACAAAACAATCCGCAACACAGTTGACAGACACAGACATCACGACAGGCACGAGGCACGAGACAAATATAAATCAAGCATCAAATAAGGGCCTCGGAACGGAAGCGCCACACCTAGCAGACACCATACACACAGTGTGCGACAGGAAAGCCGAGCTCAAAAACACTCACCACATAAGCACAGGCCGAAGGGACGGCACACACCAACACATGAGCAAGGATCACGAGACTAACATAGAAAACCTAAGGAACACAAGCCACGAGACAGGCAGGAATCACCAAGCAAAGTTGACACACATTATAGGCGCAAAAATACACTACAGAAGTTATTTTAAGCAGCGTCACAATTGGAGTGATAGTTCATCTGACGCTGTCTCCTCTGACGACGACCAACTTTCCGAATACTCATTCAGTGGTAAGACTCTGAAATTGATGGACAAAGCTCTCGTCAGAATTCCATATTTTGATCCACACAATAGGAACAGAGATATACACACTCACATCGCAACAGAAGAAGCGGAGGCAATGATCAGAGGTCTGAAGAGAAGGGATGAGAAAGCAAGTTTGCTGAAGAGAAGTTTTCATGAACATTCTATACCATGGGTCGCTACCATACAAGGTTAGGAATGATTTCAAACAACTGAGCCTGGCAATGATTCGGAAGTTTGGAGAATATTCAACACTGTCTGAGGGGTTTAATGCTGTCAAATCGATGACCCAGTGCTTAGACGAGGAGCCACGAGATTAGCTCTTACGATTTAAAATAGCGTACTACGCAGGCGATGTGGATCAGTATCACGAAGGTGACAAAATGTTAAAAATTATGTTTTTTTAATCCGTGAGTCCAGAGATTACAGAAATTGTGGGAATTGTTTTGGACCCAGAGACAGCCTCCTTACACCGCATAGAGAATAGGGCTTACATGACAATGCTACATAAAACTAGGAGTCATAATTCGGATCCAACACACAGGGAGAGGGATAATGAACCCAGCCTTTCAGAGGGAAATAAAATCACGTGAGGCATTCAATGCACCGAGCCCCACAATGCAGAGAGGAGCAAGCACCCACGCACAGATGGCCAGATAACAATCCAGCGAGAGGGTAGCACACAAATTGGAGGCGACCACAAAGCCAAGTATTTACGAGAATCGCAGGATGTGGAGGTCAAGAGCAAAATCATATCAGTACCCAATGCGACGGCACACGGAAGGTCAAACACAATCTGCCCATTTCCGAGTAGAGAAACAAGAAATAAGGAAAAACAAATGGGCTTAACTGAGATACAAAATGCGGCACAAACACGTGATGAATCACCCACATTAATTGAGAATGAGCTGCCAGTGAGCGCACTACCCGCTGAATTAAAGCAAGATCACAGCCCCGTGGAAAACACAAGCAGGCTGCTAGTGGAAAGGCACACCAAAAGAGTAATAATAATTGGGAAACTCTAAATGCATCGAGTACCAATTCTGATAATGTTGTAGAAAACGCAAGCATTGCTCCCGTAATTGACACACCTATCGAACGTAAAAACATAACTGCATTGAGGTGTGATCGGACAGATGATAACAAACCGCAGGGAGGAGGAAAAAAACGGATCGCCAGGTAATGGGAAAAGCCGCCCAGTGTGTCGCAAAATTGCGCGATTGTACTCCGGAGGGTGCAGGGGAATGTGCCACAGAGACACTCCCTGAGGAATGCGGGCGTCAGCCTTTGAATGAAAAATTGTGCATTGGCACATTGAGGATGGATGTAGATCGGAGTGCTGAAATGGAGGAGATGAAGATCCATGACGTATCAGAAATTGTGTTGAAACCCAGCACACTCACAAGCACAAAAAGGGAGACACAACGGGGCATGGAATCGAATCGACTCAATGAGTCAACAAATGTGCATGTTGTCGCGGGGAGGGCAATTGCCACTGACAATCGAGCACAGAAACTAGTGGCGTGTGCGAATTCTGGTTATGTACAACCCAACTTCACGCCACACAGTCCCACAGCGAAAAAGAGTGACATGAGAAACTACAAAAACAAACAAGCAATTCGTGATAAATTGACAAAAGCCATAAAAACGATGAACCAGGATGATAATGTTGTGATGTTGCGTAAAAGGGTAAATGGTTGCTCTAAAATATCGGGCCATGAGAATATTGTTAATAATCATGAAAATGCCATAAACGAATCAAGTCTGAAAGACATTGTGTGGAAATCAAAACCCTTAATCAAAAGTAGCAAAACAGACACTCATAACTTGGTAAAACTGTGGCAAGGAGGTAACATGAGAAAGACAACGCACAATTATGTTCGAAACCGCTACCTAGCGTTTCCCAGGAACTAAAACAAAAATCACAGTAGCTATGAGGGATAACATGTTGCCTTGATGTTTTTCTTTCTTATTTCAAATGTAACCATGCTAAGTTTGTGATACGCACGCACGCATTGTAAGGAAAATAGCAGCCAAAACTTGACAATTGAGAGTTCGTAATTGAAAAAGGCATTTATTTTGTTTAGAAATAACCCGTGGCCAAATTGACCACTGATCATTTTTAAAAGGGCGGAATGTTGTATATATGGGCCTTTTCCCGAAATTCATATTAAGAATATTTCGGCCAATATATATATATTTTAAAATAATAAATAATAAAACCAAAACATTTAACCTCGCTACCCCTCACAAGCACCAAGCATCTGGCGGTCGTAAAATGCCATTAAATAATAAACTCGGGGCAAAGGAAGTGGCTCTCACAGAGGGTTTTATTGCAGTTGGGCATCTGTTTTCCACGTGTAGTGTTGTAAAGGATGGACTTATAACTTCTTATGGCACACACTGTTTATTGTCTTATTACACAGTCCTTATCACACAAAGGGGTATATGGTCCCCTCACCCGTTACCCTGAGGAAATACAGCCTCCGGACCTTGTACAGCTCCACACTCACGCTTAGCTCCTATTCTAAGGAGGACCAGCCTCCGGATCTGCTGTTTATCTAATCTCCCCGCTAGCCTAGCGTCCTCCGGCTTGGACCTAGGGAAGGCACACTGACCCGCCGCTGGCCCGGCGGGTCCCCGACCTCTGGTCGCTCAGGACCTTCGCCCTCACAAGGGCGGGAAGGCTGGGAGCCAGGGTCCTATCCAGGACCTATCTCCCCTGACCACTGGTTACTCTGAGCCCCAGGCCTGACAAGGGCTGGAAGGCTTGGTCCAGGGTCCTATCTATCTTCGGCCGACTTGGGTCTTCGTGTAGCAGAACTGGCCAAGAGCTCTCAGCGCTCTGGCTTTTATACCTGTTCATGGCTGGGTTGTCCAATCCCCGGCCACCTTGTGGAACCCTCCGATTGGTCCTTCCCAATCTGGCGTTTTGATCCTACCTCACCCCATTTGACCCTGACCGTTTGATTGAGCGGGAGAACCTTGATTACGATCCGCTCTCTCACAGTTTGCGAACAGCGAGTAGTTAACACCACTACATCACCCCCACCCCCCCCCCCCCCCCCCCCTTCGGAAGCCTCAGCCGTCCCGGCTGTTACAAAGAAAAAAACCCCCATCAATGAATCGATGTGTGTGCTAAAAAAACAACAAGAACCACAAGAACACCCAATATAAATACCCCCCCCCCAATAACACAACATATGTACACGGTGAGAGAAAATCACCAATAACGACATTCGCGACGCAACAACCCATGCAGTGTTCCGCTACAGAAAAAAACGATGGTCAATCATGAAAACCGACGCGATTTAGCCCGCGTATATTTCGCGGCCCCATCGTAGGGGATGGGTGTCCTCATCCGGGTTGCAGGCTGGTTAGGCAGCCTGGCAAAAATGTCGGTAGGGACAGGGGGCCTCTCTGCGGAGACTCTTGGTGCAGACGGGTCAGGCAGCCTGGCAAACATGTTGGGTGGGTCAGGAGGCATCTCTGCGGAGCCTCTTGGTGCAGACGGGTCAGGCAGCCTGGCAAACATGTTGGGTGGGTCAGGAGGCCTCTCTGCGGAGCCTCTTGGTGCAGACAGGTCAAGCAGCCTGGCAAACATGTTGGGTGGGTCAGGAGGTCTCTCTGCGGAGACTCTAGGCGCAGGCGGGTGAGGCAGCCTGGCAAAAATGTCGGGCAGGTCAGGCAGCCTGATAAAATTTTGGGTGGGTCCTGAGGCCTCTCTGCGGAGACTCGTGGCGCCCCCCAGTTCCCAGCGGCAGAACGCGGCTCGCACGACTCCATCAGTCCCGCATCATCTGCGGAAGAAATGACACGTCTGCGCCGTGGATTAGGTACCAATGGGGCGACATCCGGGTCGTCGGACACATCACACGCTCGGCCCTCGTGTTGTGAGTTTGACGCAGAGCCACGCGGAGCAACAAATGGCTTCAGGCGAGAAGGGTGCACAAACCAGCGACGCCGTCCCCAACGGATTTTAATACATTGTGGTCGTACAATCTCGACGACTCCAACCGGACCCCGCCATGGTTTAAGGAGCTTTGCCGATGTGGACACCGGTACCTGGGGGAAATGTGCCATGCCCTATCACTTGGTGCCCACCGATGCATGGACGTGCGAGGGGCTTGCAACCTCGAATTGGCCCGCTAGCGGGAGGCGGAATTTTCAATCGCCGCATCACGTGCCTCAGACAGCTTCCGGAGATTGAAGCGTAAATGATCAGCGAGCTTCGATGACCGTGGAAGCTGCTCTATCCCAAGCCGAACGTCAGTGGGGGAATGGCCTCCCTGCCATACATTAGGAAAAACGGGGAGAACCCCGTCGCTGCATGTGGCGCCATGTGGTAAGCAGCGAGGACCCCTGGGATCTGCAAGTCCCAGTCTACGTGGGATTCATCAACCTGATGGCACAGCATAGAGGTGAGGGTTCTATGCAGCCGCTCCACCATGCCATCTGTTGAACAAAGGTGTCCACGACAGCTGCTGCCGACTGGTTGGGGAGGGCCCAGGCCATAGGCCACCGTGTAAAATACTCAACTCCAACCAGAAGGTACTTGTTACCACGAGGCGTTGTAGGGAAAGGCCCCAAAATGTCAAGAGCAATCAGCTCGTTCACACGGGATACCGAGATGGGCTGCAGTGGTGGGCATGCCGGCTTCGCTGGCGGCTTCGTTGCACACATTGGGTGCAGCCCATTAAAATATCAGTCACGTCGCGAAGCATGCCCGGCCAGTAAAATTGCAATCTTAGCAAACCCATGGTTTTGTGCACACCCAGGTGCGACAATCGCTCATGTGCCACGCACACGGCCGTACACCGCATAGCCGAAGGCACCACAATTTTGTACTGGCAGGAATCAGCATCCCAATGCATGAGCAGACCGCGCCGTATAGCAAAAGAGTTCAATTTACCCAAACGTGAGGTCGTATCACATGCGCAACAACGCAGAGGCAACAATGACGCGTCGTTCATTTGGTGCCGACCCCATTCGTCCAGCGTTATCCCCAGCAAGTCGTCACTCGCTGGCGGACTTTCGTGGTCCGCCTCCAGCACAGAATCGGAGGGAAATGCGGCAGAAAATGTTTCAGGAGGTGCAACCGGCTGTACCATTGGCGGCTTGCAGCGGCCAGAACCCGTAAAGCACGCGCATTTTTATTCTGGCGGAAGACGAGATAGCGCGTCGGCATTATTGTGCTGTGTACCCTTGTGGTAAATAACCATAAAATTGTAATCCTGGAGGACTTCGAGCCATCGGGAGAGCTGGCCAGACGGTTGGTCAACGCGCAAAGCGTATTGGAACGCAGAGTGATCGGAGCGAACGGTAAACCGTTGACCGTACAGGTATGGCCTGTATTGCTGTATGAAATAAACAATGGCCAGCAACTCACGTCGGGTCACGTAATAGCGTTGCTCTGCAGGGGACACGACCCTGCTTCCATAGGCAACGACCCTCTCAACGCCATTTATGGTTTGGGATAGTACCACGCCGATTCCGGTGTTACTGGCATCAGTGTCCAGAATAAATGGTTTCGCAAAATCGGGGTAAACTAAGGGCGGTGCTGCTACGAGAGCGTTCCGCAAGGAGTCAAATGCGGCCTGTTCAGCGTCTCCCCAATTAAATTTGACCCCTTTCACCGTAAAAGCATGCAGTGGCTTGGTGATTGTAGCGAAACCAGCCACAATCCGTCGGTAATACGACGCAAATCCGATAAAGCTGCGAACATCCCCCGCAGAGGTGGGGGTAGGCCATTGGCTGACACATTTTGTCTTTTCAGGGTCTGTGGAAATTCCCGAGCGACTGACTATGTGGCCCAGATAGCACACAGACTCACGCAGAAGGTGGCACTTATGCAGTTTGAATTTCAGGTTAGCAGCTCGCATCTTTTCGAAAACAGCGCGCAACCGTTCAATGTGTTCGTTGAACGTGCGGCCAAAGACGATAACGTCGTCAAGATAGATTAGACATGAGTGCCACTGGAGCCCAGCGAGGACCAGCTCCATGAGCCTCTGAAACATCGCTGGGGCCGAGTGGAGACCCATGGGCAATCTATTAAACTCGAAAAGGCCCTGTGGTGTCCGAAAAGCAGTCTTTTGTTTTGACGCTTCGTCGAGGGGAAGTTGCCAAAACCCCGACAGAAGGTCTAACGTGGAAAAATAACGTGCTCCTGCCAGAGCATCCAATAACTCATCCATACATGGAAGAGGATAGGCGTCAGCCACGGAAATTTTATTCTGGCTTAGCAATCATTGGAAGGACGTAATAAACCATTTCGGATCTTAACTGATTGTGTTCACGTTTACGGTGACTTTCAAACCGCGTTCCACTCACTGGCATTGTATTCTCCGCAGGGAATGGATTCTTTGCTCCGCTGCAAGTTTCGCCCCACGACTCACCCATTGACACGACGGTCAATGGTACAGTGTATAATAACAAATAGTATAACATTTATATGCTTAATACAATGTAAAAAGTAATATATGGTATCGTAATTGTATAGTAAACATATAGCAGTATGATACACATTAGGGTGGGTAGAATAATACATAGTGTTATATTAAAATGTATAAGGTATAGGGTGGTTTATAGCAATACAGTATATAATTTAATGTTGGGTTTGTCTATGGCAGTATATAGTACGGTGTATACTCGTGTGATGTAAGAGAATAAAGTTTAGATGGAAGCATATTATATAATTTTTACGACGTAGAATTGTAATGTATTACTTACTGTTAGTAACTCAGCTTATTTTAGGGTATAGTAAGTATACTGATGATGCTATGCAGTTTATACTTTAGTTTTTTATGTAGTTTATACTTTAGTTTTCTACGTGGTTGGTTAGTAACTGCAGCTACATACTATTAACATTCCTTTCCTTTGTTAATGCTACTCCCTGCACCCTCCCTTTGGTGCTGCTGATCCTGCATAATGCATAGGCATAATATGACTTTGAAACCCCCCCGCCCACCTCCTACGCATTTCCCATGAATATGCTAATTTCCTCTTGATATGCACATTCTTTTTGTTAAGGTGCTCTTCTTCCACCTCCAACCCAGCTTATATATAAGCTCCTAGCTTGGCAGTGTCTCATTCTTCACCTGAAGACGGCTGCTTGCGTTGTGGCCGAAACGTCATGAGAATAATTTTATTTTATTATGTTTTATTTTTATTATTTTATTACTTCCCTTCTACGTGACTTTACCGAAAGAACCAAGAAGATGAATCCCTGCAGTCACGAAAGCTTTAAATCGAAATATACTGCCATCGTGTTTTTGACCAGCACTATCGGAGCACCCCAGGGACTGGTTGAAGGAGAAATTATATCAGCCGCCAGCATGTCGTCAACTGCCCATTTCACATGGTGTTTCTCCGCCGGGCTGAGCCGAAACGGGTTTTGGCGGATAGGGGCAGCGTCACCAGTATCAATGTGGTGATGCAGCAGCTTGGTGCAGCCAATATCAAATTGTGATTTGCTGAACACATCCGAGAATTCCCGCAAAAGAGCCCGCAATTTAATCTGCTGTGAACCGGATAAATCGCCGGCATCCGCGCAGAGGGCGTCGTCTAACTTAGGAGGAGGGCGAGGCTGCCGACTGTCAGATACTTGTCCAACAACCTCGGTCCCCAGAGGCGCCACTGTCACATGAGCGAGCACTGTCCCCTGTGGAATGACGGTTTCGGACAGACCAACATTTAAAAATTGTAAAAATGGCTCCCTGTCGCCTGCTACGAGAGTCTGTGCGGCCACCAATGATAGGCTCTTAACTGCTGTGTTGGAGGGCCCCAACAGAATGCCATTTACCGAGGCGGTGGGAGCGAGCGGTTTTTGTAACCGCAAGGGTACAAGCATTTGTGCCCCTGGCAGAATGCGTACAGCGCAAGCCGTAAAAGCCTGCATGGAGGCATTTTCCGTCTGTGAATACGTGGCTGCGGGTAAAAATGCCATCCAGCGGCCCGACGGGAGTTCAATACATCCCTGGTCGATGAGTATTTTAATGGGCATTTTGGCAAGAAAATCAGTTCCCAGGAGGCATGGCACCGCGAGGGAAGAAGAGACCAAAACAGGACCGGCCAATTTAATATCACCAATTGCAATTTGCGCCCGAATTTGCCCGATAATTCCCAGAGAACTTCCATTTGCGGCAAAACACGGAACAGAGACCTTTTGCAATGGTCGACATTGCACTGGCAGTATGTTATAAATCAAATCGGAAATGATAGTGGCAGATGCACCGGTATCGATGAGCACACGAAACTCTACACCCTCGATTGAACCAAAAACCACCGAGGAACCCGCTGTCGCTGCGACCACTCTATGGGCCAGCTCCGACCACTGCCCAGGTCGAATTGGCCGTGAAGTCACCCGAGCGAAGTCAACGGTGCGTTGTGGTGTGTAAGGTGTGAGTGAGGGCCGAGTGTGAGGGGTGCCGCGACTCGCCTGTTTATGCCGCTGTGCGCTGGGTGCCCTGTGGTCCCGGTCTTGGGATCCGAAGGAGCGCCGACGAGGTGCACGGCAGTCGGAAGAGATGTGGCCTCAGCGGCCACAGTTGAAACACGTCACGTCGCTGTGGGGGAAGGCCCGTCCCCGCTCCTGGTCGTCGTGGCATCTGGTGCGATCCGGTGATCGCCGGCCTGTCGCCCTGGACGTTGAGAAGACCCGATCTGAAGAGCGATCGTCGTCCCTGCTGGCAGGCCCTGATGTCGTAGCCGATGCGGTGATGGGCTCGTCCTGGTCGAGCATCAAGTGAGCATGGATGCTCCGGGCAGCTCACAATGAGCACATGTCTTCATCATCCACGGCTTGGATGACAAGGCGCAGTCCCCGCGCCATCTCCACCAGCTTCTGTAGGACAAGATTGTCTATGGCTTCATCGTCCATGCGGGGATAAGCCGCTCTTGACATGGCGAGTAGCGCGGTGCGGAACGCCAATGGCGATTCTCTTGGCTTGCACCGTCTCTCGTAAAACTGGTGGCGTGTGGTGGAAGGAGGTCCGTAGACATCGGACAGCCGCCGAAGTGCCACTTGTAGTGTCGCTCTTTGTCGCTTGGGAATGGAAATGAGCGCAGCGAGAGAGTCGTCGTCCAAGGTGGCTGGTAGTGCACGTAGTGCCTGTGCATCTGACCAGCCCACCATCTCCTGGTGGCTGAGGAAGCGACACTCAAATGCCCCCCAATCGCCCCCTGTGGACGAGAATTCACGGAAGACGGGCAGACGTTGCTGTAGAGCAGCCATGTCGTCCTCTTCATCTAGGTCGGACTCGGTCCCGAACGCGGCGATCGCTTGATCCACGACATTTACTGTACGGCGTCGCAGCCGTGATGACGTGGCGTTGCTGGAGTGTCTCGCAGAGGCAGCGTCGCGCTGTGATGATGCGGTGTGCCGTGATTGGCCACCGGAGTTCCCAGCATGCACGTGGCTTCCGTTTCCGGCGGAACCACGTGACCCATCGGCGGGAGAATCGACCTGTTCCGGGTTTGTGATGGCGGGAATGTCTGCCGTCGGCCGCTCCGCTCCGCCCGCAGCCCCCAAGATAATTTCCTCCAGGATGGCCGCTGCAGCATGCAGCAGCTGGGCGAGACGGGCGTGAGCAGCCTGGATGCCGCCGCTCGCGGCGATCGGCTGCACCGCTGGTGGTGGGGCAGCTGTCGGCACGCCGGCGTCTTCAGCGCCGCCCTCAGCACCCACGGGCGAGTTGGAGCTTGCGTCGTCCGGACTTCGCGTGCGGTTCGTTCGTCTGTTTCCATCTTCTAACTCCAGTTGTAGTGTTGTAAAGGACGGACATATAACTTCTTATGGCACACACTGTTTATTGTCTTATTACACAGTCCTTATCATAAAAAGGGGTATATGGTCCCCTCACCCGTTACCCTGAGGAGATACAGCCTCCGGACCTTGTACAGCTCCACACTCACGCTTAGGTCCTATTCTAAGGAGGACCAGCCTCCGGACCTGCTGTCTATCTAATCTCCCCGCTAGCCTAGCGTCCTCCGGCTTGGACCTAGGGGAGGCACACTGACCCGCCGCTGGCCCAGCGGGTCCCCGACCTCTGGTCGCTCAGGACCTTCGCCCTCACAAGGACGGGAAGGCTGGGAATTCAGGGTCCTATCCAGGACCTATCTCCCCTGACCACTGGTTACTCTGAGCCCCAGCCCTGAGAAGGGCTGGAAGGCTTGGTCCAGGGTCCTATTTATCTTCGGCCGACTTGGGTCTTCGTGTAGCAGAACGGGCCAAGAGCTCTCAGCGCTCTGGCTTTTATACCTGTTCGTGGCCGGGTTGTCCAATCCCCGGCCACCTTGTGTAACCCTCCAATTGGTCCTTCCCAATCTGGCGTTTGGATCCTACCTCACCCCATTTGACCCTGACCGTTTGATTGAGCGGGAGAACCTTGTTTACGATCACAGTTTGCGAACAACGAGTAGTTAACACCACTACACACGGATGAAAAGATGGCTTGGGGAAGGAGACTTAACAGATGGCTTAATGAATCAGAACACCCACGGACACACCCCCCACAGCCCCACAGCAAAGCGACATCAAAGGAAATTCGGGTCCTTTGTGAGAAAAGAGAGGAAGAGGGGAGGGAATTATACATTTTTAAGCACGAACACAGATCTCGCAACGGAGGCGTGCGAGGGAGTCTCGCAAGGGAACAGGGGCAGCAGTCTTGCGATGGAGGCTTGCGAGGGAGTCTTGCGAGGGAGCAGGGGCAGCAGTCTTGCGACGGAGGCTTGCGAGGGTGTCTTGCAAGGGAGCAGGCACCGACATCAACCATGGGTGTCGTGTCTCACAGAAAGAAGAGGCGATGTGTTGTTAAGAGCTGAGCTCGGCACGAGCCGACAGAGTATCGCTGAAAGTTTTATTCTATACTAGCGGTTAGTACCCGGCGTTGCCCGGGTGAAAAAGGCAGACACATGTAGTTACGCACGCAAATCCATTGATACACACACATAGAGTTACACGCACAAATGGACTCACACATACATCTATAGACTGAACAACAACAACCGCCATTCGCCACTAAGTGGCGGTGACGTCACAACAACGCTTGTGCCAGGCTATGTGCACCTTGAGGCCACGTGAAGTGTCGAACGCCCGCCGGCAAGAGGTCACGGGGCACAGGTCGACTGACTGAGACGACTGGCTGATGCACCACCTGTGGCCCCTACTGTGGCAACTTTCTGTGCTTTAGCCACCCGGCGCTCCGCTCGTTGTTGTGAGCGTCACTCCACCGCCCTCCGTTGTTGTTGGAAGGTGACTGCCTCCAACTAGCCAGTAGCGTCCTTCAGGAACCTCCTCCACAGTGGCCGATCTTGACACGTCTGGTACCAGTCATCCGCAAGTGGACTCAGCTCCAAGTCCTCCTGTAGCACATCACTCCATGTCTTCTCCAGCCCGTGCCGCGCCCGTTTAGCCCCCTCGATCCGGCGGAACAAAAGCTGTTTAGGCATGCGGTGGCTGGCCATGTGGGCTACATGACTCAGGCAATGCAGCCTTGCCTGCCGGAGGTCGCCGATGGGACTTTGTCCACATCTTTCAAGCATTTGTGAGCTCCTCACATAAAGCAGCCTGGTTAAACCCAGGATAGATCGTAGGCAGGCCAGCCTAAATATTTCTAACCGGCGAAGATCTTCCATTAGGGGGGTCCAAGTTTCGCAAGCGTAGAGATGGGGTGGAATGACCGTGGCCGAGAAGACCTGAAGCTTCGTACGGAGTGATAGACCAGGTAGCTTCCACACAGCGTTACGCAGCCAATGAAAAGATACTGCAGCTCGACTGATTCGGCGTGAGACCTCTGCTGTTAAACCGGAGCCGGTCATTAGCACACTGCCCAGGGAAACTCTCCACTGTCTCCACATCTGCCCCATCACTAATTGGGAGTTGTGGGGGTGGAGTGTCCGATGGTACAAAATAGCCAGGCAGGTGCTTAGCTTTGGTTGGGCTGATGATAAGGCCCCACCTGTTGGTGGCAAGCTCCAGGTTTAGCAGCAGCACCTCAAACTCCTCATCCGAGTGAGCAGCCATTAGCAGATCATCGGCATACATAACATGGTTGAGCAATAGGGAGCCATCCCTTGACCGCACCCGGGCATCGATCAGCCTCCCCATTGTATCTGTAGCAGATGGGAATTCTTCCAGTACAGGCATTGAAGGCTCGACGAACTACGTGGTCCAATGTGGGAGTCAGAGGACATCCCTGTTGCACCCCAAGGTGTAAAGGGAATGGCTCTGACTCACGGCCACGTAGTTAAGATGCAGGGCCGCTCACCATCATGAAGGTCCTTAAGGATGGTGATGAGTGGGTTCGGGACTCGGAAAGCACAAAGAGCAACCCAGAGGCCAGGCCTACTGATGGTATCATAGGCCTTGAGCAGGTCAATAAAGTACACGCATGGACTAAGATGCACACATGGACCTACAGACACGCAAAGAAATGGAGTTATACTGACTAACATGGAGGCATGCACACACAGCGACTAACACACACGCACATGGACTGAGACACACACACCCACACATATGGACTCACACACATAGACATGCACTTGAGATACGCACACATGGAGTTACACACACATATCGACGTACACACATACAGCGACACACACACATACATAGAGTGACACACACATTGCCTTACACACACATACACATGTGGACTGTCACACAGACATCCACTTGAGATATACACAAATGGAGTTGTACACACATATATGGAGGTACACACATACAGTGACTCACACACACACACCGACTCGCACACGGCAATACGTGGACTAAAACACACATTGACGTAAACACACATATGTACTTACACACACACATATGGACTAAGACACACACACATGAACTTACACATACATGGACTGACACACACATAGCCCTACACACACATATGGACTGTGACACACAGATATCTACTTTAGATACACAGACATGGATTAACACACATATGGACTCACACACAGACGCATTGACTTACACACACACATCGAGTGACACACACATGTATAGACTTACACACACATGTGGACTAACACACACACATATGGACTGACATACACATCGACGTACACGCACACAGATCGACTGACACACACACACATGGACTAACACACACATAAACACTTTGACGTTATCCGTTCGAAAAAGACACCCACATGGAGTTAAAGACACGCATGGCTCTACACGCACACACATATGGACTCAAAGATACACACATGGACTCACACACACACATCGACGGGCACAGCAATCCTCGATGATGACACAGCTATCAGTATCGCAGTATTACGTATGAGTAAATAGCGTGACGTGAGCGATGGAAACAATAGAAATGCATTTAAGAAATAAGCAGAAATCACAGACTGGCAGTAGACTGTGGCAGCGTTATAAAAGCGCAGCAAAAAAAGGGGAAATTGAGCAACCCAAAAATCTAAAAAGAGTTTTGTGTACACAAACATAATTTTTGTAACATGTCAACTTGTTTCATAATGGTAAACAATGAACCTGAGTTGTTATCTTCACAAAAACATAATTATTGTAACATCTGTGAACTTGTTTCATAATGTTGAACAATGAAGCTGAGTTTTTATCCGCACACAAACATTATTATTGTAATGTTTGTCAAGTAATGTGTTTAACAATAGTAAACAATGGACTTGAGTTGTTAGCGTAAGAAGCAAGGAACTTTGTACTTAACCATAGGCATGTTAAGGCCTTGTGCCATGCGTAGCCCCCGTCCTGGCCTACATTGGCGGCGGAGTTGGCACGTTGCCAGGCTAGGGGCTGGGCCGCTACCCCCCCCCTCCCCAACATCCCCTGCCCGTGCAAGAATAATGCTATGTAATCAGTAAAATATTATTATCTACGGAGTCTGTAGCATAAACTGGACGCATCGTGTTGGGGGGGGGGGAGGCGAAGAGGACATGCCACTGTGAATAAATATCTGCAGCGTGATGTGTGTATGTGTTGGCTGTAAAACGCGAAAAATAAAATGTCCCCCGTGAGCTGGAGCAAACGCGCATCACTTGGTAGGGTCCACCCCCCCCCCCACGCAATTGGCGTTACTTGGTACGGTCAATGTCGTGCAATAAGTAAATAATGAATAATAGAAACGGCACAAATGTGTTAATTAAACTACTTTAAATTTTACGGATGGGAAAACGGAATAGCCTATTCCCACCACGGGGCTTAGGGCGTGCCGCCTGGCAAATTATTTCGGTCTTAAACCCCACTGTCCGAGAGCCACATCCCCCGCAAGCGCGAGCGCATGGAGACTTTTATATATAAGATAAAAGATTTATCTTGATGTGTTGAGTCACTCGCAAAGTCAAGGATTGCGACAAGTTGTATTGTAGTAAGCTTTCACAGTTGTTTAAGAGGTGTGCGAATACAATTCACAAATTTTGAGAGTGAGTGCCAGCGGACAAGCAGCGCCAGAGAGAGTGCCGTGGCCTCGACCACACAAACCACCAACACAGAAGCCTTGAGAGAGAAGAAGCTTGCCAGCAGAAGAAGACTCCAGCAACAGAAGAAGGTCCAGCAATCAACCAGGATGGCGAGGCTCACTGAGTAGCGATGTGCTACCCAGTGCGAATTCAGCGCTGACTGAAGAAGTATCACTCGAAAGCTATTCTGCCCTGAGTGCAAGCTCCCACGAGCCGCTGCAGTTCGAGTTGAGCTGACGAGAATTCCAGCAATCATCCTCGAGAAAGGGCAGAAAGCGCCAAACATCGACCAAGCCAGCATCACAGCGCCAGCCGCGCCATCGAGCAAGGGTGTCAGCTGCAAGCGGACGAGCTGTGCGCGCTATCTAACGACGGAATGATCGCGCACCGCCGACGGCGAGCGTCGTGCCGACTTGTCATCCAGCAGCGGATACGAGCGAGAGAGAGAGCAAGCAGCTGTTTGTATGCCGCTCCCCACCCTCACAAGCTCACGACGCAGCGCCCGGCGTCTGCTTAATACAAATAATTTATCAAGGGACAATCCACACACACACAGGAACCAAACCTGGGCCATTAATAAAAAGACTCATTATAGGAGTGCATGAACCATTAGCTGATCGTGAGGACATTGGTGCTCATCGAGTGATACGAATACGGTCATTATAAGCACATTAGTCGTTATATGAATTTTTGTTTAATTTTAATCGCATAATAATTACCAATAGATTCATCAATGTAAACTAAACTTTTGAAACCTTTGTTATGAATCTACACGCTCACAGGGAGAATATTGTGCTAAACCTTTATTTTGATTACTGAATCTTGCCCACGAAATAATTGAAGCCTTGCCAAAAGATAAGCATGCGGGCACACACACCGCCGCACACCATTGTTCCAAGACATTGTGTTAATTATATACTCTTGACGATTAATCTATTGACGTATACTTTTGCCTTCGGGATATAATAATTTGCTTTTTATTGCCTTTCGTATGAATATCGTCGCATGGATGTTTTAAGGACTTTCCCTATCGCCGTATATGCTCACGTTACCCAGTGGAATTAATCAATTGTTCGGTTGCCCAGTTTGACAACGTAATCGTTGATGGTTAAATTTACTGTGGATAATTCCAAGCATGAGAGTTTGCGTATTAGAGTTGTTATGTTTTGGTTTAGAAATGAAAATTGCTTAACACAAGTGTATGAGTGGTTCCTTCCTGAGTTCATGCTTAATAATCTTATTTATAAGAACTGTATCCTGCGTTGAGATTTGAATTTGGAGACCTGACATAAACACACTAAGACATAATCAGCAAATGTTAAATCGAGAATAATTGTATTGTCCCGATTGATAATACTACCCTAGACAATGAAGCCGAGCATAATTTATCATAATTACATCACACTTGGATAACTTCATACAACTAATTGTATTGTCCCGATTGATAATACGACCCTAGACAACGATGCTAAGCCTAATTATAATAACCGAATACATTAGTATAATCGCATACATTTGCATAACTAAATACGATCACCTCCCTAATTATCATAATATATGAACATCATTATATAAACTAGCATAATTTCCGATAATTACGCATTTTTCCAATCTTCATTTAATTTTTATTATTTTTTATACATTTTTCAAGACCCGACATATACAACACCCTCCTTCTCAATTAATTATTGCAGAAAGTTGAAAAACTAGAAAAACAGACTTAGGGGCAATCTGTTTCCACAGATGGTGAGATGGCTTGAGGAAGGTGACAGGAACCAGGCCTTGATGAGACTTAGATTACTTCAATAAAATTAGAACAAACACACACACCGAACAAACAGCTGTTCCCACAGGCTGAGAGCGAGAAGGCAAGCTGAGGTGGGCGAATTTCACATATAAGAAAGAACACAGATCATGCAACTTAGTACTGCGAGGGGCAGGCTCCAGGGCATTGCCTCGAGATCAACCATGGGTGTCGTATCTCGCAGAGAAGAGGGGCGAGGTGTTGCTAGGTGCTGAGTTCGGCACTGATCGATAGAGTATCACTGAAAGTTGTATTCTAAATTCATCCTGATGTTTTGAGTCGTTTGCAGAGTCAAGGATTTCGATAAGTTGTATTGTACTAAGCGATAAGAGTTGCGATAAACTAAGAAGTGTGTGAATACAATTTATGAAATCTGAGAGTAAGTGAGGAGCTGCGAGCGCAAACGTGCACCGCCGGAGATAGCACGTGGAAAGATCCTGACCCAGAGCAGCCTGAAGTAAGAGCGGGAGAGGCACCACCGGGTGCCTGTGCGAAGCTGGCAGCTGCCGCCAAGGGAGAGAGAACGGAGCAACGAAAATATCCTGAATAGCGTAGCCAAGAGGTAAAGTGTCAGCGCTTGCGAGAGCACCGAGGGTTCGACCCACACACACACCGACGAGCGTCAGCAGAGAACCAAGACAAGAGTGAGGAACAGCGACCAACGGATGAGCTGCGAGCACAATCATGCACCGCCGAAGGACAGCATGGAGAAGGAGAGAGAGCACGTGACCGGCGCAACCGAGGAAAAGTGTCGGTGCTGGCGAGCAGCAGACGAGCTGCGAGCGCAATCGGGAACCTTCAAAGACGAGCAACGTGCATGCAAGAGAGGCCTGCAACTGCAGCCAAGAAAGAGACCCACCGCCTGGCAGGGAACTCCTTATCTCAAAAAGTGGAGCACGGAAACAATACAAAGTTCTCCTTGTGTTTCAAAAAGGGTGGTCAACTATTAGCTGATCGTGGAAAGCATTGCTGCCCATTGAGTTACGTCGATACGGTCGTTTAGAAGTATTTTAGTCATTCTTGTTGTTAATTGCATAATCTGTACCAATGAATTCATTGATGAAACTAAATATTTATAAACATCTATGTTACGAATCTACACACACAGAGATAATATTGTGTTAAAATATTTATTTTGATCACAGCATCTTGCCCGCGAATTTATTAAAGCTCTTAGCCAATTGATATACATTTGTTAGACAAGCAGGCACACCATTGGTCCAAGGCATTTCGTTAATTGCATAATATTACCAATACATTCATTGAGGTCTGCTTTTGCCTTAGGCACACGTTTCTTTATTGATGTTCGTGTAATGTAGTAACTCGGCGGGAGACGACTTCACGGGTAACACACTCTTTATTTTACCAAACTCGTTCACAGGTGACTAACACCTACTTTGTATCTCGGGTGACAAACACCCACTTAGTATCTCGGGTGACAAACACCCACTTAGTATCTCGGGTGACAAACACCCACTTAGTATCTCGGGTGACAAACACCCACTTAGCTACCCTGGCGACTAACGCCCACTGAGCTACTCGGGTGACCAACACCCACTTAGCTACTCGGCGACTAACGCCCACTGAGCTACTCGGGTGACCAACACCCACTTAGCTACTCGGCGACTAACGCCCCTGAGCTACTCGGGTGACCAACACCCACTTAGCTACCCTGGCGACTAACGCCCACTGAGCTACTCGGGACACTCCCTGCCCGGGGTGTCCGTCTTGACTGTGGGTCCCCAGCCCGACCCACGTGGGCGTCGGACCCTGGGTCCCACAGTCTCGCCTCCGAGCCACACAGGGCCCCGGTCCCTACAAGGACGGCGGGACTAGGGGTCTCGGGGCACTAGGTCTTCAGCTCCGTCTTCTGGTCTTCAACTGGGTAACTCTCCCCGAGTGCTCTCGCGCGTCCCCCTTTATACCCCACCTGCGGACGTCGCTGCGAGCACCCATCCTATTCGACCAATCACTGGGCGCTGGCTACGATCCTGTTTTCCCACATCTCAGCGTGCCTCACCACCCACGCCGCGCCGCCCCGTCATCTGTCACTCCCGGCGCGCGCGTCCACACCACGCCCACAACGCGTGCCCAACCCCGCACCCCGCGCCGCCCCGTGATCCATCACTGTCACAGTCGCCGCACGTCAACACCACCACTACATCACCCCCTACCACATAGCTCGCAGCCGACCCGGCTGCTATAAAAATATACAAACCCCCCTGTGTGCCCCGTAACACAACACAACACGACGCGAACACTACCATCCGCAACCATCAACCAATGCCACCGCGACAATAGAACAATATATACAATCCGGCGAGTGACAATAGCAATGTGTATGCAGAAAGAAAAATAAATGGAAATTTTTTTTTTTTTTCTCGACTCGTGCAGCGTCCCATTCTTTCCGAGCGTCCCTACAACGGGACATTACCCCGGCAGAGGGGAACACCGGGCGAGCTCGGTGTCGAAAAAAAAATGTCTTCATGAAAATTGTTGTGCCCTAGCCCGAGTCCGCCTTGCCGGTCCGTCGTACGGCACCAGACGCGGTTGAACGTCCGGTGGTGCCGGCAGTTCAGGAAGACATCGGCCAGGCATCGAGGACCCGTGCGTGCCGCGGGGTTCAGGTTCCCGACGGTCAGCAGCCGTCAAGCCCGAGGCACCTGGGGGTGGGTCAGGTGGTGACACGTGAGGATCAGCCTGCGACACCTCCCTCCCCGAGTCGACGGTCACATCACACGCCCGGTCGTTACGGCACAGAACGGGGTCACACGGTGCCGCATAGGGCTTCAGTCGGGAGGGGTGCACGTACCAACGGCGTTTTTCCCATTTAATCTGTATACTCTGGGGTCGTGCAACCCGCACAATTTCCACCGGTCCCCTCCAAGGTCTCAACAACTTGGGGGACGTAGCCAACGGTGCATGTGGACAATGCAGCCAGGCCTTATCGCCTGGTTTCCAATCATGCGTATGCACCCTCCGCCCATGCAATCTCTCGTTCGCGATTTGCCGAGACCGCGAATTCAACCTCGCCGCCTCCCGCGCTTCAGTCAATTTGGCGATATTAAATTTGATGTGGTCTGCCAATTTTGATTTTGCACGTGGCTGGGAAATCCCCAGTTGGACGTCCATGGCCGGATCGGCCTCCCGCCCATACATAAGAAAAAATGGGGAAAACCCCGTCGCCGCATGAGGGGCCATTCGATAGGCCGCGAGTACCCCCGGCACCTGTAAGTCCCAATCAACCTGATCGTCGCAGACCTGTTGGCACAACATAGACGTAATCGTCCTGTTCAGACGCTCAACCATCCCGTCAGTCTGCGGGTGATAGGGGGAAGTACGCACTTTCTTTGTACCCAACAGGTCGCACACCTCGTGCAACAAAACGCTCGAAAAATTCTTTCCTTGATCCGTCAGCAAGCGTTCGGGGGCGCCCTTGTCCAAAACATAACCCTGGACGAAGGCGTCCGCCACCGCTGCAGCCGACTGGTTGGCGAGTGGCCATGCCATGGGCCATCGGGTGAAGTATTCTACGCCAACCAGCAGGAACCTATTTCCCCTTGGTGTAGCAGGAAAGGGCCCCAAGATGTCCAACGCAACCAATTCGTTTATGCGCGAAACTTGAATGGATTGCAGCGGTGGATTAGCTGCCAATGGTGGCGGTTTTTTTTTGGCGCACCCTACGCATCCCTTAAGAATATTCGCCACGTCGTTACCCATCCCCGGCCAATAATAGTCTCGCTGGATTAGGGCGAGCGTTTTGTGAAAACCCAGATGCATGAGCCGTTCATGAGCTGCCAGAACGACCCTACCCCGCATAGCAACAGGCACAACGAGCATGTGACGCCGGGACATGTTGTCCCACTTCATCAAAAGGCCCTGTCTGCACACCCAGGAACCGACCCGCGCATCCCCTACCTCGGGAGCGCCAACTTTTCGACGTAGCGCAAGTAGGGAGCTGTCGGACATTTGGAGACGGCCCCACTCAATGAGGGGCAACGACAACAGCGAATCCCTCCCCGTGGGGGCGTCGACTCCCGGGGTGTCAGTGGCGGCGAGCGCAACTCCCGGGGTGCCGGCGACCGGGGGTTTGCACCGCGCCGATCCCAACAAACATGTGCAGTCCGTGCACGGTGGCAACCGCGACAAGGCGTCCGCATTTGAGTGTCGCAATCCCTTGCGGTAAATCGTCGTGAATTGGAAGTCCTGAAGGACCTCCAACCATCGGGACAATTGGCCCGATGGCTGTGCCACGCGCATAGCGTATTGTAGAGCCGCATGGTCCGTACGGACCGTAAAATGACGGCCGTAAAGATACGGCCTGAATTGCTGTGTAAAAAACACAATCGCTAACAATTCACGACGAGTCACGCAATAGCGTTGTTCGGCGGGGGAAAGAACTCTACTACCGTAGGCGACCACCCGTTCAACCCCCCCGACCACCTGTGAGAGCACCCCCCCGATACCCGTGTTGCTGGCATCTGTGTCCAGCAAAAACGGTAGTGTGAAATCGGGGTAACACAAGGGGGGAGCCTGCACCAAGGCGTCACGAAGGGAGCAGAACGCAGCCTCCTCTTCCACCCCCCAGTGAAACCGCACACCCTTAGCCGTCAAAGCGTGCAGGGGCCTGGCTATGGTGGCAAACTGCTTGACAAAACGACGGTAATAGGAGGCGAAACCAATAAAACTGCGAACCTCCGTGACCGAGGTTGGCGTTGGCCATGAGCTGACGCAGTGCGTCTTAGCAGGGTCCGTCGAGATCCCTGAACGACTCACGATATGGCCCAAATACCTGACCGATTCCCGAAGCAGAAAACATTTAGCCGGTTTAAATTTAAGCTTAGCGGAACGCATCCTGAGGAACACCGCTCTCAGTCGCTGGAGGTGCTCCTCAAAAGTCCGACTGAAGACGATGATATCGTCGAGATAAATCAAACAACTATCCCATTGGAGGCCCGACAAAACCAATTCCATGAGTCTCTGGAACGTGGCGGGAGCGGAATGTAAGCCCATGGGCAAACGGTTGAATTCAAATAGGCCACCAGGTGTCCGGAAAGCGGTTTTAGGTTTAGACTCGTTATCGAGTGGCAATTGCCAAAATCCGGAAAGCAGATCGAGTGTGGAAAAAAACTGTGCTCCCGCCAAGGCATCCAGCGACTCATCCATCCTGGGGAGCGGATACGCATCCGCCATCGAGATTTTGTTTAAGCGGCGGAAATCGACACAAAACCCCAAGGACCCGTCCTGTTTTTTAACTAGGACAATAGGAGCACCCCACGGACTAGAAGAAGGCGAAATGATATCGGCCGCCAACATATCATTAACCGCCGATTGCACATGCTCCTTCTCGGCTGGGCTGAGCCGGAAGGGATTCTGACGAATAGGGGCCGCGTCCCCTGTAGCTATGTGGTGGCGCAACAGGTCCGTGCAGCCGATATCGTATTTATGTTTGCTGAACACGTCAGCAAACTCGAGTAGCAAACCCCTCAATGCTCCCAATTGCACTTTGGACAAGTTAGCAGAACCGGCACACAACGAGTCCAACCACTCTGTCCCCTCATCACTTGGAGGATGCGACTCGACAGTGAAATCTGCTTGAGCCACGAGCCGTTCCTCAACGGGTAGCGGCGCGGCGTGAGCCAGCACCGTTCCCTGCGCAATTACGGCCGGCCGCGACCCCGTATTCAGGACCATTACGAACGGCTCACTGTCCCCTCTCACCATGGTCTGAGCAACCGCTAAGTCGAGGCCCCTTCTGGCCCTGTTAGACGGCCCCAACAGCACCCCCTGTGCCTCCGCACCCACCTCGAGTGGTTTCCTCAACCGAAGGGGTACCAACATTTGCGATCCCGGGGGCACCCGTACAGTCTGAGTTGCCAGCGCCTGCACCGTCGCACAAACCGTGCGTATTTTGGTAGGGCTCGTCAAGAACGCAACCCGCCGACCTGACGGAAGCTCAATGCAGGCCTGATCTATGAGAATTTTGATGGGCATTTTGGACAAAAAGTCCGTACCTAGCAAACAGGGAACGGCCAGCGATGATGATACAAAAATAGGGCCCGCCAATTTGATGTCACCAATGCAAATAGTCGCCCGAATCTGGCCGATGATCCCCAGGGATCCCCCATTCGCCGCATAAAATGGCACGTCCACTGGCAGAAGGGGTCTACTTTGGACGGGAAGAATGTTATAAATAAGGTCCGAGATGATAGTGGCCGACGCACCCGTGTCCACAAGCACCCGGACCTCAACCCCGTCAATAAACCCCGTTACCACGGACGACCCGGCCGACGCAGCCACTATCCTGTGGGTCAATTCGGACCACTCGACTGCTTGCGGGCCGTGTACGGACCCCCCTCGCCGAAGTGAACCCCCGGCACCCAGCCGCGAACCCCCCACCGCCAAGCGGCGACCCGAATGTGCCGTGTTTGTGGACCGAACGTGTGAGGTGCCGCGACTTGCCGGGTTTTGTTGGGATGACTTGTGGGCCTGGTCGTCGTCCCGACGTGGTCCTGTGGCGCGCTGACGCGGGACCCGGCACCCGGCTGCGACGTGACCCCGAAGGCCGCAGTTGTAGCAGACGACGAGGGACGTCGTAGGTTTCGGTTGCTCCAGCTTGCGGGATGAACGTGTGGGCGAACGACCTCCCGTTCTCCACTCCCCCGGACGCGATGCAGCGAAGGCCTGCTCCTGATCCGCAGCTGGCTGAGGTTCGGCGATCGTGGCGGCCAGTGCCGCGTTCCCCGCCCATTTGCAGACGACCCCCGGCTTGCGTTTGAGGACCTCGTACGCGTGAATGCTCGTGGCGATCGCCAGGGAGCAGATATCCATTTCGTCCGCCACATTGATGGGGACCCCCAACTCGTGGGCCAACGCCAGCAGCTGCTCCGTCACCATGGCGTCCTTCCCCTCCTTGTCCATGCGGGGAAAAGCTGCGTCCGCCAAGGCGAGCAGTGCCGTGCGATAGGCGAGCGTCGTTTCTCCAGCCACCTTCCGCCGATCGTAGAACTGGTGGCGACAGGTGGAGGGCGGTCCGAACACCTTCGCCATCAGGTGTAGTGCGGCCTGGAGCGTAGAGCGGGACGACCTTGCAGCAGATGTGAAGGCTGCAAGCGCGTCGTCGTCGAGCATCGCTGGCAACGCACGCAGGGCAGTGGTGTCGGACCACCCCGACATTTCCTGATGAGCGAGGAACCTTCGTTTGAAGGCTCCCCAGTCGCCCCCATCCGCCTTGAACGCCGACAGCGCGGGCAATCTTTGCTGGAGGACCCGATCGTCGTCGACGTCGGAGAGATTTTCCCGCGCTCCGCTGTAGTTGTGTAAAATGTCGGCTCGGTTGTCAGGCGCAAAATGGAGAGCTCCGGCGCGCGCTGATGACGTGGGCTGCGCTGAGCGGAGGTCTCCGGCCACGTGGTGTCCGTGCTTCCCGCCAATCGATGGCGGCCCCTCAAAAACGGCGGCAACTTCCAGACTTTTGGCGCGAAGCGCCTTTTGGCGGGATCCCTCCAACGTCGCTTTCTCCACCAACCCCGCAGCCGTTTTTCCGCTCGCCGGAACGGAGATGTCCGCTAAGACAGCGGCGGCGGCGAGTAGCAACTCCGCCAACCGGGAGTGTGCATCTTGGAGGCTGGTGTCGGAGGCGAGCGGAGCGTCGGCCATCACCGCGAAGTGCTGCATCGGCGGCAACTCCTCGTCCTCTCCTCCCGAGGTTGGTGTCCCCGGTACGCCGTCGTCGTCCCGACCTCGCTCGTGGGTACGGGTAGTCTTCCTCGTGTCCATACTTCTTGAAGACAGGTTTACTTCTGACGCCAGTTGTAATGTAGTAACTCGGCGGGAGACGACTTCACGGGTAACACACTCTATATTTTACCAAACTCGTTCACAGGTGACTAACACCTACTTTGTATCTCGGGTGACAAACACCCACTTAGTATCTCGGGTGACAAACACCCACTTAGTATCTCGGGTGACAAACACCCACTTAGTATCTCGGGTGACAAACACCCACTTAGCTACTCGGCGACTAACGCCCACTGAGCTACTCGGGTGACCAACACCCACTTAGCTACTCGGCGACTAACGCCCCTGAGCTACTCGGGTGACCAACACCCACTTAGCTACCCTGGCAACTAACGCCCACTGAGCTACTCGGGACACTCCCTGCCCGGGGTGTCCGTCTTGACTGTGGGTCCCCAGCCCGACCCACGTGGGCGTCGGACCCTGGGTCCCACAGTCTCGCCTCCGAGCCACACAGGGCCCCGGTCCCTACAAGGACGGCGGGACTAGGGGTCTCGGGGCACTAGGTCTTCAGCTCCGTCTTCTGGTCTTCAACTGGGTAACTCTCCCCGAGTGCTCTCGCGCGTCCCCCTTTATACCCCACCTGCGGACGTCGCTGCGAGCACCCATCCTATTCGACCAATCACTTGGCGCTGGCTACGATCCTGTTTTCCCACATCTCAGCGTGCCTCACCACCCACGCCGCGCCGCCCCGTCATCTGTCACTCCCGGCGCGCGCGTCCACACCACGCCCACAACGCGTGCCCAACCCCGCACCCCGCGCCGCCCCGTGATCCATCACTGTCACAGTCGGCGCATGTCAACACCACCACTACATTCGTATGAATATTGTCACATTCATTTTTAAGGACGTTTTCCTGTCGCCATGTACGGTCAATTTACTCTGAGGATTTAGCCGATTGTTCTGTTACCCAGTTAACAAACGCAACTATTGAGGGTTAAATGTACGGATCAGTGAGGAGGACATCTCCAGGGGTACTGTGTTGGCATTCCTAGCATAAGAGTTCGCATGTTAGAATGTTATGGTTTTTTTAGATATTAAAGTTTCTTAATACAGAAGAGTGCATACTAATCTTTTCTTTTCTTATCCAAATCCCCCGCGCTTGCGGGGGATTTGGCTCTCGGAGTGCCAGGCGGCACGCCCTAAGCCCCGTGGTGGGAATAGGCTATTCCGTTTTCCCGTCCGTAAACTTTAAAGTATAGTTTAATTAACACATTTGTGCCGTTTCTATTATTCATTATTTACTTATTGCACGACATCGACCGTACCAAGTGACGCTAATTCCGTGGGGGGGTGCGGACCCTGCTAAGTCATGCGCGTTCGCTCGACCTCACGGGAGACATTTTCTTTTACGCGTTTTACAGTCAACACATACACATATCACGCCGCGGATATTTATTCACAGTGTCATGTCCTCTTCGCCCCCCCCCCAACACGATGCGTTCAGTTTATACTACAGACTCCGTAGATAATAATATTTTACTGCTTACATACCATTATTCTTGCACGGACAGCGGATGTTGGGGGGGGCGGGTAGGGGCCCAGCCCCTAGCCTGGCAACGTGCCAACTCCGTTGTTCGCCAATGTAGGCCAGGACGGGGGCTACGCATCGCACAAGGCCTCAACACGCCTATGCCAAGTACAAATTTCCTTGCTTCTTACGCTAACAACTCAAGTCCATTGTTTATTATTGTTAAACACATTAGTTGACATATGTAATAAAAGACTCGGACGCTTCTCTCTGTCCTGTGTCCTTTATTTGGGTTCGATCTCTTTTCCCTCACGGCACTCCCCTATATACTCTTCACTCTGCAGCCTCAGACTGCTGTCGCTCACGTAGCCACCTCACTCCTCTATATACTCTTCACTCTGCAGCCCCAGGCTGCTGTCGCTCACGTAGCCCCTCGTAGCAGCCCCGCTGCTGTCTCGTCGTGCAGACTCACGCTGCCCAACTCCGCCCTTGCAGACCCGCTGCTCTCTGCAGCCTCCTCGCTGCTCCTGCTGCCCCGGGGGTCGGTCACCGTTGGCCGACGGTGCCGATCCTCGTGGTCCGTGTGTGTGGCGATCTCGCCACTCTCCCTCCGTATGTGTGGCGATCTCGCCACTCTCTCTCTTACACCCCGCCCTGCGTGGCCTCACACTTTCCCAGTCTCCGTTCACTCCCCTACTGCTTCCGGTTTCTCCCCTTATAGCCCTGAACCCTCTCCCCCACGTGACGTAGCTCCTCCCCCCATGACGTCACTTCCGGGAGGTCGTTTACGCCCGCATTACACATACATTACAATAATAATGTTTGTGTGCAGATAAAAACTCAGCTTTATTGTTTACCAATATGAAACAAGTTCACAGATGTTACAATAATTATGTTTGCGTGAAGATAACAACTCAGCTTCATTGTTTGCCATTATGAAACGGGTTGACATGTTACAATAATTATGTTTGTGTACACAAAACTCTTTTTGAATTTTTGGGTTGCTCAATTTCCCCTTTTTTTGCTGCGCTTTTATAACGCTGCCACGGTCTACTGCCAGTCTGTGATTTCTGCATATTTCTTAAATGCATTTCTATTGTTTCCATCGCTCACGTCACGCTATTTACTCATACGTAGCAGAGGTGGGACAAAGTCATTGTTATGCAAGTCCAAGTCGAGTCGCAAGTCATCAAATTCATGACTCGAGTCTGACTCGAGTCCAAGTCACATGACTCGAGTCCACACCTCTGATACGTAGTACTGCGATACTGATAGCTGTGCCATCATCGGGGATTGCTGTGCCCGTCGATGTGTGTGTGTGAGTCCATGTGTGTGTCTTTGAGTCCATATGTGTGTGCTTGTAGAGCCATGCGTGTCTTTAACTCCATGTGGGTGTCTTTTTCCACATGTGTATGTGTGTGTACGGCAATGTGTGTGTCACTCTATGTGTGTGTGTGTGTCGCTGTATGTGTGTACGTCGATATGTGTGTGTAACTCCATGTGTGCGTTTCTCAAGTGCATGTCTATGTGTTTGTGAGTCCATAAGTGTGTGTGTCTGTAAGTCGATGTGTTTGTGTGTGTCAGTCCATATGTGTGTGTGTGTGTGTGTCTCAGTCCATGTGCGTGTGTGTTAGTCGCTGTGTTTGCATGCCTCCATGTTAGTCCGTGTAACTCCATTTCTTTGCGTGTCTGTAGGTCCATGTGTGCATCTTAGTCCATGCGTGTGCTTTATTGACCTGCTCAAGGCCTATGATACCATCAGTAGGCCTGGCCTCTGGGTTGCTCTTCGTGCTCTCCGAGACCCGAACCCACTCATCACCATCCTTAAGGACCTTCATGATGGTGAGCGGCCCCGCGTCTAAACTACGTGGCCGTGAGTCAGAGCCATTCCCTGTACACCTTGGGGTGCAACAGGGATGTCCTCTGGCTCCCATATTGGACCACGTAGTTCGTCGAGCCTTCAATACCTGTACCGGAAGAATTCCCATCTGCTACAGATACAATGGGAGGCTGATCGATGCCCGGGTGCGGTCAAGGGATGGCTCCCTGTTGCTCAACCACGTAATGTATGCCGATGATCTGCTAATGGCTCCGGTTTAACAGCAGAGGTCTCACTCCGAATCAGTCGAGCTGCAGTATCTTTTCATTGACTGTGTAACGCTGTGTGGAAGCTACCTGCTTATTCACTCCGTACGAAGCTACAGGTCTTCTCGGCCACGGTCATTCCCTCCCTTCTCTACGCTTGCGAAACTTGGACCCCCCTAATGGAACATCTTCGCCAGTTAGAAATATTTAGGCTGGCCTGCCTACGATCCATCCTGGGTTTAACCAGGCTGCATTGTGTGAGGAGCTCACAAATCCTTGAAAGATGTGGACAAAGTCCCATCGGTGACCTCCGGCAGGCAAGGCTGCATTGCCTGAGTCATGTAGCCCACATGGCCAGCCACCGCATGCCTAAACAGCTTTTGTTCCGCCGGATCGAGGGGGCTAAATGGGTGCGGCACGGGCTGGAGAAGACATGGAGTGATGTGCTACAGGAGGACTTGGAGCTGAGTCCACTTGCGGATGACTGGTACCAGCCGTGTCAAGATCGGCCACTGGAGGAGGCTCCCGAAGGACGCTACTGGCCAGTTGAAGGCAGTCACCCTCCAACAACAACGGAGGGCGGAGGAGCGACGCTCACAACAACGAGCGGAGCGCCGGGTGGCTAAAATACAGAAAGTTGCCACAGTAGATGCCACAGGTGGTGCATCAGCCAGTCGTCTCAGTCAGTCGACCCGTGGCACCTGGGTCTGCCCCGTGACCTCCTGCCAGCAGGCGTTCGACATTTCACGTGGCCTCAAGGTGCACATAGCCTGGCACAAGCGTTGTTGTGACATCACCGCCACTTAGTGGCGAATGGTGGTTGTTGTTGTTCAGTCTATGTATGTATTTGTGAGTCCATTTGTGCGTGTAACTCTATGTGTGTGTATCAATGGATTTGCGTGTGTAACTACATGTCTGCCTTTTTCGCCCGGGCAACGCCGGGTACCAACCGCTAGTTCTTATATATCAAAATCTCCGTGCGCTCGCGCTTGCGGGGGATTTGGCTCTCGGACGGTGGGGTTTAAGACCGAAATATTTTGCCAGGCGGCACGCCCTAAGCCCCGTGGTGGGAATAAGCTATTCCGTTTTCCCATCCGTAAAATTTAAAGTAGTTTAATTAACACATTTGTGCCGTTTCTATTATTCATTATTTACTTATTGCACGACATCGACCGTACCAAGTGACGCCAATTGCGTAGGGGGGGCGGACCCTACCAAGTGATGCGCGTTCGCTCCAGCTCACGGGGGACATTTTATTTTTCGCGTTTTACAGCCAACACATACACCCATCACGCTGCAGATATTTATTCACAGTGGCATGTCCTCTTCGCCCCCCCCCCCCCAACACGATGCGTCCAGTTTATGCTACAGACTCCGTAGATAATAATATTTTACTGCTTACATAGCATTATTCTTGCACGGGCAGGGGATGCTGGGGAGGGGGGGGTAGCGGCCCAGCCCCTAGCCTGGCAACGTGCCAACTCCGCCGCCTCGCCAATGTAGGCCATGATGGGGGCTACGCATGGCACAAGGCCTTAACATGCCTATGGTTAAGTACAAAGTTCCTTGCTTCTTACGCTAACAACTCAAGTCCATTGCTTACTATTGTTAAACACATTACTTGACAAACATTACAATAATAATGTTTGTGTGCGGATAAAAACTCAGCTTCATTGTTCAACATTATGAAACAAGTTCACAGATGTTACAATAATTATGTTTTTGTGAAGACAACTACTCAGGTTCATTGTTTACCGGTGTAATGCGGGCGTAAGCGACCTTCCGGATGTGACGTCACGGGGGGTGGAGTCATGTGACGTGGGTGGAAGGTTCGGGTCCTTAAGCGGGTAAACCGGAAGGGGAAGGCAGTCGGGGTGTGAGCGGAAAAGAGTGAGGCCACGCGGGCGAGTGAGAAGAGGGGGGGGCCCGACGGCCATCGGGAGCCAACCCCGAAGACAAGAGGAAGCTGCGGAGTGGTGTGCAGCTGCAGAGGAGACAGCCAGAAGGGCTGCGTGTTAGAGGCAGCGGTGTGGCTGCCAGGAGGAGCTGCGGAGAGAGAGAGAGACGGCACGAGGCTGTCAGAGCTGTGGAGAGAGAGGAGTTGCAGCGAGTACAGCCAAGGGGGGCTGTGTGAGAGAAACAGCAGCGGGGCTGCTGTTGTGGATCGGGCCGACATTGGAGTCAGCACCGTGGAGAAGCTACAGAGTAAAGACAGCCGTGTGGGTGTACAGCACGAACCGAATAAAGGACACTGAGCCAGACATCGTGGTCCAGTCGTTTATTACACTGGTGTCGGAAGTGCAACGGCATGTCGAAACAAGTGAGGAAGAAAGTTAATCCGGCGCCTGCATCGGCTTCTTCGTCCGACGACGACGAACTCCCTCCAACCACGGATCCTGTTGGGGTGGTGGAGGAGAGCCAGGCTGAGGCGACCACGGGAACGGGAGTGGAGGATGTTGGCGGGGTGGCGGGTCCGTCGACATCATCAGACGCGGATCAACGATGGCAAGCGATGGCGGTACAACTGGAGGCACTTAAGGACGTCCTGGCGCATCTATGCCATCTCGTCGCGCCAGGGACGATGGATGATGCAAGTGGTGCTCCGCGGGCCGCCACGTTGCCTGTCCTGCCGCCGCCATTGCCCACGCTGCAAGAGGCCGCCATTTTGCGCGCTCCGTGGCGCCAAACCGCCATCTTGGCCACGCCGCGGGCCGACGCCATTTTGAATTTGCCATCACAACCACCACCATTGGAAGACGGCGGGAAGAGGAGTCGGAGTCGCCACCTTACAACGGTTAAAGAATTTTCCGTCGGTGGGGACTGGAGCGCGTTCGCCTGCCGCTTCTTGGCGGCGGTACGCACGGCAAGATGGACCGATGCGGAGGCTTTGGAGGTGTTGCCGACTCTCCTGGACGACGAATCTGTCCGATTCTTCCGTTCCATAACGACCGATAAGAAGGCAACTTTATGTGGTGTTTTTCAAGAAATGGCCGATGCTTATGAGCCACCAGATGATGCGCATCGGCGATTCGCTCAACGACAACGAGCACCAGAGGAGTCGCCCGTGGCGTTCAGGGGTGCGGTGCTGGAGCTGGCCATGGCAGCTTATCCTGAGACGCCACAGGACCTGCTCGAGCCTCTCATATTAGGGAAAATGTTGGAGCTGTCTCGGGATCTAGGGATCCCCATGCCTGTGTGTGGGCATGAGAAGCTAACTTCCCGGACGGCTGCTAAGTGTCTCGATGCGCAATTCAACCTCCGTCGCTGGAAACAAGTGACGGCGTGGACGGGGGGGCCCGTCAAAGAAGGGGATGCGCTGGGGTGGAACCCTGCGCAGGCTGTCTATGTTCCGGATGACCGGGGCCCTCAACAACTGACGGCCGCCTCCGCTCCATGGACGGGACGCGGCGGGCCGAGACCGCGCGCGGCGCTACCAGAACGGGGCCGTCAGGAGGCGAGGCCTGCGCTTCGGCGCAACGAGGCCGAATGTTTCCGCTGCGGGCGTAGGGGCCACTACGCCAGAGACTGCTGGGCCCGCTTCCCGGCTCCGCCGCAGCAGGAGGCCTCGGCACCGGTCAAGTCGGCTAAGGATCCTCCGAAACAGGCATGTCGGCACGCACCAGACACTCGGCAAGGCTTTACACCTCACCCATCACCGTCGTTGCGCCATCCTAACGTTGTGGTTAAAGCATGCCCTTCGACGGGGCCTTGTCGCTCGGTCACGCAGTGGCGCAAGTTGGCACGGAGAGTCGTCGCGGCCGCTACGGGCTCGTCCACTGTACCGGGGTCTATACAAGGGGTGGACGTACGCATTTTGGTCGACTCCGGCGCGTCTGCGACTATTATTTCGGATGTCATTTTCCATCTGTTGGGCATCCCGCCGGGGGCTGTGCGTCCGGTTTATGGGTCGTGCGTCGCTGCGAACGGGGGTAGCATGGGTATCGTGGGTCAGGTGGATGCTAAGATATCTATTGGGGATGTGTCGGCCTCGGGTGTTGTGTTGATATCGAGAACTTTGGCGGTTCCTTGTTTGTTAGGCACCGATTTTTTGGCTAAGATGCCCATTTTGATCAAAATCAATGAGAATTGTATTGAGCTGCCGGGGGGCCGTCAAATCTCGTTTCTGCCGTCGCCCTGGGGGCGACCTGCTTCGGCCGTACAAGTGCAGGCGCTGTCCGTCGCATCTGTGGACATCCCACCTGGTACACAGATGCTTATACCCTTGCGGTATCGGAAGCCCCTGCCTGATCGGCTAGGAGCAGTAGGGGTCTTGTTGTCACCGTCCGCCACGATAACAACCGGGTTGGCGTTAGTGGGGGCACAGACCATCGTCCGGCCGGATCAATTACCGTTTTTACAGGTGCTTAATGCGGGGGGAGAAAACGTCTGTGTCCCGGCCGGTACGGTTGTGGCACATGCCACTACGGCGTTTGCGACCCATGATTGTCCACATAGCCGGGGAGTTGTTGCTGGGGTTTCCGAGCCAAGGAGTTCGGATGATCGTTGGGTTGCTCAATTATGTGACGGAAATTCTTCCCTGTCCATGGAGCAACGTGGTGCGCTGCGTAAATTGTTGTTGACATATTCCGATGTGTTCAGCTCCGATGATTTGGATTTGGGCCGCACTTCGTTGCTTTACCATCACATTGAGACGGGCGATGCTGCCCCTATTCGATTAAATTCGCATCGGATGAGTCCTGCGGAGCGAGAACACGTACGGGGGGCAGTGGAAGACATGTTGGCCGCGGACATTATATCGCCATCTAACAGCCCATGGGGCGCTCCAGTCGTCTTGGTTAAGAAGAAGGATGGCAAATTGCGATTTTGTGTTGATTTCCGCAAATTGAATAAGATATCGGTGGCAGATGCGTACCCCCTGCCGCGTATGGATGACTCCCTCGACGCATTGTCGGGGGCTAAGTTCTTTTCCACACTGGACCTCTCTTCGGGATTTTGGCAGCTTCCCCTTGACGAGTCCTCACGGGAGAAAACCGCATTCCGTACGCCGCAGGGGTTATTTCAATTCAACTGTCTCCCGATGGGATTGAATGCGGCCCCTGCTACATTTCAAAGATTGATGGAGCTCGTTTTGACGGGGTTGCAGTGGGAGACGTGTCTTATATATTTGGACGATATTATTGTCTTCAGCCGCACATTTGATGAACATTTGACGCGGCTGGAGACAGTGTTCACGAGGATGCGTTCTGCCAAATTGAAATTCAAACCAAAGAAATGTCACCTACTGCAACGGTCCGTCCGCTATTTGGGGCACATTGTGAGTGCTGAGGGAGTGTCCACGGATCCGGAAAAGACGGCGTGCGTCCGGGATTGGCCGACTCCGGCCACCGTGGGGGATGTTCGGCGGTTTTTGGGATTTGCCTCGTATTACCGAAGATTTGTGCCGGGTTTTGCGACGATTGCGAGGCCCTTGCATCTCCTTACGGGTAAAGGACGGAAGTTTGTTTGGGGACAGCCGGAGGAGGCGGCTTTTCGGAGTCTGCGTGATCTATTGGCCACGGCCCCAACATTGGATTATCCCGATTTCGATCACCCATTCATTCTTGATACGGACGCGAGTGACACAGGTATTGGGGCGGTGTTATCACAGTCTAAAGGGGGTGTAGAGCGTGTTGTGGCGTATGGTAGCCGAGTCTTGTCTCCTGCGGAAACCCGCTACTGTGTCACTCGCAGAGAACTATTGGCGGTTGTTTTTTTCCTACGGCAATTTCGACCATACCTCTACGGTCGTTCTTTTATTGTGCGTACGGATCATGCGGCCTTGCAATATGCCCTTAAAATTGACCAGCCATCCGGACAGTTGGCACGTTGGTTGGACACGCTACAGGAATTTTCCTTCCAAATTCAACATCGGAAGGGAGTGCGCCATGCGAACGCTGACGCACTTTCCAGATTACCGGGGCGCGCCCCTTGTAAATGTGAGTCGGGGACGCATAGGTGTTCGCCGATTCCAAACCCCCCTCAGCCGCTTACGTTGGCCGTCGAGAAGTCGGACACTCCGATGGAACCGGGACCGGCTGACGGGGTTTTGAATCTGCCGCGGTCTGTCTGGATCCGGGAACAGATGATGGATGAGTCATTGGTGTCCTTGCGGAAGCGGTCTGCTAGGGACAATGGGAGTCCGAGTACGGCTATGGGGCCACAAACCGCGCTCCGAGATGGTCTGCTTATGTGGCGGGAGGGGTTCCAGGAACGTTGGCGCCTGGTGGTACCAACGTCCTTGCGATTCGAGTTGATTAGAACCCTCCATTGTGACACTCTCTTACATTTAGGGGTGCAGAAGACCTTGTTGACGTTGCAACGTCATTATTTTTGGCACGGCATGGCGACAGATGTCGTAGGGCACGTGCGCGCGTGCCCTGCGTGTGCACGACGTAAGCCGCCGAAACATCCTTACGTGCCGCCTCTCCAGTCGATTCAGGTGTCTCGAGTCAATGAATTGGTGGCACTGGACATATTGGGACCTTTTCCACCATCGGCGAGGGGTAATAAATATTTGCTGGTAGGGGTTGAGTACCTCTCCCGTTGGCCGATGGCCTGGCCGTTGCCCGATCAGTCGGCCGCGGCCATTACCGACGCCTTTTTGTTTGGGTATATTATGGATAAGGGGGCGCCTGAGAGACTCCTCACGGACCAGGGCAGGAATTTCTCTTCTAAATTATTGGCGGAAGTGTGCGCGGGCCTTGGGACTAAGAAAGTACGGACATCCCCATACCATCCGCAGACGGATGGTATGGTTGAACGGCTGAACAGGACATTGTCTGCCATGCTTTGCCATACCGTGAGTGAACAACAATCAGATTGGGATCTGCACATCCCCGGGGTGCTTTCGGCGTACAGGATGACGCCTCATGCAGCTACAGGATATTCGCCGTTTTACCTTATGTATGGTCGGGAAAACGTGCCGCCGGTGGATGTGCAATTGGGAACTGGGGTGAAGGGACCTCGTAAACCACTTCCTGAATACATTCAGGACACGGTTCGCCGAGTCACGGAGGCGCGGGAGAATGCCCGCGTGGCTACGGCCAAAGCCCAGGCCCGGAACGAGCGATATGCGCGACGGTCTGAGGGGGAGTGCCCTTGGAAGGTTGGGGACCTAGCCTGGCTTCATTGTCCACAGGTACGTCCGGGGACCTCGCCGAAATTGCACAAACCCTGGCATGGTCCCGTACGCCTCATTGCGGTTCCCAACCCACAGTCAGCACGCGTCCAGATTGGGTCTCGTCGCTGGGTTGTGCATACGTCGCGCTTGAAACCATATGTTGCTCCCTTACATGATGCGTCATCCCCCAATGTTGCCTTGCCGGGGTCTGTTGCTGCTGACTCTCCCCTGCCTGCGTCCATTGATCTTGCTAGAGCGCCTGTCGTACCTGTTCCAGACAGGCCGGCCGTGACATTGCGGGGGACGAGGGGCCCTGCTCGGAGGACGCCTGCCAGGTCTGCGGGACCTTCGAGCCCTGCAGCCCTTCCGACCCAGCTGCGGGCACGGTCACAGGACAAGCCCAAGACTAACTCTTTAGGGACACGGGACGTCGGTGGACTTCCAGCTGCGACAGGGGGATTACCCCCTGTCATTCCTCGACTTTCATCGCGTTCCCGTTCTGCGAGTGGGCCGCCGACCGTCCGGGACGGGCCGGCGACCCGCACACGTTCCAAATCGCTTACGTTTCGTTGATTGTTGCTGTCTTGTTATTTTTTTTCTTACAGTTGTATTTATTGCATGCTTTTTGTACGTTCGTTGATGTTAATTGCGTTGTTGTTGTTGTTCTTGCTGTTACATTGTATGCTTAGTGTCCTTTAGGGGGGGAAGCTCGGTTCGCCGCATTACGATTTGCTATTGGTCAGCCGAGGTCGGCTGGGATTTTTCTACGGGGGAGGGTGGTGTAATGCGGGCGTAAGCGACCTTCCGGATGTGACGTCACGGGGGGTGGAGTCATGTGACGTGGGTGGAAGGTTCGGGTCCTTAAGCGGGTAAACCGGAAGGGGAAGGCAGTCGGGGTGTGAGCGGAAAAGAGTGAGGCCACGCGGGCGAGTGAGAAGAGGGGGGGGCCCGACGGCCATCGGGAGCCAACCCCGAAAACAAGAGGAAGCTGCGGAGTGGTGTGCAGCTGCAGAGGAGACAGCCAGAAGGGCTGCGTGTTAGAGGCAGCGGTGTGGCTGCCAGGAGGAGCTGCGGAGAGAGAGAGAGACGGCACGAGGCTGTCAGAGCTGTGGAGAGAGAGGAGTTGCAGCGAGTACAGCCAAGGGGGGCTGTGTGAGAGAAACAGCAGCGGGGCTGCTGTTGTGGATCGGGCCGACATTGGAGTCAGCACCGTGGAGAAGCTACAGAGTAAAGACAGCCGTGTGGGTGTACAGCACGAACCGAATAAAGGACACTGAGCCAGACATCGTGGTCCAGTCGTGTATTACACCATTATGAAACAAGTTGACATGTTACAATAATTATGTTTGTGTACACAAAACTCTTTTTAGATTTTTGGGCTGCTCAATTTCCCCTTTTTTTGGTGCGCTTTTATAACGCTGCCACAGTCTACTGCCAGTCTATGATTTCTGCTTATTTCTTAAATGCATTTCTATTGTTTCCATCGCTCACGTCACGCTATTTACTCATACGTAGTACTGCGATACTGATAGCTGTGTCATCATCGGGGATTGCTGTGCCCGTCGATGTGTGTGTGTGAGTCCATGTGTGTGTCAGTCGATCTGTGTGCGTGTACGTCGATGTGTATGTCAGTCCATATGTGTGTGTGTTAGTCCACATGTGTGTGTAAGTCTATACATGTGTGTGTCACTCGATGTGTGTGTGTAAGTCAATGCGTCTGTGTGTGAGTCCATATGTGTGTTAATCCATGTCTGTGTATCTAAAGTAGATATCTGTGTGTCACAGTCCATATGTGTGTGTTGGGCTATGTGTGTGTCAGTCCATGTATGTGTAAGTTCATGTGTGTGTAAGTACATATGTGTGTTTACGTCAATGTGTGTTTTAATCCACGTATTGCCGTGTGCGAGTCGGTGTGTGTGTGTGAGTCACTGTATGTGTGTACGTCCATATATGTGTGTACAACTCCATGTGTGTATATCTCAAGTGGATGTCTGTGTGACAGTCCACATGTGTATGTGTGTGTAAGGCAATGTGTGTGTCACTCTATGTATGTGTGTGTGTGTCGCTGTATGTGTGTACGTCGATATGTGTGTGTAACTCCATGTGTGCGTATCTCAAGTGCATGTCTATGTGTGTGTGAGTCCATATGTGTGTCTGTCTGTAAATCGATTTGTGTGTGTGTGTCAGTCCATATGTGTGTGTGTGTCTCAGTCCATGTGCGTGTGTGTTAGTCGCTGTGTGTGCATGCCTCCATGTTAGTCAGTATAACTCCATTTCTTTGCGTGTCTGTAGGTCCATGTGTGCATCTTAGTCCATGCGTGTACTTTATTGACCTGCTCAAGGCCTATGATACCATCAGTAGGCCTGGCCTCTGGGTTGCTCTTTGTGCTTTCCGAGTCCCGAACCCACTCATCACCATCCTTAAGGACCTTCATGATGGTGAGCGGCCCTGCATCTTAACTACGTGGCCGTGAGTCAGAGCCATTCCCTTTACACCTTGGGGTGCAACAGGGATGTCCTCTGACTCCCACATTGGACCACGTAGTTCGTCGAGCCTTCAATGCCTGTACTGGAAGAATTCCCATCTGCTACAGATACAATGGGGAAGCTGATCGATGCCCGGGTGCGGTCAAGGGATGGCTCCCTATTGCTCAACCACGTTATGTATGCCGATGATCTGCTAATGGCTGCTCACTCGGATGAGGAGTTTGAGGTGCTGCTGCTAAACCTGGAGCTTGCCACCAACAGGTGGGGCCTTACTATCAGCCCAACCAAAGCTAAGCACCTGCCTGGCTTTTTTGTACCATCGGACACTCCACCCCCACAACTCCCAATTGGTGATGGGGCAGATGTGGAGACAGTGGAGAGTTTCCCTGGGCAGTGTGCTAATGACCGGCTCCGGTTTAACAGCAGAGGTCTCACGCCGAATCAGTCGAGCTGCAGTATCTTTTCATTGGCTGCGTAACGCTGTGTGGAAGCTACCTGGTCTATCACTCCGTACGAAGCTTCAGGTCTTCTCGGCCACGGTCATTCCACCCCTTCTCTACGCTTGCGAAACTTGGACCCCCCTAATGGAACATCTTCGCCGGTTAGAAACATTTAGGCTGGCCTGCCTACGATCCATCCTGGGTTTAACCAGGCTGCATTGTGTGAGGAGCTCACAAATCCTTGAAAGATGTGGACAAAGTCCCATCGGTGACCTCCGGCAGGCAAGGCTGCATTGCCTGAGTCATGTAGCCCACATGGCCAGCCACCGCATGCCTAAACAGCTTTTGTTCCGCCGGATTGAGGGGGCTAAACGGGCTCGGCACGGGCTGGAGAAGACATGGAGTGATGTGCTACAGGAGGACTTGGAGCTGAGTCCACTTGCGGATGACTAGTACCAGACGTGTCAAGATCGGCCACTGTGGAGGAGGCTCCTGAAGGACTCTACTGGCCAGTTGGAGGCAGTCACCTTCCAACAACAACGGAGGGCGGTGGAGCGACGCTCACAACAACGAGCGGAGCGCCGGGTGGCTAAAGCACAGAAAGTTGCCACAGTAGGGGCCACAGGTGGTGCATCAGCCAGTCGTCTCAGTCAGTCGACCTGTGCCCCGTGACCTCTTGCCAGCGGGCGTTCGACACTTCACGTGGCCTCAAGGTGCACATAGCCTGGCACAAGCATTATTGTGATGTCACCGCCACTTAGTGGCGATTGGCGGTTGTTGTTCAGTCTATATATGTATGTGTGAGTCCATTTGTGCGTGTAACTCTATGTGTGTGTATCAATGGATTTGCGTGTGTAACTACATGTCTGCCTTTTTCACCCGGGCAACGCCGGGTACTAACCGCTAGTATCCTCAATAATATTTTAAACTGTGAGTACTGCTGACAAGGTGAGAGATTTGCATACATTTACATTTCTAACACCACTCTGTGTACTTTGCTTTACGTGCATAAAATCGTATCTTGTACCATTGTCCAGTACGTCCTCTCCCTGACCTTTGTACCAAGGCATCACGCATATATGGTGCAATGGCCTTCATCCTGCAGCTCTGAATCCCATTGCAACGTTGGTAATCCCATTAATAGAGTGGTACCCTATGTTGGAATGTCACACAATCCTTAGTCTCATCCACAGGTTCTCAATCTAACCCTTGATCAATAATAGAATCGCTCTTGCAATCTTCAAGGTTCTCCATTGGGTTTTTTGCAAAATGCCTATCTCATCTCGCTTTACTTCTGTGCCCTTGCTTCAGCAATCAAAGTATTCTGTCAATACCCCAACTGTTTAGGGTTAGCTCATTACAATTGATGTCTCTGATGTCTGGTACTGCCGCCACCTGTTTTCAAAAACATTTCCCCCATATTATAGAACTCCCTTCCTGAACATTGTCCCACAATCAATTCAAAACCACATGTCCACCAGCCTTTGTAGAGTACCTTGGTTTGCTGGCGTATGATATTTAAAGTGTGTGGGTAGGGGGATGCATATTGGGGTATGAGTCGGGGGATATGAGTAGGGGGATGCATATTGAGAAAATTGGGCATGCTGAGGGTACCCCCGCTCCCTGCAGCCTTTATATACCCTATTTAATTGTATCATGGTGCTGTGGATCTTAAATTACGACTATCTTGCCCAATGATCTACCCCTCCCCCACCCACTACCCCTTATTTGATCCTTATGGCAGTACCCCGGGGTACCAAATAATACAAAATGGCTGAGAAAATTAAACATTTTATTTCTGGGGTGTACTTAACTCCGCGACTGGGGTACCAATCAATCCGAAATTAGTGCTACTCCGCGATGTCGAAACGCCAAACATTCGCATAAAAAAATCCGTTATCGAAAAATTCAACTTTGAATAGTGCATCATGTGCAGCTCGTCGAGATGAGTCGATTTCCACATCGCCGACCAGAAACAGACTAAATATGACTGCATCACGAACATTATGCGAGAGCTGAGTATTATGGTACTCCGGGGTACCGCCATAAGGTTCATTTTAGTTGTTTTGCAATGTTAACATTTAGTATTTTTTTTAAACGTTCCCTGTCATTACACCTTTTATCTCCCACCCGTGACCATTTCCTCCTGCCTGTTTCACCTTATTATATCCGTTGATGCCGTTGATGCCATTCTCCCAGAGTCTGTGGTGCTTCCCAGGGTGGGGGGCTGTGTTGTATCTTGGCAGCTTGAGGACTCTCCTGGGGGCCATCTGATCTAGATTCTGATGGTGTGGGGATGTTCTGGGGGGCCTGATATAACTAGTAATGTAAATTTATTTTAACTGGGTGAGAACTCAAGAGACCAGGATAGTCTTATTGCAAGAGTGACCAAGGTAACCAAAAAACATAAAATGAATGCTAAAATGAAGCAAATGGAAATTAGCACAATAACAACTGAATAATATGAGAAATCGAAAATACAGGAACACCTTGCCCAACGCGGCTTTAATGAATGCGTGTTTCAGCTATACAAGGTGTACTTGATGAGGTCTGTTTTCCGGAACACGGGGTGATGTTTTGGCTGTACGCGGTTTAATGCTGCTAAGATTCTTATCTCCACGGTAAAAAGGTAGTACCATGACAGTTCTAAATCCGTTGGAAGGTGGGAATGAATATACTGTGAAAACTTTTTATTACAATGTTTGTTTTGTATGATAATGTATCACGCTCAACACTCACAATGGCAAAACCCAAATGTTACACATTGCCACATGCACCTAACCATTCTGCCGTTTAGGACATTCAACAGACACCTTAATGGTGAATCATTAACATTCAAGTAACAGGGGCAACCATTGGGCGTGAGTGCCACAGTGCATAAAGTTTTGTCTTGAGATGAAATTGATGTCTTATTCTTTCTTATGCCTGATGTATATGCAGAGCAACTACAATTTCACATTTAGGTGGTCAAGCCCAATAACCGCATCAGGTGTAGCGGAGTAAATCACTGTGAATTGCATCGTTTTATATTATACGAGCGGGAAGTACCGGACGTTGCCTGGGTCTTAAAAATATTTCAAAACTACCCTTAAAAATCTAACAGCAGTGCGTACTGACTGTGGTGGTGCCTGCTATGATTACAGCAGTGCATACTGTGGTGGTACCTGCTTTCACTGCAGCAATGCATACTGTGGTGGTACCTGCTATGATGACAGCAGTGCATACCGACTGTGGTGGTACCTGCTATCACTACAGTAGTACATGCTGACTCTATACCCTGGTGTCTACAAACTAAGTTGTGTCTGCGGCAGCAGTTACATTGGGGAAACGAAACGTGTCTTGGACCGTGTTCGCGAACACAAGGCAGATTTGAAACACGGAAGAACTAACACCTCTGCCGTGGCTGATCACTGTTTTAACGCGGTGTGTTCACATGATATTGTTTTTTCCAAGACCAAGGTACTTTGCAAACCTTCGGGCTACCATCAAAGATTTGTCCATGAAGCCATCCAGATATATAAACACAGGCACAATTTCAACCGAAAAGATGGGTACAAACTGAGCAATCATTGGAAGGACGTTATTAACCAGTTTAGGTCATAACTGGCTGTGATGTCCCCTTCCTGCCCGCCTATGTTAGCAGCTTCTCTCGGCTCTCTGAGTCACATTCACTAACACATCTTTTCTCTCCCCCTGCCACCGTTTATCTATTCCCCACCCCCTCTCTCTCCTCCTGCTGCCCCCCCTCTCTCTCCTGCTGCTGTCCCCCCTCTCTCTCCTCCTGCCGCCGACCCCTCTAACTATGCGACTGCCTCTCCAACGCACCCCCTTCGGCCTATCCTGATTTCTCCCTGCCCTTCATCTTAGACATGGACGTGAGTGACCTGGGTATAGGGGCTGTCCTATCTCAGGAGTCGAGAGGGTCATTGTCTATGGTAGTCGCGTTCTGACACTGGCTGAACAGTGGCATTGTGTTACTTGGAGGGAGCTGCTGGCAACGGTCTGCTTTATACAATAGTACAGCCCAAGTGCCCAACCTATATGGCAGGGACTTTGCGGTCCGCACTGACCATGCGGCCCTGCAGTACTTCCATAGTGTAGACCAATCTGCCAGCCAGCTCTCACGATGGCTGGAAATACTGCAGGAGTACTCCTTCCATGTGGTCTATAGGAAGGGCGCGAGACACAGTAACGCGGACGCGTTAAATTGGCTGCCTCGTGGGGAACTGTGCGTCGGGCAGGATGCAGTATAAATCACCTGCATCTGTGTCGCCGGCAGTCGCGGCTTTGCTGGGGGAGGCAGAACCCACCGGGGTGGATGTGCATAGAGACAGCACACTGGGGCTCACACATGCAGAATGGGGACAGCTGCAGATGGAGGACGGTTCATTGTTGGCTTTGCGGCGTCACGCAGAAACAAACCAGGATACCCCTGCCTCTGCGGGAGTCTCACGGTTTGTTATCCATGAGGGACTTTTGATGCGGTGGGATTAGGTCACCCAACATTGATGTCTGGTGCTCCCCACTTTCCTATGGGGTAAGCTGATGTGTGCGGTGCATGACACTAAGCTGCTGTACCTTGGACGTCGTAAGACGCTGTTAACTTTGCAACAGGATTTTTACTGGCCTGGAATGTCGGCCGATGTCCATCACCTGGTCGCGGTTGTGCGGAGTGCACAAGCTGGAATCCCCCGTTGCAAAAGTCTCAGCCCCCGTTGCAGTCCATCACGGTGTCCTGCATCAACGAATTGGCCGCGCTAGATATCCTAGGCCCCTTTCCTTGTTCACAAAAGGAAAACAAATATCTCCTTGTGGGGTGGAATATTTTACCAGGTGGCCAATGGCTTGGCTGTTACCGGACCAAACAGCTGCGTCCTTTGCTGACGCGTTCCTACAAGGCTACGTTTTGGACAAGGATGCCCCACAGCAGCTTCTCACTGACCAGGGTCGAAATTTTTCATCTCAGCTGCTGCACGGAGGTGTCTGACGCTTTGGGTACTAAAAATATTTGAATGTCACCAAACCATCCTCAAACGGATAGAATGGTAGAACGCTTGAACAGGACGATAACATCCATGCTCTGTCAAGCAGTAAATCAGGCACACACGGACTGGGACTTGCATGTCCCAGAGGTCCTGGCAGCGTACAGGATGGCTCCACACGCCTCTATGGGGTTTTCCCCATTTTGTTAATGTACGGGCGGGAGCACGAGCCCCCCATAGAGGTTCAACTGGGTATGGCTTCAAAGAAACAAAGACAGGACGTACCCGTGCTGCTGCAGGTTACGCTCGGGTGGGTGTCGGAGGCACATGCTGTGGCGAGGGAAAATACTACTGTGTGGCTGGGGTATGGTGTGTTCGACATGCTAGGGCAGTCGTGCAACCCGGGGAATGCATTGTGCCGCCCACAGTATGCGACCATCTGAGTCTCAGAGGCCCACAAGACTCCAACACGTGCAATGGTCCAGTGTCAAGAACTCGGTCGAGAGAACTTTACGGCTGCGATAGCGGCTCTCCAAACCACGAAGTGAACTCTCAATTTCTAAAGCCAAAATTTTTGTTTTACGTGTACCCCAGTGCAGTTGTTGTTCGTGTGAAGTGGCTTGCACCACTCACTCGTCATATTGTATTGTTATTGTTGGTTTCTATAGTCGAGCGGCAGGTTCTTTTCGATGCGGATGTTTGTCATTCTGCCCTAATTGTTGAAAAAACATGTCTCTTAAGTCTTGGTATTAGCCAGGGCGGCTACATTTTTAAGAAGGGTGGGGAGTGATGTAATGACAGTAGAGTCTACCCGCGGTGTGAGTGGACAAGTGGCTGTGGGAGGTAATGACAGGGGAGTCATCCTACAGTACCAAGGGACTGGTGGCTACGGGAATGATCGAGAATTGGAGCGTGGTCAGGTGACGGAAGAGGACGGTCGAGTCTGCTGGTGGAGCGAGCGTCCAGAGCCAGCGAGAAGGTTCGGGAAGGGGGTGTGGCCTCGGTCCGTATCAAGGGAGATGCGCGGGAGACTCGGGGCTGTTGCAGTGGGGTCTCCATCTGTTCGAGTGAACATGTCTCGTAAATAAAGTGAGTACAACGTTACTTTATTCGCGGCACTCTCACGCCCCCAGCCTCCGCCTCTCCCGCTGACGTCACCCCTCTCTCCCCTTTTCCCTGATGACGTCAGACCCTCGTGGGGACCTCATATCATGTAAGTAACTCTACCTCATCTCATGTAAGTATCTCTACACATGTACTAGACATGTATACATGAGTGTCTTTCAGCTCCGTGCGGGTGTGCTGTGGGGCATTCCAGGCATGATGATGCCCATATCAATATATGGGCGATATTGGAATTTACATGCGATATAAGAATTTGCGGCAACAAAGTCTCCTTTTCAATATTTCTGGAAAACATTTAAAAAATATAAATGGAATATTTATTTTGAAAATTGTATGCCTTGCCATTCTTGAAACCATTAAAAGCACAGGGTCTGAATACAATGTTCGCACAGGGCACCATTTTTATTGCACCGTCCCTTACAAGCTACACAACCATACATAGAAATCAGCTGAAAGTGCTTATAGTCTCTAAAATTTGTTACATTTTAAAAATGGAAATGCAAAGTTGAAACGTCAGTGTCGTAAATAGACCCCTTTCACTAACACTGAGGCTCAAAAGAAAGCTGTCACTGATGTGGACCAATCAGTTTCAAAGACTGCATATATTTCGATTTAAAGCTTTCGTGACTGCAGGGATTAATCTTCTTAGTTCTTTCGTTAAAGTCACGTAGAAGGGAAATAATAAAATAATACAAATAAAACATAAAATACAATTCTCACGACGTTTCGGCCACAACGCAAGCAGCCGTCCTCAGGTGAAGAACAGGTCTGTCGGAAAGACAGCATCTGAATGAACACCACCAAGCTTGGCAGCGTATATTTAAGCTGGGTTAGGGGAGGAAGGGCGCCTTGACAAAGGAATTTGCATATCAACAGATGAATTTAGCATATTTATGGAAAATTCAGATATGGGATTAGTCACTACTTGTGGAATGCGTAGGAGGTGGGGGGGGTCTCAAAGTCATATTATGCCCGTGCATTATGTAGGATTAGCAGCAACAAAGGGAGGAGGTAGGGTTAGAAGTAATTAAGGGAAGGAATTTTTATAGTAAGGAGCAGCAGCAGCCAAACCACCACGTAAAAAACTAAAATATAAACTACATCAATATCATCAATATACTAAATATACTCTCCAATAAGCTGAGCTACTAACAATAAGTCATACATTACAATTATATGTCGCAAAAAATATAATATGCCTCCAGCTAAACTTTTTCCTTACATCACACGGATCTACCCCGTACTATATACTGCCATAGACAAACCCAACTTTAAATTAAATACTGCATTACTATATACCAGGGGCGATTTCTTCATTAGGGCGATTGGGCGACGCACCGCCAATCTCAGCCGTTACTGTGCCTCTGGATATAGTCCAATCAGCGTCATGTCACGTTCTGTGGAGTACCACCTCTTTTTGGGCGATTTCACTCCGGCTGAGAATCGCCCCGAGTGTTCCCATAGACTTACATTCAAAGATGTTTTTTTTCGAACGGCGGGCGCTGCAATGCATTCTCTATGGCTTCCGGGAGGGCTCGCACTAACGTGCTTACGTCATCATACGTAAGCACGTTTCATCCAACAATATTATTTGTCGCCACCTAGTGGAATCTTTAATAAAAAAAACTGAGTGGATTGTAATAATAGTGAGATAGAAACAAACAAGATGTATTGTAAGAGTCACTTTATTTTTCATTAATATTAAAGAAGTGAAATTGCCTTTACATGCTTAAGCTGTTAATTTATCCATTGCATGGGTGAACCTTATCCTTATCAATCATCCAGACATTTGCCCCCCCTGAGAGATTTTGCAGGAGCCGCCACTGATTCTGACCACAAGTATTGTGGTTAATGCAGACATGATTCCCTTAAAAGGTTTCAGTTTGGTGTTTTAACATCTTCACACCTGTTTTGTTGCCAGAAAAATGGGAACCCTATTCTCATAACACAGAGGTTGTATTGGGCTGTGTGAAGGTCAAGGTTATGTAATTCAACTCCTAAGTCAGGGCAGGAAGCATGAGTGACTGAAGAACGGTTATTTTTGTCACGGCCTGCAGCTGAGATTAACGTGCAATGTAGAAACAACTCAAAAAAACAAACGCAGCACCTGTCTTAACAGTTAAGCTGTTATTTGCAATCTTAGATTACTCTCAGAGTTTGGACATTGTAAAGTCGCTCCATCGTTACTTCTTGTCCACGGCTGCTGCGTGCTACACTTTCCCCTTCCAAGAACATCAGCCGCTGTTCACCGCTCATGGGTGGTGATGTCACCACGGCGCTTGTGGCATGCGAGGTGCACTTTGAAGCCACATGAAGTGTCAACGGCACGCTGGCACGTACGGGAACAGACTCAGGTGCCATGGGTTGACTGAGATGACTTGGCAGATTCACCAACTGTGCTCCCCACTGTGCCAACTTTGCGTTTTATCCACCCGGCGCTCCATACTTTTTGTGAGGGTCGCTCCTCTGCCCTCCGTTGTTGTTGGAGGGTGACTGCCTCCAACGCATCAGCAGCGTCCTTCACGAACCTCCTTCATTGCTGGTACCGGTCATCCGCAAGTCCAATCAGCTCCACATCCTTCTGTACCACATCAGTTCATCTCTTCTCTAGCCTGTGCTGCAGCAATTTAGCCACCTCTATCCAGCCGAACAGAAGCTAATTTGGCATGCGGTGGCTGGGCACGAGCTAGAGCGCCTTACAACACAGCACCTTACAACACAACGTGAGTCGATCCATATTAAAGGTTTTTGGGTTAGATCATGTAAATATGAATGTCGTTAAACCCGCCACCACCCGACACAGCCAATTAGTAAGGTTTGTCACGTAAGCAAAACAATCCTATTCTTTACTAGTTCAGCACACCGGAGTGTTGGAGAGTAAACCCACAACAGTCTACCTCTATTATGTTTAACACGAAGGCTTCCGCAACCAATATTATTCATATTATTATTCATATGAGTCTAATTTGCTAGACTCATATACATTGAAATGAAGACATCTTACAATCCTCGCTCTTGACAAACGTAATTGATATCACATTGATAATATGTACTGCACTGAAATCCATACAAGTCTCCAGTATCACTCGCAATTCTCCGTTTTGCATATTTCTGCGTGTCTCGTGGCAAAGGATGTTCACGTTTTTTATTATTATTTTACACGCTTTTATTTAACTCACCCTGTTGTCGTATCCTCAACTCTTGTAACTCAATTTTAACCCACTTCCCAATGTATCGACTGCAAACTTGGTATACGTATGTCATACTGATGACAATACTATATTCTATCATAAAAAATATATATACAGTATTTTTAAAGAATATTTGTATATGTTTATTTGTCCACGCTCAACTCACGTTGGCTGTAAATCACCACGGTCCCTTACGTTATGGCAAGGTTCGTGGCCACTTCCTGGAGTTCTGCCATTACTCGTACGGTACATTTCATTAAAGCGTATTTTTAAAAGTAGTTTTAAATATAATTTTTGTTGCTTACCTGAAAATATCTCATTCGGTCCAATTTGTTTTCGTGCAGCGGCTTCTGCCGTTGGTTCAGGACGTGTGTGTATGTGTCAAGCTCAACAAGGGGTGTCTTTATGTACAGCATTTCTATAAGGAGTAAGCGGGAAACTCATAACTATATAAGATACATATTATATGGTATTTAATTTACGATGTGGGTTATCACTATCAAGTGTAAAGTAGCCTGTTTCTGCTAGAAAAAAAACTCATGATAACCGCGATGTCTTCACCAGTTAATTGCTAATGTTTCTGTGCCTCACTTCGTGGGTTTCTCTCTTAGTTTTTGGGTTATTCAGAAGGTGCCTCGCCACTTTGACCCCTTTTGCGGTTGACGTGTGTAAGATGTCCACATGAGGATTGCACAATAATTTGCATGTTTATCTTTCACGTCAGTTTTATGGTGTGCAATAACCAGGAGGGTGTGGTTCACAAACCGCTCAAGTGTAAATATAAGTCGCGGACATTTCGCTTAAAAAGCAGTCGTGATTGCAAAGGCATTTGGTCAGTATTGTTGGAAAAGTGCATAGGTAAGTACATTTTTCTCAGTTTTCTGAATTAACAGTCTGCTGAAACGTGTCACGTATTGATGTTTTGCTATGAAGGCTTATGTCACAGTTATACTCTGCATTTAGATTACAATAAAAAAACAATTTTGCTGCTAATTATGGTTGTGTTCTGTAAAATAATGTTCATGAAATTGCGATGTGTTTCACCAGCATACAACTCGAACTCTTGTGCGTGAGTGCACGCCGATAATACTGTGCTCGAGGCAGGGTTGGTGGGTGGTGCGGTGCCTCTCCAAAGCTTTGTGATTGAGTTTGGGAGCCAGCTGGCCACGATTGGGCAACACCATAGCAACCGGAGAGCACAGACATAGATATTTATTTGACTTATCGCTATAACAACACATTTAAGAATGCACAATTTAAAGTAATAAGTACATAAATAACACATATTCATAACAAAATGTTGAAATTATATATTTTAGTTTACTTCAAACCGTATGAATGATTCTCCAAATGTCTGTGACACTTTCAATATTGGACCAAGCTACTAACTAACCAACTGATCTACGAGAGGGGGGAACAAAGTAGCAATTGAAGGGCAATACTTGAACGCCATCTGTCTGGTTATGGTACAAAAGGTACACTGTTTAGATGACACACCGTTGTTTTAAATAAAACCTTATGGTTACACTGTAAAAAGTGGCAGTTAAAGGACATTGCATCAATCGAAATACGGTAAAAAGCCATTGTGAAATAATGTTATACACCTTTAGATAAAACAAAATGTTTCAATGTAACTGTTGACCCAAAGTATGCAGTGAAACTCCTCTTGTATGCAATAAATGAAGAAAGTGATGGATGTGGATGCAGATAAGAAAATTTGTGAAGAAGTTTAATCCTGTAGACAACACAACACATCTTACATGTTCATCACTTACACATTATATGCCAGCTAAGGGAAGGAATTTAGTTCCTTGCGTCTCTTATATTAAAATATGTTATTAATTTTCCTCCCTGACTGTAACTTGGATATAAAATAAAGTAATGCAGCAGACTTTCAAAGCATATTTGAGCAATGAAAATCATTACATTTTTCATATTATCACTGGAATGTGTTTTCGTGACCATATCCTGACAGGAAAGACATAAACAGAGCGTCTTTTGTGCAACTACAGTATTGCACACAATGCACTGGTCCTGCTTATGTGTATGACTCAAGGAGTTGCGGATGACAGGATTAAATTAGAACATGACTCACTATTATTCTGATTATTATTATCCAAGACATGCAATTATGAGGATAATGTTTTTTACGTAGAATACTTCAACCATTTCCCATATTTCACTGTCATTGGCTAACAATATTTCTCCGTTTCTATTTTACTTGTATATGTGCTTAGTAATTTTGGCTAATCTCAGAATTTGCATTGATGTTTCCTCTATATTCATTTATGTAACTAGTTATTTCTGCACAGCATCTAAATCTGTCCATAGTATTCATTTGGGTTGCGGTGATAAGGAAAAACGACAATTAATGTTATAACAAATCTTCGACGATAATCATATCTTCCATTTTGTAAATTATAATTTCATGTGATTATCATTGCTATTATATAAAAAAAAACTTATTTCACAATACCTGTATTTCTGAAAACACACAACAGTTATAAATGTACAACATACGTAGATTTCAGCAATTAAAGCAGTACTTTACAAAACGTTTTCTGCAATAATTGGCATGATTTTGTGGGTCTTGTTTTTTTATGCTTTCTCGTATAACTGACAACGTAAGCTTTATGTATCGTAAAGTTACTATAATTAGAGGAATTATGGGAGAGTAATGTTGAGTAAGATCTTTCGAATAACTTTCGTATGTATTGAAAGTACAGTATTGGAAAAACCTAAAAATACCAAAATATTAATAATTCTAAATACAATTACAAAGCTTTAGGAAACCGAAATGAATGATAATTGTCATATCGTAAACATGAAGATCGTGTCGTGCAAAAATAAATTTGTAGCAACCCAGGTATGAAGACAGTAAATTGTGAAAATTATTATAATTGTTATGGTGACCATGTTATCGGAAAATACTCTATAGTTAATCTGTCTGCATTGTATGGCATTAATTATCCAATAAAGCTTTCAGGAAATCTATTTTAATGTTACTGTGACAGTGAATCTATTTTTTCTTCTGCTTCTCTCTTCATATGCAATTAAAGTAGAGGCTTCTTTGATTTTCTTTTTTTTTCTTTTATAATTATTCGGTTACCCAGGCTACTCTTGCAAATGAGACTTATCCTAGTTTCTTGAAATATTTTCAGATTAAAGACAGATCTCTTTATAAGGCTGAGGAACCGTTGGAGACGCAATTATATTACAGCACACCTTGTGTTTTTACTGCCCATTGCATAACTTATTAGGCAATTAAAGGCAAGTTATACATTTTTATTTCTTCAAAATTTAGGTGTTAAAAGTTATAATTTTGATAAACATGTTGTTGGTAAGTGGCAGTGCGTGAATATTTTTTGCGGGCTGACAGTCGCTTTAAAACAAATGCCTTGGCTCAGTGTAGGTGGTGAAACTTAGTTTCTACTTTCAATTTAAAGCTTTCGTGACTGCAGGGATTCATCTTGTTGGTTCTTGGTTCTTTCGGTAAAGTCACGTAGAAGGGAAATAATATTAATATTTCCCTGTTTTATTTTTATTATTTTATTTTTTCCCTTCTACGTGACTTTACCGAAAGAACCAAGAAGATTTCTACTTTCAGTTAAGTCATATTTCTTAAACATCCATTGTCCTGTGTGCTGGATTGTGCGATATGCAGCTATCGTCTGAGTCACTCGTCCACCGCTTCGCACGGCATGAGGGCACTGCTTCTACTTGTGCTCCAGTGCATCCTCATCTCTTACTATGGAGGTGACTACTCTCACTCGGTCCACAACTTGTCAAAAATCAACCCAATGAATTTAGTTTATTAAAGAGTCCTCACATATGTATTTACCAAAACGATGTGAAATGCATATTTTTTTCATATTTTAAATATTTAACTTTATTTAACATTACATTTTCTACTTTATAAAGACGTTCAGGGAAACCTACGCGACAATCAAAATGGCAGACTCTTATATGCAAGATCGTCCTCGAAATACATTGACTTACATTATGACTTAAAACTTTCGTGACTGCAGGAATTCATACTCTTTGGTTCTTTCGGTAAAGTCACGTAGATAAAAAAAGAATAATAAAAAAGAAAGTAAATAAAAAAATAAAAACACTAATGTAGACTGGAGCCGGGTTCTTAAGCTGGGTGAGTGTACTGGCAGTCTACAATGTAGACTGTAGCCTGGTTCTTAACCTCGGTGAGCGTACTGGCAGTCTATAATGTAGGCTGTAGCCAATACGCTCACCAAGCTTAAAAACTAGGCTACAGTCTACATTATAGACTGCCAGTACACTCTGGATGTTTTATTTTCTAACTGTTGTTATTTCGAATTATTTCGCGAATTACAGCTGTTGACACAACAACTCAAGTCTTCACTTCAGCAATTACTGCCACCTCATTTCAAGGTGATCCAAAACTTTACATCATTAGCTAATTTCCAATGTGCACTCAGTAGAATCTTTATGCATTTACTTTTTTATAAAAGCCCATTTGCTGAAAATGTATTCCATGCTACAATAAGGGAAATATTAATTATTGTAATTGAGCATAACAAGTACAATACACGTTTAAATTGCAAATTCAATTGAAGAACCACTACAAGGTACATTACAATACATCTTAATACCTAATTCGAAACTGAAACGCACATCCAATCAAAAAAGACCACATCCCCTTCTCATACGCAAAGCTAATTTTGAGACGTCGTTAAGAAATAGGTACGCTTTGAGGCATGCCTTAAACCAAAGGATTGGAGTCCCCTGATCGATGTGCCCTAGACAGGTCAGCACTACCTAAATGCTCATTTTGGAAATTTGATTTGATATTTGACTAAACATTACTTTTTATAATTTACTAATGTGTTATTTGCATATTCTGAATCACAGTTGTCGAGACAACAACTCCAGTCTCCACTTCAACAATAACTGCTTCCCCATCTTATGGTAATCCAATAAAGGAATTGTGTACAATAATTACAATACATTCAAAGTGCACATTTCATTGACGAGCTAATACAGGGCATCTTACAAAATGCCTCTTCAAAATACACCTTCACACCTTACTCAAAATATGAAATATGCAACCAACTAAGAGCACATCCTCTTCTCATAAGCAGTGCTCATTTTCAGAATTCCTTTGCCATGCTTTGAGACCTGACTAAAAACTAAAAAAGGACTTGAAGTTAGAATAATGTCTCATTTCCTTATTTAAAACTGACTACAGACCTGTTTTCCTTTTATTGCACATGTATCAATTATCCCCAAAGATAATTGGGAACAGAATAACAAAATAACAAAGGCTAACCAAACATGGGAGCCAGCAGATTTATCTACCAACTTACCATCCACGGGATAACCGATATCACTTATGCTTATAGAGTTACCATTGGACCAGAATCACCAATGTTGATTTTATCTTTCCAGAATTAGTAGTATTGAAGTGCAGCCCTGACATTACATACTCACGCGACTGCGGGTAGAAGGGCCCTCAGTTGAGGGAACTCGAGATAACCCTTCAAGTTGGCCCGCTCTTCTACACTTCCAGAAAGTGGAACTTATTCAGACAGGTGGCTTTTTGAGGTGCGTGCCACCCATTAGCAATTATTTATTTCTTATTTCTGTTTCTTCCACACAGCTGTTGACACAACAACTTTTTCCACTACTTCAAAAACTACTCCAAAACCTCCTGGTAAGATTTGTCATATATGTTTTCGGACTGTCCACATCCAATCATATATGATGAAAATGATTTTATGAAGATATGGTTTATCATTGATTGGATGGCAACTTAGGAGAGGTAATGGTGTGATAGTTTGAAAATGTAGTTCTCTCGCATAGATTCAGTGTGCACATTTACAGCCTTTTTGTAAATCCACTGCTGGATGAGAAAATTGAGCACGTGTATTAGAGAACATATACAGATCAGAGACATACTGCACTCATTAGAGTAAACAGGCTTGGGCAGGACACATCACGAAAAGGTTTGATGGCCGATAGTCAAGATTAATGATGGAGTGGTGGCCAAGGGAGGGAATGCGCCTGAGACGATGTCCACGGTGAAGATTGAGAGATTTTTGCGTTGCAGGAATGAGAGACGGTGATGCCTTGTGCCCTTTATCTACCAGTATATTTATCATGGCTCATAATGATGATGGTAATACTAATAAATAATTTCAACTTGTAACGCGGCACACATCATATTCACTCGCTCTCGAATTAAGAACGACTCAGAGGCGTGAAGAACCACAGCCAAGCGGCAAGGCAGCAGTGAGCTGGTGCCAACAATTGTCCAAGCTCTGCGGACCTCTATATATTAAGGCAGTATCAGCCAATTAATGAGTGTTTACGTGTAGAATGAAACCAGAGCACCCAGAAAAAAATCTATGCGTGTGAAGCGGAAACACTGTATCCCATAAAGACTGGACTGGTAATAAAATAATAAATAATGGTTACTGCAACATATGCTTGTAATGGATCTTACATTGCAGATGGGGAGTGGACACAGTGGTTTAACGGTGATCGGCCATCTGGGGTTGGTGACTTTGAAGATGTTGTATCGATCGAATACCATTATCCGGGTCAACCCTGCTCTAATCGCATAAAAATAGAGGTGTGTGCAAAGTATATACAAAACTCTTTCATGATCATATTTTTCAAGAAAAACACATTTATGTCACTAATTGATGCATTATCTCCTCATGTATACTCTGCAAACAAATAGGGCATGACAGTGGAAGGTATTCCTGCTGAGGAAACAGGACAAGTATTGGCATATTATGACGCAGACAATGGAATTCAGTGTTTCAATGCACATCAAGTGGATGGTCAATGTCTCAACTACAAAGTTCGCTTTCTATGTGGGAAAAACTGTAAGTTTTGATACATTTCTTCTTTTCATTCTACGCATCACCAGGCCATGCGATTCACATTCAGAAGGTGGAAAATCGACCGTACTTGTAACTTTTTGAGACTGGCCCCTTCCGTTGGAATGTGGAATTGTTAATGCTGTAAAAAATATCACTACCTCAGTGCTCACTTGATCATTGTTATGATATTTCACTAATACTTACGTTGCATGTTTTTTTTATTAACTATTGTTACGTGGGATTATGTTATGAAACAGCAGTCAACTCCAGTTTTCACTGCAACATTCACTGCTACCTCAGAGTAACCCAACATCTTTAGTTTACAATATGCGCTAAGTTTTCAGATTATCCATTTAGGTATTTATTTACGTCCATATCCTGAAAATGTATTACATGTTACAATAAGGGTACTTGTAATGACGTGTGCATTTTAATATTTCATACATCTCCATCTTCATATCCATCTCACTCAGAAATTAATCATATATCCATAAAATAAAGCCCATATCCTGTTTTCATCTTAAGTTTGTTCTCTCATAAATGTGTCCCTCTTTTTATTTCTCAGTGTAACATTTCCAGCATGCATCTCTCCGTCCTTTGCACACTTTTCAGCTTTTGTTATGTTTGTTTGTCAATGGGTCCATGTTTCCAATACATGTCAAGATAGGCAATACTGACAACATAAAATTTCCAAAACCTCTCCATGCTGCTCTGGCTCTTTGGCTTCTAAGCACTCTCTTCATATCATTTTGAAACATGATCCACCTTCAGCAGTTGCCATAAATATACTTTGTTTTCTCGTTTCTAGTTTTACCTCTCCAACAATAATTGGAAGCAATTGTATAATCTTTATTTTGTTAATATTTAACTTTGGCCCATTTTGCAACTTTATTTGTTAATTTAAAGAATAACTCTGAGATGGTTTGTAATGTATGATGTTTATGCCCTAATTTTTCTAATCTAATGTTGAAAAATTCATCTTCTGACTTAGCAAAAGGTAACTTTATTTTTATATCAGTGGAAATCTTTTGTGACTTGATGTCTTTTTTTTCTTATTTTATCACAGATATAACAACAACGACGACAGCAACAGTAGCTCTGCCACGTCCTGGTAATTCGAGACTACATATAATTTCCTCTTAACTAAAATGTTCATTGTTAAAACTATGCATGTGCTTCCATAGAAACCCTCATTGGTAATGTAAAATGTACAGAGAAACACGGAGAGCTGCATAGTTAGAATACTGAGATACATAAAGGCACACAGTGGATCAGGGAATAAACAAATTGGAGACATTAATTTGTTAAATTAAGAAAAGTAAATGGGTTAGGGCAAGACACATCCCTGCATGGCTGGTGGGCGAGCCAAATGAGAGAAGTTGGCCAAGCAGAAGATCGTAGCAGAGATGGAGCGATGAGCTCATGGTGCATTCGTGAGATGGATGGTGGCAGCACTGCACTATGAGGGCTGGTGATGGCGGGGGGAGGCCTTCATCCAGTAGTGGATAGACAATGGCTGATGATTGTCAATAAATGTAATATCTTGAGATAAATATAAAATATTATAGATTGATGTTTTAACATTTCCCACTTTAAAACAATTATAAATACGCATTCGCAGTGGCGGCTCCTGCAAAATCTCTCAGGGCGGGAAAATGTCTGGATGATTGATAAGGATAAGGTCCACCCATGCAATGAATAAATTAACAGCTTAAGCATGTAAAGGCAACTTCACTTCTTTAATATTAATGAAAAATAAAGTGACTCTTACAATACATCTTGTTTGTTTATATACTCACTATTAAAACAAACCACTCAAGTTTATTTTATTAAAGATTCCACTAGGTAGCGATAAATTATATTGTTGGATGAAACGTGCTTACGTATAATGACGTTAGCACGTATGATGACGTAAGCACGTTAGTGCATGCCCTCCCGGAAGCCATAGAGAATGCATTGGAGCGCCCCCGTTCGAAAAAAAACATCTTTGAATGTAAGTCTATGGGGCCACTCGGGGCGATTCTCAGCCGGAGTGAAATCGCCCCAAAAGAGGCGGTACTCCACAGAACGTGACATGACGCTGATTGGACTATATCCAGAGGCTGACAGTGACGGCTAGCGTGACTCTGTGGTTGAATGACATTGGTGGTGCGTCGCCCAATCGCCCTAATGAAGAAACCGCCCCTGCGCATTCGTAGTTAATATGTAAAATCAGTATTCTTTATGAATTAGAAACATTTTTGTTATTTGAGTGGATATTTACATTTCATATTCATACCTTTTAACTCATACCTTCTCCTATGGAAAGTGCATACAGACCTCATTTAATTTAAAACACACAAATAGCAGTGTGCTACTATGTGGTCGATATCACAGGAAAGATGTGGTTTTCAAACTTCTCTTTGAGTTGCAAGTTATAGTGGTACATTTTTACTGAAATTATCTTACCTTTTTCACAGCGTTTGTAATTTATGATCCTTGAATGTTGTGTCCTGCGGCTGCATTCAAACCAAATGGCGGTTGCAGCCTCGTTAAATCAGTGATGGAGGTGGAAAAATAAAATCAACCTCCTGACACCACGGATAAGGGTTGAATGATTCAACCCCTGCGATTCCATGACTTGCCCAGATTCATGGTTGCAATTCCATTTGTTTATAGATACTTTTTATTTAACACTACAGTGAATGCTATTGCCTACCACTCGTTACTGTAGGGATGATGCGAACCCATTACATTAAGCATACACGAATAGAAAAACATACATTTTTACAAACACGATTCAATGTGTATATTGTTGAGCATAAGGATCACATTGATCGATGTTTCGAACCACCCCTTCGGGATAATTAAAATGGCTGCACGGGTAAGTTGGTCATCACTTTGGAGAGAATGGGAGAATGGTCACCGGGAAGTGAACATAAAATTCTAAAATCTCTTTCAGTCACTACAAGATGCGTGATACAGGGAGACCCACATTACATGACGTTTGATGGACTCTATTACGACTTCATGGGCGCATGCATCTACACAACAGCCAAGCTGTGCAACATCTCCTCCTCCCTGCCCCACTTCAACGTGGAGACGAAAAACGACCGCCGTGGCTCTACAAGCGTGTCTTATGTCCGAGATGTTCACGTGGACGTGTACGGACACAGGGTCACCTTGTCTTTACAGCACGCCCTCCTGGTTAGTATTACACCTCGTGTTAGCGCCGAGATTATAGTAACAAATGAGTTAAATGTAAAATACCATTATGCATACACATTGTGTGGACTCAAGCAGAGGTGATGGAACAAACTAATATTGGGGAGGACAGACGAGACGAGCATAAGTGGAAGTGGGTGTGGCAGGCCTGGATTTAGCTTGAGCCTGGTTAGCATTTTGATGGGTGACCCATAGGGATTGCCAGGTGCTGTAGGCATGGCACTGTGAGGTGGCCAATAGATGGCAGGTCCGTTTCTCTGGTTTCCTTATTTATATAACTGTTCAAACATCTCAACGCAGGATCCTCCGAAACTAAAAGATGAATCAAGGTTGTTTTTGATAAATAATTTCCATTAATATATTTAGAATTATTAATAGATGAGAGAGACAAGGAATCCAGCCTCAAAAGTAATGTGAGGTTTTGTGTTAATCGAATGTGGCTTGATGTGATTTGGCTTCAATTATACACAAATTCTCAATAAGAGAATAGGGTACAATACTTAGGTCTCGAAAGCCCAATTCTTGAGCAGAAGTCATGAAAATACTTTTTTACCAGAAATAATCAAACGTATATTAAACCAAAGACCACTGGGATATACAAGCATTATAAAGGGGAATCATTATTTGCTTAACGCTTGAATCACTCATGTGCTATGATCTACAGTTGGATGGGGAGCGGGTGACGCCCCCACTGGTGTTACCGGGGATGCACGTGTCTCTGAGCGGCTCATACCTCGTGCTCATGACCAACTTCAGCCTCACGGTTCGATTCGATGGGAACCATCAAGTGGAGGTGTCTGTACCAATGGAGTACGCTGGGCAGCTCTGTGGACTCTGCGGTGAGACCCTGCCCTGAAGATGTCGTTATTATTTTGTTACATGAAAATTTGACAAAGTACTTTGTGCAACCGGTGTGATGAATCCATGAGAAATCTCTCGTTGAAAATCCAGCTGTTCCTAGTACAGCTTCCAGCATTGGCATGAGCAAGGAATTACAGGGCTGTACCTTTATTATTTACCCATTTGTTTTATGGATCATGTGAATTTAGTCTTCTTTTCAACAGGAAACTTTAATGGTGATGCTGGGGATGACTACCTAATGTCGGATGGGATGGTAGCTGCTTCCTCAACTGAGCTGGGAAGTAGCTGGATATCAGACAATAGCTCTGCTGAGTAAGTGATCACTTGCCCATTATTCACACAAGCATTTCCATCACACGCAGCATTCCAATCACACGGCATTTCATTTACACAGCATTCCGATCACTCACAACATTCTGAGAACTCACTGTATTCCAATCACACACAAGCATTCCAATCACACTAACAGCACCAACAGCGGCAGCAGTAGCTACAACAACGGCAACAACAGTAGCAACAGTCGCAACAATAGCAACAACAGCAGTAAGAACAAGACTAGCAGCAACAACAAGAACAGCAGCAACAACAGTAACAAAAACAATAACAACAACAGCAGCAACAACAGCAACAACAAGAACAACAACACCTTGCGATGGCGACGCTGCGACTGCTTCTGCTGCTTCTGCTGCTGCCCGGCTGTCTGCGGCTGGGCCCTGCTCTCGCGGGACTCCGGCTAAGTGAGCTGAGCGGTCTGGTAAAGTGATGCCTCCACTCCTTCCTGGAGAATGGGGGGCATACCGGGAACTTCTCTTGGCTTGGATCGAAAAACCAGTTCCATTTCACCAAAACGTTGCCGATACTGCGATGGAACTCGCCAGCAGACTCGGCCCAGCATCCAACGTGCAGAAGGCAGTGCTGATTGGCTGAATTTTACACTTCAAGCGACTCGAATTCTGCTCCCACTGTGCTACGATCGTCTGTGGAAATGCTGACCACTACCCGACCGTTTTAGTCACTTGTTGTAATGCCTCACACATGGTTGTGCTGCAGATCTGGTCAGTTCTTCTTTTTGCCCTACATCCACACGATCATGGAAAAGAGCAGCTTCATCACCATAATGCTGCTGATGTTGGGTATCGAGCCAAACCTCGGACCAGGGCTCCTCAATTTTGGATTTGTCATTGCACGCTCAAAAGTCAACAAGACGGTGCTGATCCACGATCTTATCAACAATTGTGGAATCGACAATATTGGCCTTTTGCGAAACCTGGGTATATGACGACTCACCGGACGTAATTAAGCGTGAGGCTGCACCTAACGGATATGTTATTGTACATCAGCACCGTCGTGGGAAGCCTGGCACCAGAAACCCGCATGGTGGTGGGATCGCTCTGATTCACCATGAAGACATCTGCGTGAAAGTTCTGAGCGACTAATGAACAACCACATTATTCCAGCTGCTGCTTGTGAAAATAACAAACAGCATACTGGGGCTTAAGTTCGTTGTCATCTATCGACCGCCGTTTTCACTACTGTGGAAATTCTTTCCCGAGCTTTCTGGTCTGCTGGAGTGTGGATCACTTGGCTCTCGCTAGAGTCGCTACATCATCTGTGGTGAGCTGAACTGTCCCGGACCGACTGGTTATTGTGGTAAAATCAACAGCTAGTGATCTTGCTAAGAGTCACAGTTTAACCCAGCACGTTAGCAGCGAAACATAACTGGGAAAATATACCAGATAACATCTTCACATCTGCCAATGCCGTAACTGTGACCTAAAGTGTTATTGAAGACATGGGTATTTCAGATCACAGTCTCGTGACTGGATCACGATGCTTTCCATCACGAGATCTGGTCATCATCGGTATGTCTAAATCCTGCATCGATGGTCGATTAATTTGCAGCTCAATTTAAAAATGTCATCACTGCTGTTCTTGATAAACTCTTGCCCATCTGAACAAGCACAAAGAGAACGGGGAAAGCGCACAGTAACTTGCTATCACCAGAGGCGATCGCTGCAAAGCAGACAATGAGTGGGCTGGAGCATCTTTGGAACAAAATTGGTTTTGAAACTGTCTGACTCACTTACAGAGCAGCCTGCAGATCTGACAACCGACTTATTATTGAGTCTCACAGATCGTTCTATGCTCTGTGAGTCAATGAGTTGGCTCTTGACCCCTGTGCTCTGTGACGCATCGTGAAGGGTCCTGCTGTACTTCAACCACCCATAAACTAGTCAACCTAGTATGTGCACAGTACTTGCGACATTCTTCAGCAATAAAATAGTGACGATCAAGATGGCAGTTTATAACTTGAAGACAACGCATTCTCCTGGTCTGCCATCTCAGTTTCATCAACCTAGAACCAATGCAGAACTCGAGACCCTGGCACCAACGTGGATGGCAGAGGTGTTGATGTTCATCACACAGCTGCCAAATAATATTTTGCACTCAACTACATCCACATGTTGATTCTCAAATCATGCTTGGACGTGCCTGCGACATTTATTGACCAACTGGCAAATCTTTCTTTGAGCAAGGGCTGTTTCCCAGACTGGTTCAAAATGGCACAGGTAACACCGCGCCTGAAAAAAAAGTTGTCTAGAGCCATAGTGACCCTGCAAACTATCGCCCGATCTCAAACCTGAGTACAATTTAAAATGCGCCTATGTCTGAAGAGGTTACTTCCCTCCGTCGCTGCGAGGGGCAGATTCAACCCATTGCAGTAGGCATACCAGAAGTTCCACAGCACTGATACAGCTTTGCTAAAGATCACTGATGACCTCTACAAGATCATTGATGACCGGTGTGCTGCAGCGTTGGTTGACCTTGATCTCTCAGCCACCTTTGTCACCATCGACTATGACATACTCATCGGGTTGCTATGGTAAAAGTTCGATGTATTGGGTATGGCACTGGGGTGGATTGAGTCATACATACATGGTCGATCATTGTTCGTCAAGCTGGGTAACGAACAGTCGTCGCCTATGCCATGTCTATTTGGCGTACCACAGTGGTCCATCCTCAGACTCTTCCTATTTTCAACATACGTCTCTCCGATCGCTGATGTCACCTCATCTTATGACATCAAGTTCCATCAATATGCTGATGATACGCAATTGTACACTGCAGTGAAGTCAAAGATTCCACGTGAGCTGTGCATGTGTAGATTGTATGAAACAAAATACTGCTTAATCCAGAAAGAGAGGAGGTTCTGCGGGTTGGCACTCAAGCTCAGGGGAAACAAATGTGGGAGGATGAGGTATGGCGGTCGCAGACTTCAGGATTCAGTTTTCTGCTTATCTAAAGTGCCTTGGCACCATACTCGACCAGAATATGCCGTTTGATCACCACGTGCAAAATATTGTTAGGTCCTACAATCTGCATATGAAGGCTCTATGACACATTCTAACACGATTGAATCGTGACACAAACAACACGGGTGGCGTGTATTACAATATCGACAAGGCTTGATTATTGCAATTCACTACTCTATGGGACGTCCGGAAAACACATTACCAAACTGCAGCGTGTATAAAATAATTTGGCATGTGTTGTGATGGGTACTGCAAGATTAAATTATGTCTGTCCAGTGCTCACTGAGCTGCATTGGCTTCCGATTGCTGAACGATACATTATAATGTTGTACTTATTATACACACAAAGTGCTTGTTACAAATTAACCACAATACCTTGCTGATCTCGCTAAGGAGAATAAACCATCTTGCAAACTCCAGTCATTCACACAGTTGCTTTTGGCCAACCATTTAGAAAGACAGTCACTGTATCACACGCTTTCAGATCCGTTTTTGCGGCCTTCTTGAACAGTCTTCCGATATTAGGAAGCCACTGGAGCTACGCACTTTTAAATATATATTGAAAACTAATTCATTTCGAAATGCTTTTTAGGAATAGTTTTCTGTCCTTCCCCCGCACCTCTGATTAGAATGGTTGGCTGCATATGGTGCGAAAGTAATTTCAGCGTACATTTTCATCTGAAATCGTGTTCATCAATGGAGCACTTTTTGTTAATTTAATGTTTTACTGGAGAGTTTTGTAAGTGGTAATTATCAGCAAATCTAATTTCCCGTTTTTTATGATAATGTTTTTACACCAGTCTGTCATTCAAATTGTGTGGCATTAGAAGACTGCCAAATGCATGTCACGGTGTAATTTATGCCCATGGATAAAGCCGACCATTCAATCTCACCCTCTGTTGTGGAATACCATGGAGTTTATGGATCTTGAATTGCGTCTTACCTCGACCCTAGCCTCACCTACATTGATTCATTCCCCCTGTAGACTCAGGCACAGCCAAATTTCCTGCACAGGTTGTGAAAATATCTTCTTAGGTTTTTTCGGTAAAGTCAAAATATCCCTGTGTGGATTGCAGTTTGTGGAATTGAAAACATCCATCATTCAGGTGGGGTGGATTGATGGCCAAATTAATTAGAAGATTTGTGTCCCATGTCTCTGATTCAGTTCGAAGAAGTCCAAGGTACTCCTGGAGACAATGCAAATATGATGAACGGAATTATGTTGATGTAGTAAGAGTTTGTTTTTGTTTTATTTGTAGCTGCGTCATTGACTTTGAGCCTCCAGTTCCCTGTGATGCAGGAGAACAGGCTAAGTTTGAATCGGAGGAATTTTGTGGAAAGATACATGATGTCAATGGTAAGTTCATTCTGTTCTGAATATTGAATCCTTCATTTCCTTTTCAACATTAAACAACTTTGTTTCAATTAACATTCCCTAATAACATATATGTTGATGATTTTGGTTACAAATGCTGTTGTGATGTAACTGATATTCATGTTGCTTGTGAACAGGAGCATTCCAAGAATGCTATGCAGTGGTCAATCCAGAGCAATTCTTCATCACCTGCGTTCTTGACCAGTGCTGGATGGATGGGAACGAGCAGTTCCTCTGTGCCTCCATGCAGACCTACGCTGACCAGTGTGCCCAGCATGGGGTCATCGTCATGTGGAGGAACGACACCTTCTGCCGTGAGTGCACATCTGTCTGAGCTTTAATCCGTAACACATCACATTGCATGAGACTGGGCCTTGTTTTTATTTTGTGGAAGCACAATGTACATCTGTGTGGTTTGTTCATTTGTATAGCTGCTTGCAGTTGTGTATCCCCATTGTAATTGATCTCTGAGTATGTTTATCATTTGTGTTGACAGCGCTCGAATGCCCAGCAGACAGCCACTATGAGAGCTGTGCCCCATCATGCCCAGCCACGTGCAGCAATGTGACCCTCCCAGGTGCCTGCCAGCAGCCCTGTGGGGAGGGCTGTGTCTGTGACGAGGGTTTTGTCCTCTCAGGAGACAAGTGTGTCCCTCAGGATCAGTGTGGCTGCATGGACCACAACGACTTCTATCACCCAGTGGGTTAACCCTTCACATCATGTTTCTACGACAACATTTTACTTGAAAATCTCAATAATCAATGAGTATATTTTTGGGTATAATCAAGTTTCAGATTAAATTAACAATGGTGCCCTATTGGCCAATATTATAGCTTATGCATTATATACATTGTATTTTACCATTGACACTCATAATGCATTTCAAACCATAGAGAGTGTTTTGTCATTGTTCATTGAAAGAGTGATCCAGAATCCAAGTAAAAATCAGCAAATTCTTCTCTATGATAACAATCCAATACTTTGGATCAAACCACCCATATCAAAATGTATGTTGAACAACCTCTATCATCTAAAGCCACGCCAGTTTAATTTAAACAGGATGGGTGTCATTTACCCAATTCAACTGGGTTATTATCTCCATTAAGCAGTGGTAGATTAGATGTAATTGGGAAGAGGCTCTAGGCTTCAACTTTCGATTGTGTTGCAGCTTCAACTCCCCATGCATCCTAGCGCTACCATCCTCTTGCAAACTCCATCCATTCCTGATTTCTAAATTAAATCGTCATCTTCATCAGCGGTGATCTTTGCATGACTGGAGGAAGGCCACCTCAAGATGCCACCACATCTTAATGCTGCAAATTACCACAATCCATCTTTCTGTGCACACCAGCTGATCTCACTCCTCAGTCTTATCGGTAGTCTTCCTCTCATATTTGATGACGTTAATACAATCATATTCATCATGTAAATTAAGAGAAATGAGCCTCAGAAAATTGTTGAAGAGCTTAACAAGGAAACTGCAAAGTTGTACTGAAGATAAATACGAGAAAAACTAAAGCCATATCAACAAGTTTGTTGAAAAAAATCTAAGGGACACAGGTGGAAAATATTTAAACGAGCATGTGTGATGAGTATGTGTGACACGACTGCTGGACCGGCCCACTATCCTTAACTCACTTTTGTGGCTGCATTGTGTGATTTGAAATCTATCAATGTTATTAAGAGTAAACAAATGCACTGCCTTTAATATGTTGAATCTGTACACTCATGTATCGGCTTCATTCTCAGATAGCTTGTCAAATGATATAGCAATACTTTACTGGATTTGTTATATGGAAATGAGTATGTTTGTGCCGTCTAAAAAATATTACTTCTATAACATAATCATCATGTGCAATTGTTTTGCTGTAAATAACATCCAGGATTCCCAACATTCATGTGTTTTTTTTGTAGCTTGGGGACAGCTGGTTTGCAACACAGAACTGCAGTCTGCATTGCTCCTGTGGCGCTGCTGGAGGCGTGGTCTGTGAGCCCTGGCAGTGTGGAGCCTCAGAGAACTGCAGTGTGCAGAACGGCATTTTCGGATGCCACAACGTTGGTAAGCTTTCACTTAATTTAGTGTCTCGATATGAATGTGGATTGTACACATCCAGAATGCGCGTGTTGTATTTTAATTTACCATCCCGTTGGTCTCCCCGGCTGCAAAAAGTCCCCAGTGTAAAATTCTATTTGGCTCACAGTCCTAGTGTTGGCCCATTAGGTTATTGGTTGTCCACAGAAATAAAGATTGCTGCTGCGCTTGATACAGTTTTGCTCAGAGATCGTAGACATGAAGCAGGATCATTAAGTTATTCCACTGTTAGAGCATGTGGCCTTAATACAAAACATAATCAGGTAGTCTACAGGGGACTTTACCGAAAGAACCAAAGAGTATTGATTCCTGCAGTTACGAAAGCTTAAAATCAGGATTGATGTCACCATCCCGGTAAAGCAGGTTTGATTCCAGATTGTATTTACGTTGAGAAGTTAATTAGGTTTGCTAAGCCTGCAATGACCACCGATGTTCTAATAATTCAGGTGTATACAGTAAGGTCTCAGAATACGCGGGCTCAAGAGTACGCGGAATCGCTCATACGCGACCGACGCCGCTTCATACTTAACACTTGCGACTCGACACTGTCGCGACACACACGGGGTGGGAAGTGAAGAGTCAAATCGCTCCCAGCCATCACGCCAACGTGGATTTGACGGCGTCTAACTGAAGTGCCTGCGCAAGAACCGAGTCCTAAACAAATATCATGTTCGATCTGACCTGATTGCTTCCAATGATTAGTGAATCATTAACTGTACAGTACTGCACTTTAACAAAAATGTATGTACATTTATATACATTTTATATATCCTCATATTTTATATATACACTCGTTTCGGAGAAACGAGGGTTAGGTGCACGGAACCTAACCCTCGCCGCATACTCTGAGACCTTACTCTTTCTTGATGCCGTGCAAGTCATCTGCAGCAATGAATATGCTGTGTATGTTTCTCTCCACAGCCGTTGACACAACTCCATCCACCATTCCCCAAACGATTCCCCCATTACATCTTGGTAAGATGCTATTTATTACATATTGGTCAATACATGTTGCATGAAAACTATATATTTTTGTGCATATTTAACAACTTTGCTGACATTTATTCTCAATACATTTTATATTAAATAAGAAATGAAGGCTAATGTCAAGAGTTTGGTCTATAATCTTAAATTAAGTGACAGTGAATAAAGGCTTCAAATGCTACCCTGCATCTTCTCAACACATGTCCAAACCATCTAAGTCTGCTAAAGCTCTAACATCTTCATTCCACCTCCTTTCACTTGTGAGAATAAAATACAGGTCTTAAAACCAATTCCTATATTTAAGCTTTCCTTAGTGGCGTGCACAATAAGCTATTCAATCCGGCGAAATTATGCATTTCTTGGCAACTGATTGTGTTATTGTGTGTGGGTTTGTGGCCGATGTTTTTTCATTGTGTTACATTACAGGTGTGCACTGGACGCAGTGGTTTGATCACGACAACCCCCATGAGATTGGTGACTTTGAGACAGTGAAAACACTCAGAGAGGAATATCCTCAACAAATCTGCTCCAATCCCATTATAATAGAGGTGTGTATTAAGCTGGTGGAAAATATTTCAATGACATTTTTTTTTAAAGGACATGAATGTTATTTATTTGTATACGAACATATGTACGCACATTTTGCCGAAAATAGGCTAGGACACTGGATGGAATTCTTGCTGAGGCGACTGGGCAAGTTTTCTACAGTAACTCAACATATGGATTTCAGTGTTTTAACCACCTCCAAGTGGACGGAAAATGTCATGACTATAAAGTCCGCTTCCTGTGTTGGGACTATGGTGAGTTCTGGAACATCTGGGCATTCTATGGTGGATACAGAATTTTAGAGAAATGCTAACATGTATAACATAATTAGTATTGCATTGCATGGATTAATGTGTGCATACATGGATTAATGTGTGCATACAATATTCTTAGTGTGGACGTGGCTGTGTTAATGTGTGGCTAAATCATAATGGCAGATAATGTATACTTCTACATTGTGCAATGGATGTTTGCAGGCATGATTTATGTTTGTGCAAGCCCATCACTTCCTGGGTTTTTATTTTGGTATTTTATAGTGTATAAACATGGACAATACTACTTTTGTTCAAAAATTGGTGTGGCTGACCAACAACTGCACATGTTACGGAAAATTGTGATGCCAAAATTTTAAACAATTGTTATCAGTCTTGATTTGAAGTTTTCGTGACTGCAAGAATTCATACTCTTTGGTTCTTTCGGTAAAGTCATGTAGAAAGAAAAATAAATAATAGATCACAACGTTTTGATCGCAACAAAGAGCATCGTCTTCAGGTGAGAGAGAGAAACAAGCCGAAAAAGAAAGAAAGAAAAAAGATGAGAAAGTGTTAACTGTTGTGTTAGCCGACTCTCTGAGTTGCATTACATTTCTAAGTTTGCTAAGTTTTATTTCTCATCTTAGTTTCTTTCTTTTTCGGCTTGTTTCTCTCTCTCACCTGAAGACGATTGCTTGTTGTTGTGATTGAAACGTCGTGATCTATTATTTATTTTTCTTTCTACGTGACTCTACCGAAAGAACCAAAGAGTATAATTTATATCGGATTCACCATATTTAACGATGTCGTTAAGATGTATATGCACAATATATTTATAATGCTGTTTCATAACAGATGGACACTGGACACAGTGGTTTGATCGTGACAGCCCAACTGAGGATGGAGATTTTGAAACACTGCAGTGGCTGAGACATGAATATCCTGATCAGATATGCCCCCGTCCTGTTGAAATAGAGGTGAGTGTTAAGATATTGCAACAGTTGTTATGATCTTATTTTGTAAAGACAGCTGATGTCTATTTCTAACTGAAATATTCACGTACAAACAGGTTATGACACTGGATGGAGTACCAGTTGAGCTGACAGCAGAAGTTACCTTCAGCAACGCAACATATGGATTCGAGTGTTTTAACCACCTCCAGGCGAATAATCAGTGCCATGACTACCAAGTTCGTTTTCTATGTGGGAAAAGGGGTGAGTATTGAAGACCTGTTATTCGTAGTAAAACATTAAAGGCTTCATATTAAGCACAATTGCCTAGCTAACTAAGAGTTTCAAAGATATATCATCATGTGCTGCATATGTTGTTTGTAACAGACACATTTTTTACTTTTCCAGACGATCTTTTGGGAAACAATTGCCCAAGCTCTTTGGACTGGGCTGTGTGTATATATGTTGAACTTCTTTCACTAATCGTAATAAAGCCATGGGCCTTCTTACAATGGCATCGGAATGTTCAAAATTAGAGGTGCAATTGTTAAAATATGACTCGACCCACAGATTTAACATAGAAAAGTGTAGTTATATTTATTATTTTATTGTTTCCCTTCTACGTGACTTTACCGAAAGAACCAAGAATATGAATCCCTGCAGTCACGAAAGCTTTAAATAAAAATGTATACCAAGTAGTATGGGGTAAACAAACAATACGTTTTAAACATTGCTTGTATAGTTTTTACTTTTATTGTTTTTTTTACAGACATCACTGCAGCTCCGTCCGGAGCTCCATCATCTGGTAATCAGAGACTACACAGCACAATACCATGTATTTATTCTCACATAATTCCAGTGTAAATATACAATATCGCATTGTCAAAATAAACAAACTAAACATTTATATTTGGACATCATTTTACATCTTCTAGATAAATGAAGGTGCAAACAAAAAAAAATGAACGTTAATTTATATACAGCCCAAATAACAGAGACAAAACTGTGATGAAAACGAATAGTTAAAATGGTGGCATGGACGGTCACCGTGAAGTGAACGGGAAATTTGTGAATTTCTTTCAGTAGCTGCAAGATGCTTGGTGACGGGAGACCCACATTACACGACATTTGATGGGCTCTTTTACGACTTCATGGGCGCGTGCATCTACACAACAGCCAAGCTGTGCAACATCTACTCCTCCCTGCCCCACTTCAACGTGGAGACGAAAAACCAGCGCGCCAGCCCAAGCATATCTGTGCTCCAAGATGTTTATGTGGACGTATACGGACACAGGATAACCATGACTGCACGGGACACCCTACTGGTTAGTATTACACCTCATGATAGCACTGAGGTTTAAAGCATCAGTAATATGTGACTGGTTCTTTTGGTAAAGTCACGTAGGTATAAAATAAAATAAAATTAAAATAAATCACGACGTTTCGATTGCAACACAAGCAATCATCATCAGGTGGGAAAACCACAGCAATAATTTTTTTTTGCCAAGTTAATTGCATCCCCAGCGTTTGGCATTGCTGCTGCATTGGCATTGTTGCTTCATTGGCATTGTTGCTGCAGTGGCGTTGTTGTTGCATCCTCCCCCCGCGCATCCTCAGCTCTCTCAGCCTCCCACTTCCAGTCCCGCCCACTTCCCCCCCTCTCTTACCTATATAACCTCTTACCCACTTCAGCAAAACATTTTCTTGCTGTGGTTTTCCCACCTGATGATGATTGCTTGTGTTGCAATCGAAACGTCGTGATTTATTTTTATTTTATACCTACGTGACTTTACCGAAAGAACCAGAGAGTATGGATTCCTGCAGTCACGAAAGCTTCAAATCTAGTAATATGTGAGTTAAATGTTACATTATTAGCCTATTAGTTTGAGCTAGTGTAACAGACGGTGCAATTATACATCCACGTTGTGTTGACGCATGCAGAGGCTAATAGGAGGCACCAACCTAAGCCGAGTGTATATTCCACCACCAATTCATCTGTTATTTCTGCATTCTCACTTAACTCGCTGGTGCTTGGCTTCTAAGAAAAGAATGCAACATTTTCCTGGTTGTAATTCCCTACTGCCCACAATGGCAGTTCCTCCAAATATGATCTCACAGGCTGGAAATGGCAAATTGCGGCAACATCTTCATGATAACAGTAATTAGTAAACATCCTTAGACCATCATCTCCGGATGCTCAGGAACCCGGTTTATATTAAGGTGGCTGCCTGAATCTGAATTGAGCATCTCAGCAGAGGTGTCTTTTTAGATGTGCCCTCTTAACTTGAGTCCAACCTTCACCATTAAATGAATGTGAGCCTTTGTGTTAATTGAAGGTGGCTTCATACGATTCTGCCACTTACTGCATGAACTGTACACAAATGCTCAACAATGTGGTACTCGGGTAATCTCAATTTTTAATTAGCAGTAATTAAAGACCATTAACCAACCAATAATAAATCTAAATTTATATTTAGACTCCTGAGATGTACAAGCATTATTATCAAAGGAAATCATTTCCTTAACACTTGAATCACTCATATGCTATAATCTACAGTTGGATGGGGAGCGGGTGACACCCCCACTGGTGTTGCCGGGGATGCACGTGTCTCTGAGCGGCTCATACCTTGTGCTCATGACCAACTTCAGCCTCACGGTTCGGCTCGGTTGGAATAATCAAGTGGAGGTGTCTGTACCAATGGATTACGCTGGGCAGCTCTGTGGACTCTGCGGTGAGACTATGATCAAAATGTTCATGAGCATTATTGAAACCTGACTTGCGGTAGCATCAGTTACTAGATGAAACATTCCCCTTCAAATTGAAATTAATTGAGAATGGAAAGGTTGGTAGTGAATCCTATAGTTCATCAGCTTGTGATATGAACCTTATGGCGGTACCCCGGGGTACCATAGTACCCCGGCTCTCGCATAATGTCCGTGGTGCAGTCATTATTAGTCTGTTAATAGTCGGCGTTGTGGCAATCGACTCATCTCGACGAGCTGTGCACGATGCACTATTCAAAGTTGAAATTCTTCTGTACAACTGTAGTGACTGTGATTGTCACTGTGTGGTGCCGGGCTTACAAAGCCACGGCGGATAATGTCTTGGCATTACGTGTCGCCCGCTTACTGGGCATAGTACCAGCCCTAGCGAAGCTTGGGTGAGCGTTGGTTAGCGCAGAGGCACCGCGTACAGTGTGCGGTGTGGGCTCCGGGTGAAGGAGCGGGAGGGAGTGTCAGCCAGCCAGGGTTACGTTGGGGCATGATACACTGGTTGACCTGCCGACACGTGACCGGAAGATATTGGAGGGTGGCAACATGAGCATTCAACACCCAAGTGTAGGTTGTGTTATGTTACGTTGATTTATTGAATGAATAGTGTTGCTCCCAAGGTAACGTCTGCGACTCAGTTGGACTCACTACACAACTGTTAAATGATGGGTGCTTCATCGGCCAACGAGATAAGCTAGAACCACTGGGATATAGATTTTAATCTAGGTTACAGCCACTTATCATTTAATTGGGTTATCAAGTGCATTTGATTGTCTAAGCCCAGTCACCAATGACTATATATGTGTAGAGGTGTTACGGAGGGCTTAACAATCACACTGGGCGTGGTTATGCCCATACGCCGAGAGGCGCTTACATCGACGTCCGCACCGTTCAGCCTGGGGGGCTGACACGGAGCTGGGATCCCCCACGGCCCCACCCCTCAGTGGGGGAGCTGCTATATAAGGCGGTGAGCCGGAGGGCTCGGGGTTCAGTGTTCAGCCTTAACCAGTGAAGCAAGAAGACCTGCTAGATAGGCCCTGGGACTCCCCTGGCTCGCTGTCCTTCTCAGGACCGACCAGGGCAAGCCAGTGGCGTGGCCCCGAGAGCCCAGAGCCGATGCTCTTGTAAGAGCCGGTCTGGGGACTCAGGGTGCCGTAATCCCAGCTTAACCAGGGCTGGGTTAGCTAGCCTCCCCTAGCCCAGTAGTGGAGGACCTAGGAGTAGGCTAGCTGTGACATAGAGTGTTGATCTCCCAGTTATACGGGTGAAGGGGCCGATACCCCTTCAAGTGTTGTACATCTCGGCCTGTTATGTACTTTGTGCTTAATAAATAAGTGTGCCTCCAACTACATCGTCCAAGTCTCCTGGAATCTACTACAACTGGCGTCAGAAGTGGTCTTCTAAGGATGGATAACAAGACGGACGGCTCGTACCAGGGAACCGGGGGAGGAGGAAACCTCGGCCGACTCAGAGCCCGAGATTGCGGAGGGCGAATCCGAGCAACCGGGGCCGAGTCCATCCACACCGCAACGGCAGGACGGATGGGGACCGTCGGCTGATGGACTACGGCTGGCTCACTCCCGCCTGGCGGAGCTACTCTACGCAGCAGCCGCCACGTTGGAGGAAATTACTCGCCTGGGGGCTGGAGGAGCGGCACGGGGCGATGACGGACGACACGTGGCGCCGGTTCCCGCCATTTCTACGGGCCTGGAAGTCGGATTTGCTGCCATCAGTTCAGTGGGTGCTGAGGGCGGGGCCGGGCTACGTCAGGCGACCGACTCTCGCCAACCAGGAACCGCCACGTCATCAATGGCGGCCAGCGTGTCACCAGAAGAGCAACCGCCGATGCCACCCGCCCTTCCCGCCAAAACTGTACGGAGTGGCGGGAACGACGGGGCGCGATCTTCAACTGCGGACGCCGCGTTACAGCAGCGATTACCACCTCTCAAGGAGTTCGTGGGGAAAGACGGTGACTGGGGAGGCTTCCAAAGGCGCTTCCTCGCTCACCAAGAAATGGCACAATGGACGGATGACGAGGCGCTACGCGCGCTACCGGCGATGCTCGACAGTGACGCCCTCGCTACCCTCACCTCGGCGCCAAGAGCGAAGCGCGCCATGCTGCAAATGGCGCTTCAACTCCTGTCTGCAGTCTATGGACCACCTTCGGACTGCAGGCAGCTGTTCTACGATCGCCAGCGGGGCGCCAAGGAATCGCCTTCGGCATACCGCACAGCTCTCCTGGCCCTAGCGAAGGCGGCTTTCCCTCGGATGGACGAGGAAGGGGTGGATTCCATGGTGGCAGAGAAGATACTGCTGTTGGCGGACGATTTGGACATTGTCGTCTTGGCGCAAGACGACACGGAGATGTGTTCCCTGCCAGCCGCGCGGCACATCCACGCTAACTTGCTTTCCCAGCGTCGCAAGGCCAGCAAGGCGGCGGCCGGGCATACCATGGCTGCAACCACCCTCCCATCGGAAGAGGTCTGCGCTGTGGATCGCCCGATGGAGTGGAGAGCCGGGGGACGACCGGCTCGGGACGGACCGAGCCGCCGGGATCAGCCCAAGCCGTCTGGGGCGCTCACGCGCTGCTACAACTGTGGCCTCCGGGGCCATGTGGCTTTGGGATGCCGGGCTCCTCGACAGCGCGGGGCGACACCTTGGCCGGACGTCGCGCCTCTACCCAAGCCTCACCAGCAAACTCCGGCGAGTCGTGGCACCCCACATGTTTGGCCTACGCACACACCTATGACACACTCACGCACTGCAACGAACGGGGGTCAAACATTGCCTGTCGTCGCGCCGAAACGTACCACAGTGGGGAGTGCGTTCCAACCGGGCCAGTGGTCCGAGTTGGCCCATCGTGTTGTTGCCACGTCGTCGGGGTCGTCGGTCGTTGTGGGGCATTTTGATGGGGTTGAGGTGCGGGTCTTAGTTGATACGGGAGCATCGGCAACTATTGTGTCCGATTTGATTTATAACATTCTCCCCGTTCAAAGCCGTCCTTTGCTCCCCGTTGATGTTCCATGCTACGCTGCTAACGGGGGCTCGCTGGGCATTATCGGACAGATCTGCGTGCAAATTTGTATTGGGGACATAAAATTATCCGGCCCCATATTGGTCTCCTCCTCGCTGGCGGTTCCGTGCCTGTTGCGGACGGATTTCTTGGCCAAAATGCCGATTCGTATCTTGGTCGACCAGGGTTGCATCGAACTCCCGTCGGGCCGACGTATGATGTTTTTGTCCTCTCCCGCTACTGTCCGTACGGCATTTGCGACGGTACAGGCGCTGGTGGCGAGGACGGTACGCGTACCGCCGGGAGCTCAGATGCTCGTGCCTCTTAGGCTGCGGCGACCATTTGCCCAGGGCGTTGGGGATCGGGGGGTTCTGTTGGGACCATCTAGGGCCGGGGTCAACGGACCCGATATGATAGCGGCCCAGACCATTGTAAAAGCAGACGGGGATCCCTTCATCGCGGTCCTCAATGTGGGATCGTGAACGGCTGTGGTTCCTCAAGGGACCGTGCTTGCGCATGCGACGCCGGTACCCTGTGAGGAACCGGTTATTGGTCAGGTGAGCGCCGCACCGCCGGCGCGACCGCATTCGGACCGTGACGAGGGGTGGCTGGATGCGCTTTGTGCGGGATCATCGGACCTGTCAGACTTACAGCGTGAGAGGCTTCGAATCCTCCTGCGCGAGTTTTCCGACGTTTTTAGTCAAAACAAATACGATATTGGGTGTACTAAACTGCTGCGACACCATATTGACACGGGTGACAGCGCGCCAATCCACCAGAATCCTTTTCTGTTGAGTCCCGCCGAAAAGGATCATGTCAAATCGGCCGTAGACGACATGCTGGCTGCGGATATTATATCTCCTTCTACCAGCCCTTGGGGTGCGCCGTCTTGGTTAAAAAACACTACGGCTCATTGCAGTTTTGTGTCGATTTTCGTCGCCTGAACAAGATTTCTGTAGCCGACGCATACCCGCTTCCTCGGATGGATGAATCGCTTGATGCCCTGGCAGGGGCGCGGTTCTTCTCCACATTGGATTTGTTGTCCGGGTTCTGGCAGCTCCCTCTGGATGATGAATCTAAACCGAAAACTGCTTTCCGTACGCCGCACGGCCTTTTCCAATTTAACCGGTTACCGAAGGGGCTACATTCAGCGCCGGCAACTTTTCAGCAATTAATGGAATTGGTCCTGGCGGGGTTGCAATGGGATTCATGTTTGATTTACTTAGACGATGTCATCGTCTTTAGTAAAACATTCGATGAACACCTACAGAGGTTGCGTGCCGTTTTTCTCAAAATGTGGGTTGCTAATTTGAAATTCAAGCCCCAGAAGTGTAATTTGCTCCGCGAATCGGTGCGGTATTTGGGTCACATTGTCGGGCGTTCAGGTATTGCCACAGATCCCGCCAAAACGCAATGTGTCAGCTCCTGGCCGACGCCCACCTCGGTGGGGGAGGTCAGGACTTTCATTGGATTCGCGTCGTATTACCGTCGGTTTGTCGCTGATTTCGCTACGATTGCGAAACCCTTACATGCCTTGACATCCAAAGGGGTCAAGTTTCATTGCGGTAAGAAGGAGGAGGCTGCTTTTCGCTCCCTCCGGGACGCCCTAGTGGGGGCTCCGCCGTTGAGTTACCCTGACTTTACGAAACCCTTCTTGCTCGATACGGATGCAAGCAACACGGGCATTGGGGGCGTGCTTTTGCAGGTTGTTGGGGGCGTAGAGCATGTGGTTGCGTACAGCAGTCGGGTGTTGTCTCCGGCGGAACAAAGGTACTGTGTTACCCGTCGGGAACTATTGGCGATCGTTTACTTCATTCAGTAATATCGCCCATATCTGTACGGTCAACGTTTCACCGTCCGCACAGATCATGCGGCGCTGCAGTACGCCTTGCGGGTTCAACAGCCATTGGGCCAATTGTCTCGATGGTTGGAGATTCTCCAGGATTTTGATTTTGAAACTACTTATCGTAAGGGCGTTTGCCACACGAACGCAGACGCTCTGTCGCGTTTGCCGCCCACCTCCGAGTGCGCTTGCCTCCTGGGTTCGGGGCATTGCAGACCTCCGAATGTGATCGCTGATTCGGTCCTTGCGGCCGCCGCTGATGCGCCTTCGGTTGTCGGTCCTATTGAGCATGATGGGAGGGATTCTTTGCTGGGGTTGTTGGTTGCGGAGTGGGGGCGCCTCCAAATGGAGGACACCTCCCTCCTCGCTTTGCGCCGTCGCATCAGGGGAGTTGGTCGGGGGGCGGAAAATGTCGACTCGTGGGGGTTATTTCAAGGTCTTTTGATGCATTGGGACGGGAGATCACGCCGCCACCGGCTGGTGGTTCCTTCCGCATTGAGGGGTAGAGTGGTGTGGGCTGCGCACGAGCGACTCCTTCACCTGGGGACTCACAAAACCCTTGCCATGCTCCAGCTGGATTTTTCTTGGCCGGGCATGGCAAGGGACGTGGATGACCTTTTAGGGTCGTGTACTCAGTGCGCGCAACGGAAGCCACCAGCGCGGGGGTCCAACCCACCATTGCAGTCTATCAAAGTCTCGTTGCGCTTGATATTCTGGGCCCATTCCCCGCTACACCTAGGGGAAATAGATACCTATTGACCGGGGTAGAATATTTTAGGCGATGGCCTATGGCCTGGCCCCTCGCCAACCAGTCGGCAGCAGCCATCACGGAGGCCTTTGTCCAGGGCTACGTCCTCGACAAGGGTGCTCCGGAGCGGCTGCTGACCGACCAGGGTAAAAAAATTTTGGGTAAACTTCTCCACGAAGTATACGAGCTCCTGGGAACGAAGAAAATTCGTACCTCCTCGTCTAAGCTGGTGCGGCCGTGGCGGGGGCCCGTGGAAGTGGTGCAGGTCTTGCGGCCACAATGTGTGCGTATCCGGTGGGGGAAGCGTAGGTGGTTCGTGCACCCCTCCAGGTTGAAACCGTTCGTTGCGCCCCATGTTCCTACCACACACACGCGTGGCCAAACATGTGAGGGGTCCACCGACTCCCGGAGTCCGACTTCGCTGCTTTCGCCTAACTTGCCACCAACTGTTCCACCTCCAGGTGCACCAGGATTGACGTGCTCACGACCGCCAACCCCTCCCGGGGGGGTCGGGGGTCGCTCGGCAGGGAAACCTGACTCTCTCACACCCGGACTGTTGACACTCACCACTGGGCCAACCGGGGTTGCCCCTTGTGACGGCCCCGCTGCAAGAACGCGCGCCAAAACGCGCAGACTTTTGTGAGGTCGGCCGCTTATGCGGCCCTTGCGGGGGTCGGGGAGTGGGGGGGGTCCTGGAAATTGTATATATGTTGGGTTTTTACGGGATGCGGTATTTATTCGGGGGGGGTGCGTCAGGTTATTGTTCTCTTTCTTGTTGTTCTTGTTCATTGTTGTTCTTGTTAAATTATGCGAGGCACACACGGATTTGGGGGGATGCATCTTTATTGAGATTTTGTTGCAGCCGGGACGGCTGCGGGCTGTACAGGGGGGGGGTGATGTAGAGGTGTTACGGAGGGCTTAAAAAACACACTGGGCGTGGTTATGCCCGTACGCCGAGAGGCGCTTACATCGACGTCCGCACCGTTCAGCCTGGGGGGCTGACACGGAGCTGGGATCCCTCACGGCCCCACCCCTCAGTGGGGGAGTTGCTATATAAGGCGGTGAGCCGGAGGGCTCGGGGTTCAGTGTTCAGCCTTAACCAGCGAAGCAAGAAGACCTGCTAGATAGGCCCTGGGACTCCCCTGGCTCGCTGTCCTTCTCAGGACCGACCAGAGCAAGCCAGTGGCGTGGCCCCGAGAGCCCAGAGCCGATGCTCTTGTAAGAGCCGGTCTGGGGACTCAGGGTGCCGTAATCCCAGCTTAACCAGGGCTGGGTTAGCTAGCCTCCCCTAGCCCGGTAGTGGAGGACCTAGGAGTAGGCTAGCTGTGACATAGAGTGTTGATCTCCCAGTTATACGGGTGAAGGGGCCGATACCCCTTCAAGTGTTGTACATCTCGGCCTGTTATGTACTTTGTGCTTAATAAATAAGTGTGCCTCCAACTACGTCGTCCAAGTCTCCTGGAACCTACTACATATGTATAAAAAATTGCAGGTTAAATGTTCAATTTTATTCGGCTGAATAGCAGATCTGTCATGAGAAAAATCTCATCGCTGCACACACATTCATACACAAAACTCATTAATTTGGTTTTAACTTACTTTGTATTCCAGCATTGAAAGCTTAAAAATCGGTTTGACTTTCATGGGAAAAGCTCATCGCAGGGTGCATGGGAGAGTTCGACCACGAGTTTGTAAGACATCCTGCATAAAATAATAACAATTCGCCTGAGACTTCCAAATGGCTTCTTCGTCTCATCATATGGCGCTACGACCTTGAAATAAATTGGACAGAACAAAAGATCCCTTTTTTTCCGTTTCACGTGCACAGTTTATGGCAAACGGGCAGCGAGCCTCACTCATCTTTCAAAGGGAATTTAGCGACACTCTTGCACCACGGTACCCCACAGTACACCCGAACAAAATCGCTACCCTCAGGGGTGTAAAGATTCACTCTACTCCCCCACCCTTCACTCCCCGAAAAAATAGTGTCCCAGAAATAAAATATTTAATTGCCTCGGCCATGTTGTATTATTTGCTACTCCGGGGTACCGCCATCAGGATCATATGACGGATGAGACACAGCACTTTGTGAAATGGATTGGCGAAGACACACAAATCCTATGTGGAGAAATAAGAGAGTAAGACAGTTCAGAACATAGGGTCACTGATTTGGGCATTTCAGAAAGGCTAGAAACATAAAAGTACTGTAGAAGAACACAACACATAGCAGCAGTACTGTAGCAGAGGCAGCAAAGAGATGTGATGAAGACAGTCCAGGTGCTCAGACAGAGCTACATCATCCATCGGGAGGACAGCGCTTGATTTAGTTGCACCAAGCAGTTGTAGTGCTCACTTTGATGCACCATCCCTGAGGTGGGAGCATTACTATATTTTAGGCAGACCATTGATTTGTTAGTGTTTTGAGTTAAAGCTGCTCAACAGATTGTGTGCAATCTTTTGCTTCTAGAATCCATGATTTTAAAATGGTCCAGCCCCTTGTGAATCCACTGCTAGATGAAGGCCTCTCTAAGTTGCGTCGGTCATGGGGGTTGTTTGACCATACTTCATGCTGGACACTGCATGTTGCAATGGGGCCCAGGACCGTTTCATATATCACTCACCACTCATGTTAGCCCTGGCTGGCAAAGTTTTCTTTTCATGTATTATTTGTCATTTTGTAATGTCACATAATCTTACAATTCCAAATGTTTGCTCCTTATTTTATGAGGAGCAGTATTCTGGGAGTGAAGCCACACGTTTGGTGGACCATTTGAATGTTGTTGTCTTTTGAACAGGAAATTTTAATGGTGATATTGAGGATGACTTCCTAATGCCAAATGGATCATTGGCTGCTTCCGAAACCAAGCTGGGAAACAGTTGGATATCAGATAACAGCTCAGCTGAGTGAGTGATCACTCACCTATTTTGCATCTTTGTTCACGAAAACTGCACTTTCTGTTTGCTTTGTGGCTTCATTGACAGTTTCGCTGGTGGTAAATTGCTGCATCCCATTTCACGCTTTTTACGATATTTAAAATTATTTTAGAAGTCAAGATTTGTGCCGCTCAATCCACTCAGCACACATAGAATTTGAAGAATCTGCCAAATACACGTCATTGTGTATTTTCTGCCCATGGACAAAGCTGATCATTCAGTCTCAGCCTCTATTGCCGAATGCCATGGCTCTGTTCATGGACTGGTGGACTATGAATTGCGTCTTAGCTTCACTATAACCTCACCGACTTTGATCCATTTCTCCTTGTGGACTCAGGCACAGCAGAATGTGCTGCACAGGTGGTGCAAATACTGCTGCGTGGATTGCAGTTTGTGGACCTGTGATAGGTTCTAGAAAGCACCCATCTTTCTGCCTAAGTAGGGAGGATCGATATTCACATACATTATATTTGGGTCCCTTGTCTCCGATTTAAAAATGGTTACAGTAAGTGACCGGTTTTTCTGAAGGCAATGCAAGGGTGATGAATGGAATGATGTTGATGCGGTAATAAGAGTTTGTTTTTTGTTTTATTTGCAGCTGCGACGTTGACGTTGAGCCTCCAGGTCCCTGTGATGCAGAAGAACAGGCTAAGTTTGAATCGGAGGAATTTTGTGGAAAGATACATTATGTCAATGGTAAGTCCAGATATGTATGACTGCTGAATGCATAATTTCCCTTTAAACAACTTTGTTTCAATTCAGATATAATACAGAAATATACGTTGATAGTTCTAGTTTAAGTTGATTGGTTTAGTTTTACTCTATGGGATGTCTAGCAAAAACATTAGCAAGCTGGAGCATGTTCAACGGGTACTGGAAAATCCGACCATGCCCATCTATTTCTCGCTGAACTGCTTTGGCTTTCTGTTGCTGAACGAATACATTACAAGTTCACACACACTACACACAAAGTGGTTGCAACACATATGAACCACAATACCTTGCTGATCTCATCAAGGATCATAAACAATCAGGCATCCTCACAGCAGCTTTTGGCTAACCATCGAACAAAGATGGCCACTGCATCAAGGGCTTTCAGATGCACTTCTACAGCCGTCTGGAACACACTTCCTTCCAATATTAGCAAGCCACTGGAGCTCTGTACTTTTACATTTAAACTCATTACTTTAGAACAGTTTTATTGTTTAGTTTGTTGTCCTTCCCCCGCACCTCCGATTAGCACGGTTGACGACATACGGTGCGACAGAAGGTCAACATACGTACATACGTAGTTACAAATATCGCTGTGTTGTAAATTATATTCACGTTGCTTGTGAACAGGAGCATTCCAAGAGTGCCATGCAGTGGTCAATCCAGAGCAATTCTTCATCACCTGCGTTCTTGACCAGTGCTGGATGGATGGGATAGAGCAGTTCCTCTGTGACTCCATGCAGACCTACGCTGACCAGTGTGCCCAGCATGGGGTCATCGTCATGTGGAGGAACGACACCTTCTGCCGTGAGTGCACATCTGTCTGAGCTTTAATCCGTAACACATCACATTGCATGAGACTGGGCCTTGTTTTTATTCTGTGGAAGCACAATCTACATCTGTGTGGTTTGTTCATTTGTATAGCTGCTTGCAGTTGTGCATCCCCATTCTAATTTATCTCTGAGTATGTTTATCGTTTGTGTTGACAGCGCTCGAATGCCCTGCAGACAGCCACTATGAGAGCTGTGCCCCACCGTGCCCAGCCACGTGCAGCAATGTGACCCTCCCAGGTGCCTGCCAGCAGCCCTGTGGGGAGGGCTGTGTCTGTGATGAGGGTTTTGTCCTCTCAGGAGACAAGTGTGTCCCTCAAGATCAGTGTGGCTGCCTGGACCACAACGACTTCTATCACCCGGTGGGTTAACCCTTCACATCATGTCTATTCAACAGTGATCATTTATTAATATCCACAGAGGCAAGCTAAGCCCTGTATTGTTTTGGTATATGACGTACCAGTGAACATCTTCCTTTTTAAGACTAATATATGAGTAAAGATGAGTGCATTAAGTTTCACGCTGGAGTAAAATGGTGAAAATTATGAACAAAATGAACAAATGCAATGTATGTATGTTACAATGCTGTTGAAATATATCAGATAATGTTTCAGTAAGCTTTTCCTAATATGTACAGTATATTTCATGATTCTCATCGTGCATTGGTTTTCACAGCTTGGGGACAGCTGGTTTGCAACACAGAACTGCAGTCTGCATTGCTCTTGTGGCGATGCTGGAGGCGTGGTCTGTGAGCCCTGGCAGTGTGGAGCCTTTGAGATCTGCAGTGTGCAGAATGGAAGCCTGGGCTGTCACAGCAATGGTAAGATTTTCCCTACATGTCCTCCCCCAATGTAAGAAATAATCAAAACCGCTCATTTGCAATGACTTTTCGGCCCATAAAATGATAGTGATATTGCAACTAAAATTATAATATTGTATGCGTATTTTGTGTTCATCTTAAAATTATGCTTCCATTTGTGATTCATCAATATATGTATTTGTGTATATTTATGTATGTTGTACTTCTTTCGCTAATCGTAAGAAAGCCATGGGCCTTCTTGCAATGGCATCGGGATGTTTAAAATTAGAGGTGCAATTGTTAAAATATGACTCGGCCCACAGATTTAACATAGAAAAATATAGTTATACCGAGTAGTATGGGGAAAACAAGCAATACTTTTTCAAACATTGCTTGGCAGCGAGAACACTATAGTTTTTACTTTTCTGTTTTTTTACAGATATCACCACTGCAGCTCCATCCACAGCTCCATCATCTGGTAATCAGAGACTACACAGCACAATACCATGTATTTATTCTCACATATCTCCAGTGTAAATATACAATATCGCATTGTAAAAATAAACCAACTAAACATTGAAGCTTGGACATAATTTTATATCTTCTAGATAAATAAAGGTGCAATAAAAAAAAGTGAACGTTAATTTATTTACAGCCAAATAACGAGGACAAAACTGTAAAGCAAAGGAATGGTTAAAATGGCGACATGGACTGTCACCGTGAAGTGAACGGGAAATTTGTGAATTTATTTTAGGAGCTGCAAAATGCTTGGCGATGGGAGACCCACATTACACGACGTTTGATGGGCTCTATTACCACTTCATGGGCGCGTGCATCTACACAACAGCCAAGCTGTGCAACATCTCCTCCTCCCTGCCCCACTTCAATGTGGAGACGAAAAACGACCGCCGTGGCTCTACAAGCGTATCTTATGTCCGAGATGTTCACGTGGACGTGTACGGACACAGGGTCACCTTGTCTTTACAGCACGCCCTCCTGGTTAGTATTACACCTCGTGTTAGCGCCGAGATTATAGAACAAATGAGTTAAATGTAAAAGACAATTATGCATATACATGGTGTGGACTCAAGCAGAGGCGATGGAACAAACTAATATTGGGGAGGACAGACGAGACGAGCATAAGTGGAAGTGGGTGTGGCAGGCCTGGATTTAGCTTGAGCCTGGTTAGCATTTTGATGGGTGACCCATAGGGATCGCCAGGTGCTGTAGTCATGGCACTGTGAGGTGGACAGTAGATGGCAGTTCAGTTTCTCTGGTTTCCTCATTTATATAACTGTTCAAACATCTCAATGCAGGATCCTCCGGGAAAAAAAAGATTCATCAAGGTTTTGTTTTTGGTAAATAATTTATATTAAAATATTTATAATTATTAATAGATGGGTGATTGTCATGACACTGAGAGAGACAAGGAGACAAACATGAAGTCTTACAGATGCTGTGCTCCCCTCATTTGAATCCAGCCTCAAAAGTAATGTGAGGCTTTGTGTTAATCGAATGTGGCTTGATGTGATTTGGCTTTAATTATACACAAATTCTCAATAAGAGAATAGGGTACAATACTTAGGTCTCGAAAGCCCAATTCTTAAGCAGAAGTAATGATAGTGTTTTTTTACCAGAAATAATCAAACGTATATTAAACCAAAGACCACTGGGATATACAAGCATTATTATGTAGGAAAATAAATTCCTTAACGCTTGAATCACTCATGTACTATGATCTACAGTTGGATGGGGAGCGGGTGACGCCCCCACTGGTGTTACCGGGGATGCACGTGTCTCTGAGCGGCTCATACCTCGTGCTCATGACCAACTTCAGCCTCACGGTTCGTTTCGATGGGAACCATCAAGTGGAGGTGTCTGTACCAATGGAGTACGCTGGGCAGCTCTGTGGACTCTGCGGTGAGACTATGATCAGAATGTTCATGAGCATTATTGAAACCTGACTTGCGTTCGCATCGGTTACAAGCTTAAACATTCCCCTTCATATTGAAATTAATTGAGAATGGAAAGGTTGGTAGTGAGTCCTGAAGTTCATCAGCTTGTGATATGATGGATGAGACACAGCACTTTGTGAAATGGATTGTCAAAAACACACAAATCCTATGTGGAGAAATAAGAGAGTTCAGAAGATAGGTGCACTGATATGGGCATTTCAGAAGAGCACGAAACATAAAAGTACCGTAGAAGAACACAACACATAGCAGCAGTACTGTAGCAGAGGCAGCAAAGAGATGTGATGAAGACAGTCCAGGTGCTCAGACAGAGCTACATCATCCATAGGGAGGACAGCGCTTGATTTAGTTGCACCAAGCAGTTGTAGTGCTCACTTTGATACACCATCCCTGAGGTGGGAGCATTACTATATTTTGGGCAGACCATTGATTTTTTAAAGTGTTTTGAGTTAAAGCTACTTAACAGATTGTGTGCGAAACAGCGTAAAAAAACAACGCAACATTCACAGAGGCACTCTTACGAATTATAGGATAAGGCAGAAGATAAGGAGTTTTCAAGGATAACACATTAACGGCAATGGTAAAGAGAAACCGATTATGAAGACATTCACGATGGATTTGAATAGGTTATTATTAATCTTTTGCTTCTAGAATCCATGACTTAAAAATGGTCCAGCCCCTTCTGAATCCACTGGTAGATGAAGGCCTCTCTAAGTTGCGTCAGTCATGGGGGTTGTTTGACCATTCTCCATGCTGGTCACTGCATGTTGCAATGGGGCCCAGGACCAGTTTGTAAGTCACTCACCACTCGTGTCTGCCCTAGCTGGTAAAGTTATATTTTGATGTATTATTTGTCATTTTGTAATGTCACGTAATCTTACAATTCCCAATGTTTGCTCTGTATAAACGTATGCTCCTAATTTTACGAGGAGCAGTATTATGGGAGTGAAGCCACACGTTTGGTGGACCATGTGAATGTCATTGTCTTTTGAACAGGAAACTTTAATGGTGATATTGAGGATGATTTACTGATGCCAAATGGATCATTAGCTGCTTCCGAAACCAAGCTGGGAAACAGTTGGATATCAGATAACAGCTCAGCTGAGTGAGTGATCACTCGCCCATTTTGCATCTTCGTGTAAAATATTGTTCACAAAAACTGCACTTTCTGTTTGCTTTCTGGCTTTCTAGAAAGTTTCACTGGTGTTAAATTGCTGCACACCATTTCCCGCTTTTTACACTTTTTAAAATTATTTTATGAGTCAAGATTTGTGCCGCTCAATCCACTCGGCACCCATGGAATTCGAAGAATCTGCCAAATACACGTCATTGTGAATTTTCTGCCCATGGACAAAGCTGACCATTCAGTCTCATCTTCTGTTCCCGAATGCCATTTCTCTGTTCATGGACTGGTGGATCATGAATTGCGTCTTCGCTTCACTATAGCCTCACAGACTTTGATCCATTTCTCCTGTGGACTCAGGCACAGCAGAATGTGCTGCACAGGTAGTGCAAATACTGCTGCGTGGATTGCAGTTTGTGGACCTGTGATAGGTTCTAGAAAACACCCATCTTTCTGCCTAAGTGGGGAGGATCGATATTCACATACATTATATTTGGGTCCCTTGTCTCCAATTTAAAAATGGTTACAGTAAGTGACTGGTTTTTCTGAAGGCAATGCAAGGGTGATGAATGAAATGATGTTGACGTGGTAATAGGAGTTTGTTTTTCGATTTATTTTCAGCTGCGACGTTGACTTTGAGCCTCCAGGTCCCTGTGATGCAGAAGAACAGGCTAAGTTTGAATCGGAGGAATTTTGTGGAAAGATACATGATGTCAATGGTAAGTCCAGTTATGTATTACTGCTGAATGCATTATTTCCCTTTAAACAACTTTGTTTCAATTCAGATATAATACAGAAATATACGTTGATAGTTCTAGTTTATGTTGATAGTTTTACTCTACGGGATGTCTAGCAAAAACATTAGCAAGCTTCAGCATGTTCAACATTATTTTGCAAGTGTTGTGACGGGTACTGGAACACGTTCCTTCGGAGTGGGCAGGTAGGAACTCGGTTGGACAGCGCATTCGTGCACGACAGGAAAATATTCCCTGGTGGGCAGTGTGGAAGCTGTTGTTCTTACCTGTATAAGTGTAGTGTGTTGTCGTGTATAGTGTAGTGTGTAGGTTAAACGTTGAGTTTTATAAGGGCACCACGAGGTGACCAGCCCCTCCCCACCCAGCCCTCCCCACCCAGCCCCTCCCCACCCTCCCCTCCCCACCCAGCTCCTCCCTCCCCACCCAGCCCCACCCCTCCCAACTCTAACTGAATCACCTTAAGGCTGGGAATGTTGAAAGAAACACGAGGCAAAAAGATCCGCTTTTTTTCTTTTCAAGGCTTCCATTTTATGAATGGAGCCACCCTCCCCCAGTTCCATTTTGTGAAGGAAACATCGCCCGTCTCCTCATTGGCCCGAGTCGCGGCGGTGCCCCCCCCCTCCCACCACTAACTTCCCCCTCTACCAACCCCAACTGACCGCTCCCATTGGTCGGCGCCCCCGAGCCAATGGGAGGGCTCTGGTGGGGCGGGGCCATGCACGACAGACAGACAAATAATCCCTGGTGGGCAGTGTGGAACTGTTGTTCCTATTTGTAAAATCCGTCCATGCCCATCTATTTCTCGCTGAACTGCATTGGCTTCCGGTTGCTGAACGAATATATTACAAGTTCACACTCACTGCACACAAAGTACTTGTTACAAATGAACCACAATACTCTGCTGATCTCATCCAGGAGCATAAACAGTCACGCAGCAGCTTTTGGCTAACCATCGAACATAGATGGCCACTGCATCAAGGGCTTTCAGATGCACTTCTACAGCCGTCTGGAACACACTTCCTTCCAATATTAGGAAGCCACTGGAGCTCTGTACTTTTATATCAAAATTTAAAACTCATTACTTTAGAACAGTTTTATTGTTTAGTTTGTTGTCCTTCCCCCGCACCTCCGATTAGCACGGTTGACGACATACGGTGCGACAGAAGGTCAACATACGTACATACATAGTTACAAATATCGTTGTGTTGTAAATTATATTCACGTCGCTTGTGAACAGGAGCATTCAAAGAGTGCCATGCAGTGGTCAATCCAGAGCAATTCTTCATCACCTGCGTTCTTGACCAGTGCTGGATGGATGGGAACGAGCAGTTCCTCTGTGCCTCCATGCAGACCTACGCTGACCAGTGTGCCCAGCATGGGGTAATCATCATGTGGAGGAACGACACCTTCTGCCGTGAGTGCACATCTGTCTGAGCTTTAATCCGTAACACATCACATTGCATGAGACTGGGCCTTGTTTTTATTCTGTGGAAGCACAATGTACATCTGTGTGGTTTGTTCATTTGTATAGCTGCTTGCAGTTATGTATCCCCATTGTAATTGATCTCTGAGTATGTTTATCGTTTGTGTTGACAGCGCTCGAGTGCCCAGCAGACAGCCACTATGAGAGTTGTGCCCCACCGTGCCCAGCCACGTGCAGCAATGTGACCCTCCCAGGTGCCTGCCAGCAGCCCTGTGGGGAGGGCTGTGTCTGTGAGGAGGGTTTTGTCCTCTCAGGAGACAAGTGTGTCCCTCAAGATCAGTGTGGCTGCCTGGACCACAACGACTTCTATCACCCGGTGGGTTAACCCTTCACATCATGTCTATTCAACGGTGATCATTTATTAATATCCACAGAGGCAAGCTAAGCCCTGTATTGTTTTGGTATATGACGTACAAGTGAACATCTTCCTTTTTAAGACTAATATATGATTAAAGATGGAGTGCATTAAGTTTCACGCTGGAGTAAAATGGTGAAAATGATAAACAAAATGAACAAATGCAATGTATGTATGTTGCAATGCTGTTGAAATATATCAGATAAGGTTTTAGTTAGCTTTTCCTGTTATGTATATTTCTTGATTCTCATCGTGCATTGGTTTTCGCAGCTTGGGGACAGCTGGTTTGCAACACAGAACTGCAGTCTGCATTGCACTTGTGGCAATGCTGGAGGCGTGGTCTGTGAGCCCTGGCAGTGTGGAGTCTCCGAGATCTGCAGTGTGCAGAATGGAAGCCTGGGCTGTCACAGCTATGGTAAGATTTTCCCTACATGTCCTACCCCAATATAAGAAAGGATCAAGACCGCTCATTTGCAAAGACTTTTCAGCCCATTAAATGATAGTGATATTGCAACTAAAATTATAATATGGCGTATTTTGTGTTAATCATAAAATTATGCTTGCATTTGTGATACATCAATATATTTATTTGTGTTTATTTCTTACCACAGATACCACAACAGTTTCACCGCCAACAACAACTGCTCCTCCAAGCATAAGTAATCAAGGACTACACATCGATATCTCTTGCCCAGGATATTTACTTACAAAATAAATGTTTCAGAACTTTTGCTCTAATATATATTGCTCTGAATGTGTTCAACAAAGCATGGAGCCTTCAAAACTGGTCCAAATGCTGGCAATTTACTAATTTATTCTCATTGTTCAAAGATTGCATGTTGATGGTTCAAACACGGATTTGAGAGATTGAAACAAATCTTGCCTGTTTTTAACTTCATTTAGTGTAGTTCTGATTTGAGAGGAGAATTTTTTAATATTAACGGAGAAAAATAATGGCTCCATCTCGAGTTCATGAAGATATTCTTGTTTCATCTTCTTGGTTCTTTCGGTAAAGTCACGTAGAAGGAAAATAATAAAATAATAAAAATAAAACATAATAAAATAATTCTCACGACGTTTCGGCCACAACGCAAGCAGCCGTCTTCAGGTGGAGAACAGGTCTGTCAAGTAGACAGAGTCTGAATGGCACGCTCCAGGCTTGGAGCGACTATTTATGCTGGGATGGAGGGGCGAAGAGCGTCTTGACAAAATAATTTGCATATCAAGAGGAATTTAGCATATTCATGGGAAATGCAGATATGCGATTAGTACTACTTGTGAAATGCGTAGGAGGTTTGGCGAGGGGTTTAAAGTCATTATGCCCATGCATTATGCAGGATTAGCAGTATCAAAGGGAGGGAGTAAGGTTAGAATTAATAAAGGGAATTAATGTTAGTAATATGGCGCCGCAGCAACCAATATGCTTATTGACTATACATTGTCATATTACACTGTTTTATTCTACCCACTCAACTGTATAACACACTGCTATATATTCACTATAAAATTACGATACTATATATTACCTTATACATTGTATTAAACATTACACTTTAATACTGTTTATTATTATATAATATGCTATACACTATACCATTAACCGTCGCGTGAAAGGTACTAAGAGGAAGCAACTAAATATGTCAATGGGAGAGTGGTGGTAGGAAGCTTGCAGTGGAGCAAAGAATCCATTCCCTGCGGAGTGCATATCAAGAGGAATTTAGCATATTTATGGGAAATGCAGATATGCGATTAGTACTACTTGTGAGATGCGTGGGAGGATTGGCGAGGGGTTTAAAGTCATTATGCCCATGCATTATGCAGGATTAGCAGTATCAAAGGGAGGGAGTAAGGTTAGAATTAATAAAGGGAAGGAATGTTAATAATATGGCGCCGCAGCAACTAATATGCTTTTAGACTATACATTGTAATATTACACTATGTATTATTCTACCCACCCAACTGTATACCACACTGCTGTATATTCACTATACAATTACGATACTATATATTACCTTATACATTGTATTAAACATTACACTTTAATACTATTTATTATTATACAATATGCTATACACTATACCATTGACCGTTGTGTGAAAGGTACTAAGAGGAAGCAACGAAATATGTCAATGGGAGAGTGGTGGTAGAAAGCTTGCAGCGGAGCAAAGAATCCATTCCCTGCGGAGAATACAAGATATATAGTCAATGTCAGTGAGTGGACTGCGGTCTGAAAGTCACCGTAAACGTGAACACAATCAGTTAAGATTCGAAATGGTTTATTACGTCCTTCCAATGATTGCTGAGCCAGAATCCATCTTCTCGGTTTAAATTGTCTCTGTGTTTGTATATGTGGATCGCCTCATGGACGAATCTCTCATGGTAGCCGGATGGCTTGCAGAGAACCTCTGTCTTGGAGAAGTCAATATCATGTGATTCTAGATTTGAAGCTTTCGTGACTGCAAGGATTCATATTCTTAGGTTTTTTCGGTAAAGTCACGTAGGTAAAAAATGTTAAATTAATTAAAGTAAAATAAAATAAAACAAAATAAAAAATCACGACGTTTCGGAAGCAACACAAGCCTCCGTCTTCAGGTGGAACCGTCACAGCCACGACAGCTGTATCAAGTAAATGAGAGATCACAAGAAATACCACCCCGTATATATAATGGTTGAGGGGGGAAGGGCCAGGAACGGCACACTTTTTATTAATATGGTAAGGTGAGGCTTAAGACTAAGAATAGACTGCATAACAAAGGACTGAGCCTTTGTTATGGAGAGGTGCGGTTTGTAACTAACACCTAGCATACATAACAAAAGTGTGAAAAAAGAAAGCAAGTAAAAACTAAAACTGGTGATACAACAAACTGGCTGTCTATCAATAACCTGTAATAGTTGTCAAATAAGATGGTCCAAATAAGTGTAGTTGCATCTTTTTTGCATGGTTAATCACATCTTTCCAATGATTACTCAGTTTGTAACCCTCATCACGGTTGAAATTATGTCTGTGTTTGTATATTTGTATGGCTTCGTGTACAAACCTTTGATGGTAGCCAGGAGGTTTGCAGAGCACCTTGGTCTCGGAAAAGACAATTTCATGAGAGCCCACAGAGTTGTAGCAATGATCGGCAACAGCCGAAGAATCAGTTCTGCCGTGTTTCAGATCTGACTGGTGCTCGCGGACACGATCAGAAACATGACGTTTCGTTTCTCCAATGTAGCAATCACCACAACTGCAACTCAGTTTGTAGACTCCAGGATACTGTAAGTCATGAATAACATTCTTCACAGATGGAATCAGATCACGGATTTTATGCACTGTACTGAATCGGACTTGGATCTTATGTTTGTTTAGAATTTTGGAGATCTTTTTGGTCACGCCTGCTATGTATGGTAACGTGATAGTTTTGGTCGGAGTTTCATGTGGCTGTTTCTGTATGGTGGGAGAAACAGCTTGGCGTATGGTGCGGTCAGAGTATCCGTTCATCCTGAGGGCCCGATGTACATGTCTTAATTCACCGGCCAGGTGGTGTTGGTCAGAAATGCCATGGGCTCTGTGGTATAGCGTTTTAATGAGAGAATTCTTTTGAGATGGGTGGTGGTGGGAATCCGGTTTCAAGTAGGAATCTGTGTAGGTGGCTTTCCTGTACACAGAATGTCCCAAGGATCCGTCAGGTCTCCTCTCAAACAGAATATCCAAGAATGGTAGTTTACCATCTTTCTCCACTTCCATGGTGAATCTGATGGATGGGTGTCTGGAATTGATGTGGTCCAAGAAGTGGTTCAATGCTGGGAGGCCATGTGGCCAGATGACGAAAGTGTCATCCACATACCTCTTCCACAGGGAAGGACGCAGGGTGGATGTCTGGATGGCGTCTGATTCAAACTTTTCCATGAACATGTTGGCTATCACTGGTGACAAGGGGGAGCCCATAGGGGTACCCTCATTCTGTTTGTAGAAGGTACCATTCCAGGTAAAATAGGTGTTGGTGAGGCAATGCCTAACCAGCACAGGTACATCAGTATTCAATCCATGTTGGACTAAGTCCTCAATTATTGTTAGGGTGTCCGGTACTGGGACTTTGGTAAACAGAGATACTACATCAAAACTGACGAGGATGTCATCAGGAGATAGTACCATGTCCTTAACCATAGAGACTAATTGGGTTGAGTTGAGTACTGCCGAAGAGGTCTTGCCTGTGAAGGGAAGCAGAGTATCTGATAGAAACCGGGCTAGTTTGTAAGTAGGGGAGTTTGTCGTCGACACGATGGGTCGTAGCGGGGTGCCTTCTTTATGGATCTTGGGAAGACCATAGAGTCTGGGAGGTCTTGCCGCCGATGGTTTTAGAGAGGCGGCAAGTTTGAATCAGACGCCATCCAGACATCCACCCTGCGTCCTTCCCTGTGGAAGAGGTATGTGGATGACACTTTCGTCATCTGGCCACATGGCCTCCCAGCATTGAACCACTTCTTGGACCACATCAATTCCAGACACCCATCCATCAGATTCACCATGGAAGTGGAGAAAGATGGTAAACTACCATTCTTGGATATTCTGTTTGAGAGGAGACCTGACGGATCCTTGGGACATTCTGTGTACAGGAAAGCCACCCACACAGATTCCTACTTGAAACCGGATTCCCACCACCACCCATCTCAAAAGAATGCTCTCATCAAAACGCTATACCACAGAGCCCATGGCATTTCTGACCAACACCACCTGGCCGGTGAATTAAGACATGTACATCGGGCCCTCAGGATGAACGGATACTCTGACCGCACCATACGCCAAGCTGTTTCTCCCACCATACAGAAACAGCCACATGAAACTCCGACCAAAACTATCACGTTACCATACATAGCAGGCGTGACCAAAAAGATCTCCAAAATTCTAAACAAACATAAGATCCAAGTCCGATTCAGTACAGTGCATAAAATCCGTGATCTGATTCCATCTGTGAAGGATGTCGTTCCTGACTTACAGTATCCTGGAGTCTACAAACTTAGTTGCAGTTGTGGTGATTGCTACATTGGAGAAACGAAACGTCATGTTTCTGATCGTGTCCGCGAGCACAAGTCAGATCTGAAATACGGCAGAACTGATTCTTCGGCTGTTGCCGATCATTGCTACAACTCTGTGGGCTCCCATGAAATTGTCATTTCTGACACCAAGGTGCTCTGCAAACCTCCTGGCTACCATCAAAGGTTTGTACATGAAGCCATACAAATATACAAACACAGACATAATTTCAACCGTGATGAGGGTTACAAACTGAGTAATCATTGGAAAGATGTGATTAACCATGCAAAAAAGATGTAACTACACTTATTTGGACCATCTTATTTGACAGACAACTATTACAGGTTATTGATAGACAGCCAGTTTGTTGTTTTACCATTTTTAGTTTTTACTTGCTTTCTTTTTTCACACTTTTGTTATGTATGCTAGGTGTTAGTTACAAACCGCACCTCTCCATAACAAAGGCTCAGTCCTTTGTTATGCAGTCTATTCTTAGTCTTAAGCCTCACCTTACCATATTAATAAAAAGTGTGCCGTTCCTGGCCCTTCCCCCCTCAACCATTATATATACGGGGTGGTATTTCTTGTGATCTCTCATTTACTTGATACAGCTGTCGTGGCTGTGACGGTTCCACCTGAAGATGGAGGCTTGTGTTGCTTCCGAAACGTCGTGATTTTTTATTTTGTTTTATTTTATTTTACTTTTATTAATTTAAAATGTTTTACCTACGTGACTTTACCGAAAAAACCTAAGAATATCATGTGAGCCCACTGAATTGTAACAGTGATCTGCCACGGCTGAGGTGTTTGTCCTACCGTGTTTCAAGTCTGCTTTATGTTCACGGATGCGGTCCGAGACATGTCGTTTGGTTTCTCCAATGTAACTGCTACCACAGAGGCAGCTTAGTTTGTAAACGCCAGGGTACTGTATGTCTGGAACCACGTCTTTTACAGATGGGACCAGATCACGGATTTTATGTACTGTGTTGAATCGGACCTGGATCTTGTGTTTTACCAGGATTTTGGAGATCTTTTTTGTGACCCCAGCAATGTAGGGTAAGGTGATGGTTTTGAAAGGCTCCTCAACAGGATCCTTCTTGGTGGTTGGAGTGATGGCTTTGCGGATTGTGTAGTCGGAGTAACCATTAGCCTTAAGAGCTTGGCGTACGTGTTTGAGTTCACTGGCAATGTGTTCCTGGTCGGAAATGCATTGGGCTCTATGGGTATAGAGCAGGGGTCGGCAACCTACGGCTCCGGAGCCGCATGCGGCTCTTTACGAGCTGCTTCTTGACGATGAGTACGTATGTACTCAGATGCATTGCGGCTCTTGAAATACTGAATTTTGTACCGAATTGGAAAGAAATGGCTCTTCTTGTTATTTTGGTTGCCGACCCCTGGTATAGAGTCTTGATGAGGGAATTCTTCTGGGATGGATGGTGGTGGGAATCCGGTTTTAGGTAAGCATCCGTATGGGTGGCTTTCCTGTAGACAGAGTGGCTCATTGAACCATCAGGTCTCCTTTTAATTAGGACATCCAAAAAGGGTAGCTTGCCATCTTTTTCGACTTCCATGGTGAATCTGATGGCTGGGTGTATGGAATTGATGTGGTCAAGGAATTGTCAATATCATGTGGGCTCAAGACAGAGGTTCTCTGCAAGCCATCCGGCTACCATGAGAGATTCGTCCATGAGGCGATCCACATATACAAACACAGAGACAATTTCAACCGAGAAGATGGATTCTGGCTGAGCAATAATTGGAAGGACGTAATAAACCATTTCGGATCTTAACTGATTGTGTTCACGTTTACGGTGACTTTCAGACCGCAGTCCACTCACTGACATTGACTATATATCTTGCATTCTCCGCAGGGAATGGATTCTTTGCTCCGCTGCAAGCTTTCTACCACCACTCTCCCATTGACATATTTCGTTGCTTCCTCTTAGTTCCTTTCACGCGACGGTCAATGGTATAGTGTATAGCATATTGTATAATAATAAATAGTATTAAAGTGTAATGTTTAATACAATGTATAAGGTAATATATAGTATCGTAATTGTATAGTGAATATACAGCAGTGTGGTATACAGTTGAGTGGGTAGAATAAAACAGTGTAATATGACAATGTATAGTCAATAAGCATATTAGTTGCTGCGGTGCCATATTATTAACATTCCTTCCCTTTATTAATTCTAACCTTACTCCCTCCCTTTGATACTGCTAATCCTGCATAATGCATGGGCATAATGACTTTAAACCCCTCGCCAAACCTCCTACGCATTTCACAAGTAGTACTAATCGCATATCTGCATTTCCCATAAATATGCTAAATTCCTCTTGATATGCAAATTATTTTGTCAAGACGCTCTTCGCCCCTCCATCCCAGAATAAATAGTCGCTCCAAGCCTGGAGCGTGCCATTCAGACTCTGTTTACTTGACAGACCTGTTCTCCACCTGAAGACGGCTGCTTGCGTTGTGGCCGAAACGTCGTGAGAATTATTTTATTATGTTTTATTTTTATTATTTTATTATTTTCCTTCTACGTGACTTTACCGAAAGAACCAAGAAGATGAATCCCTGCAGTCACGAAAGCTTTAAATCGAAATATTCTTGGTTCTTTCGGTAAAGTCACGTCACTTTACCGAGAGAACCAATAATATAAATTCCTGCAGTCACGAAAGTTTAAAGTCAAAATTTATAAAGATAATTTACCAATCACCAGAAGTATCCCTGTTGTACAGGACATTGGGCTACCCTGTGGTGCAATTGATTCACACATGTTGCAACCACTCAAGGAACCACATTCACCACAATAGTAACAAAATCATTATTTATTGCATCAAATTGTGATCCTGAAGTGTGACAATTCATTGACTTGCAATAGGAGCAACTGTTGCATTCTTCATACACTGTAATATATCTGAGCTGCTCATATAAACTAAAGTAAACCAAACAGAGTATTCAGTTGATACAGGCCATGTATCTCATCAATTTAATCACATACGGACTATGGGAACCTACTTTTGGTAAATATATCATGGTGGCAATTTAATCTAAAACGCTGACTGTAGTTTATTGAAATAAATCATAATTAAGTGGGCTATGACAGAGTGACATTAAAGTGAATGTTTAAAAATCTCTTTCAGTGCCTGGAAACTGCATCGTGCATGGAGATCCACACTACGTCACGTTTGATGGGCTCTCACTGGCATTCATGGGAACGTGCACCTACACAACAGCTAAGCTGTGCAACAGCTCGTCTCATCTGCCCTACTTCAATGTGGAGACAACCAACGAGTATCGCAACCAGGGCTCCATCTCTTTTGTCAGAGAAGTTCACACAGAAGTCTATGGACAAAACATCACCTTGTCCTTGGGTCGTACCCTTCTGGTGAGAATTCAACTTTGCACAATTGAAGAATTGAAAGTGGCTATACGTCTGTCAAATTTTCTTGATGATTGCATTGGTCTAAATCCTTCAATTGTATCAAAAATGATGTATATTGCAGGAGGAAATATGTTTCCATTACAGTGCTGATTTGCATGAGTTTTTCTAATATGGTATTCATATGAATGCATCAATGTTTTAAATTATCATTGTCTAGAATCCTCACAAGCATATAATTTTGCATCCGACTTCAAACGTATGCTGGTTTTATTTCTACCCCCTTCGAAGAGTTCAGTGAGCACTGATTCACATTCAGAGTGGACTCTACTATTCGATTAGATAATATCACCATCATACTCTACGTTTTAGAATCCTTAAGTTGGTTGGAAACACGGTCATTGATAAGCAACTTAAAATATAATTAAGCTTACAATTAAAACAAGATAAAACCATACATATCCAGACAATGTACATATCAAGTCCAACTTTCCACCAGTGCAATGCAGATGAGAGGTTCAATTGTATTTTGGAAATAAATTAGTCAATTATGTGGTACCCACTAATTATCTTTGCAACATTATCCATTGATCGTGAGGTAACCAAGAGTAGAACCCACGTGGAATGACTTGCGATGCCTGTGTTTCCTGTGCGCTGATCTACAGCTGAATGAGGAGCTGGTGACGCCCCCACTGGTGTTGCCAGGGCTACATGTCTCTCTGAGTGGCTCATACCTCGTGCTCATGACTGACTTTAATCTGATTGTTCGATTCAATGGAGACAATCGAGCAGAAGTGACTGTGCCAAGAGAGTATGCAGGGGAGCTTTGTGGCATCTGTGGTGAGACCATGTTTGTGAGAGTTCCATAGCAGTGCTGAGACAAGGCTTTAACTGCTCTATTTACGTTCTCTCTTCAGAAAGAACTGCTGTGTTATTGCCATATAATCACCGTGCAGGATTAATTATGTCAACTGCCAATATTTAGGTTTTTTTTATAATTAAAATATTACACCATTCACGTTATGAAATTGTTCACTTAATTTGCAATCTGAGCGTAACGTACACTCACTTTACTGAAGACATTGCTTCTCGTTACATCACACATTTTCATATTGACTCTCCCGCCCATCCTGAGGAATGTGCTTTGGGGTTAAGTATTCTAAGAATAAAAAGGTTGCATACATTGGAAGATATATATATAGAAACATTTCAATTCAATTTAGAAATTCCCAATTACACCCCTTCACATGTGGCAATGTGTAATGTATGGATGTCCTTGCTAACGGACTACGATAGTTCACCCCCGTGGACATGCGCAAAACGCCACTGGAGGTGCGCTCCCCACTCTCCCCTCCATTGAATCGCGATGGCGCCACCTACCGGGAATATTAGGCAGCACATTGAATGTCACCTTTTAACATTCTAATGTAAATGTATTTAGCTAGCAATGTTTTTATCAAATCAGGGCCTGGCTTGGCATATGCATAGTTGACCGCACCTCCGATTAGCGCGGGTGGCTATGTACGGTATAAAATAAGTTTAGCGTACATCCATACATCACACATGGTTCTGGAAGTGGTTTTAGTTGTTATAAGTTCATTTTACATTCATTCCTGTATTGTTGACTTGAATCCAGTTTTGAGGCAATACATGTGAACAGTTTAATCTGTGTTTTAACAGGAAACTTTAATGGTGACCGTGCTGATGAATATCTGATGCCCGATGGGACGCAAGCTTCTTCACCAACTGAGCTGGGAAACAGCTGGAAAACAGACAACAGCTCCGCCTAGTGAGTGGCCACCTCTCTATTGTTTACCATCACCTTGAGTCTTGCCTCTGGTTTGTGGTTATGGACTTGTACCTTTGTCTATTTGTAGCTGTGACGCTCCACCTCCACCTCCCTGTGATGAAGATGAGCAAGCAGAGTTTGAAACAGAGACATTCTGTGGAATCATCACAGATGTGAATGGTCAGTGTCATAAGTTATTTTTATTGCAGCAATAGTTATTGAAAGTGTGCTTCATAATCAATGAAGAGGACAATTGAGTCAAGCAAAATGTGTGTCCCTTGTGAACAGGATTGTTCACAGAGTGCCATGCAGTGGTCAATCCAGAGGAGCTGTTCACCAGCTGCGTGCTTGACCAGTGCTGGACACATGGGGACAAGGGGACCCTCTGTGGCTCCCTTCAGGCCTATGCTGATGAGTGCGCGGAAAATGGCATCGTCATCATGTGGAGGAATACCACCTTCTGTCGTGAGTGCAAACCCCTCTGAGCTTTAATTCGTAACACATCACATTGCATGAGACAGGGCCTTGTTTCTATGCTATGGAAGCACAATGTACATCTGTGTGGTTTGTTCATTTGTATAGCTGCTTGCAGTTGTGCATCCCCATTGTCATTGATCTCTGAGTATGTTTATCGTTTGTGTTGACAGCGCTCGAGTGCCCAGCAGACAGCCACTATGAGAGCTGTGCCCCACCGTGCCCAGCCACGTGCAGCAATGTGACCCTCCCAGGTGCCTGCCAGCAGCCCTGTGGGGAGGGCTGTGTCTGTGAGGAGGGTTTTGTCCTCTCAGGAGACAAGTGTGTCACTCAAGATCAGTGTGGCTGCATGGACCACAACGAATTCTATCACCCGGTGGGTTAACCCTTCACATCATGTCTATTCAACGGTGATCATTTATTAATATCCACAGAGGCAAGCTAAGCCCTGTATTGTTTTGGTATATGACGTACCAGTGAACATCTTCCTTTTTAAGACTAATATATGATTAAAGATGGAGTGCATTAAGTTTCACGCTGGAGTAAAATGGTGAAAATGATAAACAAAATGAACAAATGCAATGTATGTATGTTGCAATGCTGTTGAAATATATCAGATAAGGTTTTAGTAAGCTTGTCCTTTTATGTATATTTCTTGATTCTCATCATGCATTGGTTTTCGCAGCTTGGGGACAGCTGGTTTGCAACACAGAACTGCAGTCTGCATTGCTCTTGTGGCGATGCTGGAGGCGTGGTCTGTGAGCCCTGGCAGTGTGGAGCCTCCGAGATCTGCAGTGTGCAGAATGGAAGCTTGGGCTGTCACAGCTATGGTAAGATTTTCCCTACAATGCCTACCCCCAATGTAATAAATAATCAAGACCGCTCATTTGCAATGACTTTTCAGCCCATAAAATGAAACGTCGTGAGAATTGTATTTTATTATGTTTTATTTTTATTATTTTATTATTTCCCTACCATGTGACTTTACCGAAAGAACCAAGAAGACATAAAATTATAGTGGTATTGCAACTAAAATTCTAATATTGTATGCGTATTTTGTGTTAATCTTAAAATGATGCTTCTATTTGTGATACATCAATATGTTTAATTGCGTTTATTTTTACCACAGATACCACAACAGTTTCACCGCCAGCAACAACTGCTCCTCCAAGCATAAGTAATCATGGACTACACTTCGATATCTCCTGCCCAGGATATTTAATTACAAATCCATTTTTTAAGAACTTGTACTGTAATATATTTTCGTTTCCTTGATGATAAACACATTCAAAACATAAAATGTTCATCGTGGGTTGAGAAGGGAATTGGTTACTTATATTGTGAATGTATTTAACACAGGATATATCCTGCAAAACTGAGTTTCCTTGTTCAAATCCTGGCAGTTAACTGCTTTATTATCATTGTTCAAGGATTACATGTTGATGGTTCAAATACGAACCAAATTGATTGAAACAAATCTTGCCTGTTTTTAACTTAATTTAGTGTAGTCCTAATTTGATGGGAGAATTTGTAAATATTGACGGAGAAAAAAATGACTCCATCTCTAGTACCCCTGTTGCACAGTAGCTTGGCCTACCCCGTGGTTAGATAAAGAAGGATATTTCATCCCAATATGGCTTGATGAGTTTGATGGGTAGGTTCCCTCTTTGTGAATATAAAAATAATAAGCATTTATTTTATTAGATGCTAAAATACAAACACGATCTCAAAACAAAGTAATAACACGATTAAAATGGCTGCATAGACGGTCACCGTTAAGTGAATGGAAAATTCTCAAATCTTTTTCAGTAGCTGCAAGATGTGTGGTGCAGGGAGACCCACATTACACGACGTTTGATGGGCTCTATTACGACTTCATGGGCGCGTGCATCTACACAACAGCCAAGCTGTGCAACATCTCCTCCTCCCTGCCCCACTTCAACGTGGAGACGAAAAACCAGCGCGCCAGCCCAAGCATATCTGTGCTCCAAGATGTTTACGTGGATGTATTCGGACACAGGATAACCATGACTACACATCATATCCTACTGGTTAATATTACACCTAAAAGCGCTGAGGTTTTAAAGTATTGATCAGTAATATGTGAGCTAAATGTTACATTATTAGCCTATTAGTTTGAGCTAGTGTTACAGGCGGTGCAGTTACACATTCATGTTGTGTTGACGCATGCAGAGGCTAATGGGAGGCACCAACCCAGGCCGAGTGTATATTCCACCACCACTTAATCTGTTATTTCTGCATTCTCACTTAATAACTCATTGGTGCTTGGCTTCTAGGAAATGAATGCAACATTTTCCTCTTTGTAATTCCCTACTGCCCACAATGGCAGTTCCTCCAAATATGCTCCCACAGGCTGGAAATGGCAAATTGTAAACATCCTGAGACCATCATCTCCCGATGCTCGGGAACCCGGTTTATATTAAGGTGGCGGCCCGAATGTGAATTGAGCATCTCAGCAGAGGTGTCTTCATAGATGTGCCCTCTTTACTTGAGTCCAACCTTCACCGTTAAATGAATGTGAGCCTTTGTGTCAATTGAAGGAGGCTTCATATGATTCTGCCACTTACTGCATGAATTGTGCACAACTGCTCAACGATGTGGTACTGGGGTAAAACTCACTTCTCAATAACCAGTAATTAAAGCCATTTAACCAATCAATAATAAAATCTACATTTAAATTGAGATCACTGGGATATACAAGCATTATTATGAAGGGAAATTATTTCATTAATGCTTGAATCACTCATGTGCTATGATCTACAGTTGGATGGGGAGCGGGTGACGCCCCCACTGGTGTTACCGGGGATGCACGTGTCTCTGAGCGGCTCATACCTCGTGCTCATGACCAACTTCAGCCTCACGGTTCGGCTCGGTGGGAATTCTCAAGTGGAGGTGTCTGTACCAATGGAGTACGCTGGGCAGCTCTGTGGACTCTGCGGTGAGACTATGATCAGAATGTTCATGAGCATTATTGAATCCTGACTTGCGTTCGCATCGGTTACAAGCTTAAACATTCCCCTTCAAATTTAAATTAATTGAGAATGGAAAGGTTGGTAGTGAGTCATAGAGTTCATCAGCTTGTGATATGACGGATGAGACACAGCACTTTGTGAAATGGATTGTCAAAAACACACAAATCCTATGTGGAGCAATAAGAGATTTCAGAAGATAGGTGCACTGACTTGGACATTTGAGAAGAGCACGAAACATAAAAGTACTCTAGAAGAACACAACACATAGCAGCAGTACTGTAGCAGAGGCAGCAAAGAGATGTGATGAAGACAGTCCAGGTGCTCAGACAGAGCTACATCATCCATAGGGAGGACAGCGCTTGATTTAGTTGCACCAAGCAGTTGTAGTGCTCACTTTGATGCACCATCCCTGAGGTGGGAGCATTACTATATTTTGGGCAAACCATTGATTTGTTAAAGTGTTTTGAGTTAAAGCTGCTGAACAGATTGTGTGCGGAACAGCATAAAAAAGCAACTCAACATTCACAGAGGCACTCTTACGAATGATAAGATAGGGCAGAAGATAAGGAGTTGCCAAGGATAACAAATTCACGGCAATGGTAAAGAGAAATCGATTATGAAGACATTCACGATGGATTTGAATAAGTTATTATTAATCTTTTGCTTCTAGAATCCATGACTTAAAAATGGTCCAGCCCCTTCTGAATCCACTGCTAGATGAAGGCATCTCTAAGTTGCGTCGGTCATGGGGGTTGTTTGACCATACTCCATGCTGGTCACTGCATGTTGCAATGGGGCCCAGGACCAGTTCGTAAATCACTCACCACTCATGTTTGCCGTAGCTGGTAAAGTTATCTTTTGATGTATTATTTTTCATTTTGTAATGTCACGTAATCTTACAATTCACAATGTTTGCTCTGTATAAACGTATGCTCCTTATTTTATGAGGAGCAGTATTATGGGAGTGAAGCCACACGTTTGGTGGACCATGTAAATGTCGTTGTCTTTTGAACAGGAAACTGTAATGGTGATATTGAGGATGACTTACTGATGCCAAATGGATCATTGGCTGCTTCCGAAACCAAGCTGGGAAACAGTTGGATATCAGATAACAGCTCAGCTGAGTGAGTGATCACTTGCCCATTTTGCATCTTCGTGTAAAATATTGTTCACAAAAACTGTACTTTCTGTTTGCTTTTTGGCTTTTTAGAAAGTTTCCCTGGTGTTAAATTGCTGCACACCATTTCCCGATTTTTACACTTTTAAAGTTATTTTATGAGTCAAGATTTGTGCCGCTCAATCCACTCGGCACACATGGAATTCGAAGAATCTGCCAAATACACGTCATTGTGTATTTTCTGCCCATGGACAAAGCTGACCATTCAGTCTCAGCTTCTGTTTCCGAACGCCATGACTGTTCATGGACTGGTGGATCATGAATTGCGTCTTAGCTTCATTATAGCCTCACAGACTTTGATCCATTTCTCCTGTGGACTCAGGCACAGCAGAATGTGCTGCACAGGTGGTGCAAATACTGCTGCGTATATTGCAGTTTGTGGACCTGTGATAGGTTCTAGAAAACACCCATCTTTCTGCCTAAGTGGGGAGGATCGATATTCACATACATTATATTTGGGTCCCTTGTCTCCGATTTAAAAATGGTTACAGTAAGTGACCGGTTTTTCTGAAGGCAATGCAAGGGTGATGAATGGAATGATGTTGATGCAGTAATAAGAGTTTGTTTTTTGTTTTATTTGCAGCTGCGACATTGACTTTGAGCCTCCAGGTCCCTGTGATGCAGAAGAACAGGCTAAGTTTGAATCGGAGGAATTTTGTGGAAAGATACATGATGTCAATGGTAAGTCCAGTTATGTATGATTGCTGAATGCATAATTTCTCTTTAAACAACTTTGATTCAATTCAGATATAATACAGAAATATACGTTTATAGTTCTAGTTTAAGTTGATAGTTTTTCTCTACGAGATGTCTAGCAAAATATTAGCAAGCTGCAGCATGTTCAACATTATTTGGCAAGTGTCGTGATGGTTACTGGGAAATCCGACCATGCCCATCTATTTCTCGCTGAGCTGCATTGGCTTCCGTTTGCTGAACGAATACATTACAAGTTCACACTCACTGCACACAAGTACTTGCTACAAATGAACCACAATACTCTGCTGATCTCATCCAGGAGCATAAACAGTCACGCAAACTCTGCTCATCCTCACAGCAGCTTTTGGCTAACCATCGAACAAAGATGGCCACTGCATCAAGGGCTTTTAGATGCACTTCTACAGCCGTCTGGAACACACTTACTTCCAATATTAGGAAGCCACTGGAGCTCTGTACTTTTATATCAAAATTTAAAACTCATTACTTTACAACAGTTTTATTGTTTAGTTTGTTGTCCTTCCCGCGCACCTCCGATTAGCATGGTTGACGACATACGGTGCGACAGAAGGTCAACATACGTACATACGTAGTTACAAATATCGCTGTGTTGTAAATTATATTCACGTCGCTTGTGAACAGGAGCATTCCAAGAGTGCCATGCAGTGGTCAATCCAGAGCAATTCTTCATCACCTGCGTTCTTGACCAGTGCTGGATGGATGGGAACGAGCAGTTCCTCTGTGCCTCCATGCAGACCTACGCTGACCAGTGTGCCCAGCATGGGGTCATCATCATGTGGAGGAACGACACCTTCTGCCGTGAGTGCACATCTGTCTGAGCTTTAATCCGTAACACATCACATTGCATGAGACTGGGCCTTGTTTTTATTCTGTGGAAGCACAATGTACATCTGTGTGGTTTGTTCATTTATATAGCTGCTTGCAGTTGTGCATCCCCATTGTAATTTATCTCTGAGTATGTTTATTGTTTGTGTTGACAGCGCTCGAATGCCCTGCAGACAGCCACTATGAGAGCTGTGCCCCACCGTGCCCAGCCACGTGCAGCAATGTGACCCTCCCAGGTGCCTGCCAGCAGCCCTGTGGGGAGGGCTGTGTCTGTGATGAGGGTTTTGTCTTCTCAGGAGACAAGTGTGTCCCTCAAGATCAGTGTGGCTGCATGGACCACAACGACCTCTATCACCCGGTGGGTTAACCCTTTACATCATGTCAATTCAACGGTGATCATTTATTAATATCCACATTAGCAAGCTAAGCTATGTATTGTTTTGGTATTTGACCTACAAATGAGCATTTTCATTTTTAAGACTAATATATAAGTAAAGATGGAGTGAATTAAGTTTCACGCTGGAGTAAAATGGTGAAAATTATCAACAAAATGAACAAATGCAATGTATGTATGTTGCAATGCTGTTGAAATATATCAGATAAGGTTTCAGTAAACTTTTTCTAATATGTACAGTATATTTCATGATTATCATCGTGCATTTGTTTTCGCAGCTTGGGGACAGCTGGTTTGCAACACAGAACTGCAGTCTGCATTGCACTTGTGGCGATGCTGGAGGCGTGGTCTGTGAGCCCTGGCAGTGTGGCGCCTCCGAGATCTGCAGTGTGCAGAATGGAAGCTTGGGCTGTCACAGCTATGGTAAGATTTTCCCTACATGTCCTACCCCAATATAAGAAAGGATCAAGACCACTCATTTGCAAAGACTTTTCAGCCCATTAAATGTTAGTGATATTGCAACTAAAATTATAATAATGTATGCGTATTTTGTGTTAATCATAAAATTATGCTTGCATTTGTGATACATCAATATATTTATTTGTGTATATTTCTTACCACAGATACCACAACAATTTCACCGCCAACAACAACTGCTCCTCCAAGCATAAGTAATCAAGGACTACACATGGATATCTCTTGCCCAGGATATTTACTTACAATATAAATGTTTCAGAACTTTTGCTCTAATATATATTGCTCTGAATGTGTTCAACAAAGCATGGAGCCTTCAAAACTGAGTTTCCTGGTCCAAATGCCGGCAATTTACTAATTTATTCTCAAACACGGATTTCAGAGATTGAAACAAATCTTGCATGTTTTAACTTCATTTAGTGTAGTTCTGATTTGAGGGGAGAATTTTGTAATATTAACGGAGAAAAATAATGGCTCCATCTCTAGTTCATGAAGATATTTTTGGTTCTTTCGGTAAAGTCACGTCACTTTACCAAAAGAACCAAGAATATGAATTCCTGCAGTCACGATAGTTTTAAGTCAAAATTTATAAAGATAATTTACCAATCACCAGAAGTATCCCTGTTGTACAGGACATTGGGCTACCCTGTGGTGCAATTGATTCACACATGTTGCAACCACTCAAGAAACCACATTCACCACAATTGTAACAAAATCATTATTTATTGCATCAAATTGTGATCCTGAATTGTGACAAGTTATTGACTTGCAATAGGAGCAACTGTTGCATTCTTCATACACTGTAATATATCTGAGCTGCTCATATAAACTAAAGTAAACCAAACAGACTTAATTTGTAGCTTTCGTGACTGCAGGAATTTCTCTTTGGTTCTTTCGGTAAAGTCATGTAGGGTGTTGACTGTTATGTTATCCGACTCTCTGTTGTATTACATTACATTTCTAAGTATACTAGATTTGTGTTTCTATTTCATTTATACATGTTGATGATTGCTTGTGTTGCAATCGAAACGTCGTATGCTAGTATTTAATTTATTATTTTATCTTTATACGTGACTTTACCGAAAGAACCAAAGAGTAAACCAAACAGAGTATTCAGTTGATACAGGCCATGTATCTCTTAAATTTAATCACATAAGGACTATGGGAACCTACTTTTAGTAAATATATCATAGTGGCAATTTAATCTTAAACGTTGACTGTAGTTTATTGAAATAAATCATAATTAAGCGGGCTATGACAGAGTGACATTAAAGTGAATGTTTAAAAATCTCTTTCAGTGCCTGGAAACTGCATCGTGCATGGAGATCCACACTACGTCACGTTTGATGGGCTCTCATTGGCATTCATGGGAACGTGCACCTACACAACAGCTAAGCTGTGCAACAGCTCGTCTCATCTGCCCTACTTCAATGTGGAGACAACCAACGAGTATCGCAACCAGGGCTCCATCTCTTTTGTCAGAGAAGTTCACACAGAAGTCTATGGGCAAAACATCACCTTGTCCTTGGGTCGTACCCTTCTGGTGAGAATTCAACTTTGTATAATTGAAGACTTGAAAGTGGCTATATGTCTGTCAAATTTTGTTGAGGATTGCATTGGTCTAAGTCCTTCAATTGTATCCAAAATGATGTATATTGCAGGAGGAAATATGTTTCCATAACAGTGCTGATTTGCATGAGTTTTTCTAATATGGTGTTCATATGAATGCATCAATGTTTTAAGTTATCATTGTCTAGAATCCTCACAAGCATATAATTTTACATCCGACTTCACACGTATGCTGGTTTTATTTCTATCTCCTTAGAAGAGTTCAGTGAGCACTGATTCACATTCAGAGTGGACTCTCCTATTGTTCGATTAGATAATATCACCATCATACTCTACATTTTGGAATCCTTAAGTTGGTTGGAAACACGGTCATTGATAAGCAACATAAAATATAATTAAAAAAGCTTACAATTAAAACAAGATAAAACCATACATATCCAGACAATGTACATATCAAGTCCAACTTTCCACCAGTGCAATGTAGATGAGAGGTTCAAATGTATTTTGTAGATAAATTAGTCAATTATGTGGTACCTACTAATTTTCTTTGCAACTTTATCCATTGATCGTGAGGTAACCAAGAGTAGAGCCAACGTGGAATGACTTGCGATGCCTGTGTCTCCTGTGCGCTGATCTACAGCTGAATGAGGAGCTGGTGACGCCCCCACTGGTGTTGCCAGGGCTACATGTCTCTCTGAGTGGCTCATACCTCGTGCTCATGACTGACTTTAATCTGATTGTTCGATTCAATGGAGACAATCGGGCAGAAGTGACTGTGCCAAGAGAGTATGCAGGGGAGCTTTGTGGCATCTGTGGTGAGACCATGTTTGTGAGAGTTCCATAGCAGCACTGAGACAAGGCTTGAATTGCTCTATTTACATTCTCTGTTTAGAAAGCACTGCTGTGTTATTGCCATCTAATCACCATGCAGGATTAATTATGTTAAATGCCAATATTTAGGTTTTTTTTATAATTAAATTATTACACCATTCACGTTATGAAATTGTTCACTTAATTTGCAATCTGAGCGTAACATACACTCACTTTACTGAAGACATTGCTTCTCGTTACATCACACATTTTCATATTGACTCTCCCGCCCATGCTGAGGAATGTGCTTTGGGGTTAAGTACTCTAAGAATAAAAAGGTTGCATACATTGGAAGATATATGTATAGAAACATTTCAATTCAATTTAGAAATTCCCAATTACACCCCTTCACATGCGGCAATGTGTAATGTATGGATGTCCTTGCTAACGGACTACGATAGTTCACCCCCGTGGACATGCACCACACGCCACTAATTACGAGGCACCAATCTGTGCACAAACCCTAATCTCAGGGAGGTGAATCACCTCAGCTGGGAAAGCCAACATCGCTTTCCAACCTGTGCTGATGGAGGTGCGCTCCCCACTCTCCCCTCCATTGAATCGCGATGGCGCCACCTACCGGGAATACTAGGCAGCACACATTGAATGTCACCTTTTAACATTTAAAGTTTATCGAAAAATGGCATTGTTGAAAATTACTGATATATTGAACTAAAATGTATATGTATTTAGTTAGCAATTTTTGATCAAATCAGGGCCTGGCTTGGCATATGCATAGTTGACCGCACCTCCGATTAGCGCGGGTGGCTATGTACGGTGTAAAATAAGTTTAGCGTACATGCATACATCACACATGGTTCTGGAAGTGGTTTTAGTTGTTATAAGTTAATTTCACATTCATTCCTGTATTGTTGACTTGAATCCAGTTTTGAGGCAATGCATGTGAACAGTTTCATCTGTGTTTTAACAGGAAACTTTAATGGTGACCGTGCTGATGAATATCTGATGCCCGATGGGACGCAAGCTTCTTCACCAACTGAGCTGGGAAACAGCTGGAAAACAGACAACAGCTCCGCCTAGTGAGTGGCCACCTCTCTATTGTTTACCATCACCTTGAGTCTTGCCTCTGGTTTGTGGTTATGGACTTGTACCTTTGTCTATTTGTAGCTGTGACGCTCCACCTCCACCTCCCTGTGATGAAGATGAGCAAGCAGAGTTTGAAACAGAGACATTCTGTGGAATCATCACAGATGTGAATGGTCAGTGTCATAAGTTATTTTTATTGCAGCAATAGTTATTGAAAGTGTGCTTCATAATCAATGAAGAGGACAATTGAGTCAAGCAAAATGTGTGTCCCTTGTGAACAGGATTGTTCACAGAGTGCCATGCAGTGGTCAATCCAGAGGAGCTGTTCACCAGCTGCGTGCTTGACCAGTGCTGGACACATGGGGACAAGGGGACCCTCTGTGGCTCCCTTCAGGCCTATGCTGATGAGTGCGCGGAAAATGGCATCGTCATCATGTGGAGGAATACCACCTTCTGTTGTGAGTGCAAACCCCTCTGAGCTGTAATTCGTAACACATCACATTGCATGAGACAGGGCCTTGTTTCTATGCTATGGAAGCACAATGTACATCTGTGTGGTTTGTTCATTTGCATAGCTGCTTGCAGTTGTGTATCCCCATTGTAATTGATCTCTGAGTATGTTTATCGTTTGTGTTGACAGCGCTCGAGTGCCCAGCAGACAGCCACTATGAGAGCTGTGCCCCACCGTGCCCAGCCACGTGCAGCAATGTGACCCTCCCAGGTGCCTGCCAGCAGCCCTGTGGGGAGGGCTGTGTCTGTGACGAGGGTTTTGTCCTCTCAGGAGACAAGTGTGTTCCTCAAGATCAGTGTGGCTGCATGGACCACAACGAATTTTATCACCCGGTGGGTTAACCCTTCACATCATGTCTATTCAACGGTGATCATTTATTAATATCCACAGAGGCAAGCCAAGCCCTGTATTGTTTTGGTATATGACGTACCAGTGAAGATCTTCCTTTTTAAGACTAATATATGATTAAAGATGGAGTGCATTAAGTTTCACGCTGGAGTAAAATGGTGAAAATGATGAACAAAATGAACAAATGCAATGTATGTATGTTGCAATGCTGTTGAAATATATCAGATAAGGTTTTAGTAAGCTTGTCCTTTTATGTATATTTCTTGATTCTCATCATGCATTGGTTTTCGCAGCTTGGGGACAGCTGGTTTGCAACACAGAACTGCAGTCTGCATTGCTCTTGTGGCGATGCTGGAGGCGTGGTCTGTGAGCCCTGGCAGTGTGGAGCCTCCGAGATCTGCAGTGTGCAGAATGGAAGCTTGGGCTGTCACAGCTATGGTAAGATTTTCCCTACAATGCCTACCCCCAATGTAATAAATAATCAAGACCGCTCATTTGCAATGACTTTTCAGCCCATAAAATGAAACGTCGTGATAATTGTATTTTATTATGTTTTTTATTATTTTATTATTCCTCTTCTATGTGACTTTACCAAAAGAACCAAGAAGACATAAAATTATAGTGGTATTGCAACTTAAATTCTAATATTGTATGCGTATTTTGTGTTAATCTTAAAATGATGCTTCTATTTGTGATACATCAATATGTTTAATTGCGTTTATTTTTACCACAGATACCACAACAGTTTCACCGCCAGCAACAACTGCTCCTCCAAGCATAAGTAATCATGGACTACACTTCGATATCTCCTGCCCAGGATATTTACTTACAAATCCATTTTTTAAGAACTTGTACTGTAATATATTTTCGTTTCCTTGATGATAAACACATTCAAAACATAAAATGTTCATCGTGGGTTGAGAAGGGAATTGGTTACTTATATTGTGAATGTATTTAACACAGGATATATCCTGCAAAACTGAGTTTCCTTGTTCAAATCCTGGCAGTTAACTGCTTTATTATCATTGTTCAAGGATTGCATGTTGATGGTTCAAATACGAACCAAATTGATTGAAACAAATCTTGCCTGTTTTTAACTTCATTTAGTGTAGTCCTAATTTGATGGGAGAATTTGTAAATATTGACGGAGAAAAAAATAACTCCATCTCTAGTACCCCTGTTGCACAGTAGCTTGGCCTACCCCGTGGTTAGATAAAGAAGGATATTTTATCCCATTATGGCTTGATGAGTTGGATGGGTAGGTTCCCTCTTTGTGAATATAAATATAACAAGCATTTATTTTATTAGATGCTAAAATACAAACACGATCTCAAAACAAAGTAATAACACGATTAAAATGGCTGCATGGACGGTCACCGTTAAGTGAATGGAAAATTCTCAAATCTTTTTCAGTAGCTGCAAGATGTGTGGTGCAGGGAGACCCACATTACACGACGTTTGATGGGCTCTATTACGACTTCATGGGCGCGTGCATCTACACAACAGCCAAGCTGTGCAACATCTCCTCCTCCCTGCCCCACTTCAACGTGGAGACGAAAAACCAGCGCGCCAGCCCAAGCATATCTGTGCTCCAAGATGTTTATGTGGACGTATTCGGACACAGGATAACCATGACTACACATCACATCCTACTGGTTAATATTACACCTAAATGCGATGAGGTTTTAAAGTATTGATCAGTAATATGTGAGCTAAATGTTACATTATTAGCCTATTAGTTTGAGCTAGTGTTACAGGCGGTGGAATTACACATTCATGTTGTGTTGACGCATGCAGAGGCTAATGGGAGGCATCAACCCAGGCCGAGTGTATATTCAACCACCACTTAATCTATTATTTCTGCATTCTCACTTAATAACTCATTGTTGCTTGGCTTTTAAGAAATGAATGCAACATTTTCCTCTTTGTAATTCCCTACCGCCCACAATGGCAGTTCCTCCAAATATGCTCCCACAGGCTGGAAATGGCAAATTTTAAACATCCTGAGACCATCATCTCCCGATGCTCGGGAACCCGGTTTATATTAAGGTGGTGGCCCGAATGTGAATTGAGCATCTCAGCAGAGGTGTCTTTATAGATGTGCCCTCTTTACTTGAGTCCAACCTTCACCATTAAATGAATGTGAGCCTTTGTGTCAATTGAAGGAGGCTTCATATGATTCTGCCACTTACTGCATGAATTGTGCACAACTGCTCAACGATGTGGTACTGGGATAAAACTCACTTCTCAATTAGCAGTAATTAAAGCCATTTAACCGATCAATAATACAATCTACATTTAAATTGAGATCACTGGGATGTACAAGCATTATTATGAAGGGAAATTATTTCATTAATGCTTGAATCACTCATGTGCTATGATCTACAGTTGGATGGGGAGCGGGTGACGCCCCCACTGGTATTACCGGGGATGCACGTGTCTCTGAGCGGCTCATACCTCGTGCTCATGACCAACTTCAGCCTCACGGTTCGGCTCGGTGGGAATTCTCAAGTGGAGGTGTCTGTACCAATGGAGTACGCTGGGCAGCTCTGTGGACTCTGCGGTGAGACTATGATCAGAATGTTCATGAGCATTATTGAAACCTGACTTGCGTTCACATCGGTTACAAGCTTAAACATTTCCCTTCAAATTGAAATTAATTGAGAATGGAAAGGTTGGTATTGAGTCATAGAGTTCATCAGCTTGTTATATGACGGATGAGACACAGCACTTTGTGAAATGGATTGGCAAAAACACACAAATCCTATGTGGAGAAATAAGAGAGTTCAGAAGATAGGTGCACTGACTTGGGCATTTCAGAAGAGCACGAAACATAAAAGTACCGTAGAAGAACACAACACATAGCAGCAGTACTGTAGCAGAGGCAGCAAAGAGATGTGATGAAGACAGTCCAGGTGCTCAGACAGAGCTACATCATCCATAGGGAGGACAGCGCTTGATTTAGTTGCACCAAGCAGTTGTAGTGCTCACTTTGATACACCATCCCTGAGGTGGGAGCATTACTATATTTTGGGCAGACCATTGATTTGTTAAAGTGTTTTGAGTTAAAGCTGTTTAACAGATTGTGCGCGAAACAGCATAAAAAAGCAACTCAACATTCACAGAGGCACTCTTACGAATGATAAGATAGTGCAGAAGATAAGGAGTTGCCAAGGATAACAAATTCACGTCAATGGTAAAGAGAAATCGATTATGAAGACATTCACGATGGATTTGAATAAGTTATTATTAATCTTTTGCTTCTATAATCCATGACTTAAAAATGGTCCAGCCCCTTCGGAATCCACTGCTAGATGAAGGCATCTCTAAGTTGCGTCAGTCATGGGGGTTGTTTGACCATTCTCCATGCTGGTCACTGCATGTTGCAATGGGGCCCAGGACCAGTTCGTAAGTCACTCACCACTCATGTCTGCCGTAGCTGGTAAAGTTATCTTTTGATGTATTATTTTTCATTTTGTAATGTCACGTAATCTTACATTTCCCAATGTTTGCTCTGTATAAACGTATGCTCCTTATTTTATGAGGAGCAGTATTATGGGAGTGAAGCCACACCTTTGGTGGACCATGTGAATGTCGTTGTCTTTTGAACAGGAAACTGTAATGGTGATATTGAGGATGACTTACTGATGCCAAATGGATCATTGGCTGCTTCCGAAACCAAGCTGGGAAACAGTTGGATATCAGATAACAGCTCAGCTGAGTGAGTGATCACTCGCCCATTTTGCATCTTCGTGTAAAATATTGTTCACAAAAACTGCACTTTCTGTTTGCTTTCTGGCTTTCTAGAAAGTTTCACTGGTGTTAAATTGCTGCACACCATTTCCCGCTTTTTACACTTTTTAAATTATTTTATGAGTCAAGATTTGTGCCGCTCAATCCACTCGGCACACATGGAATTCGAAGAATCTGTCAAATACACGTCATTGTGTATTTTCTGTCAAATACACGTCATTGTGTATTTTCTGCCCATGGACAAAGCTGACCATTCAATCTCAGCTTCTGTTCCCGAATGGCAATGCTCTGTTCATGGACTGGTGGATCATGAATTGCGTCTTCGCTTCACTATAGCCTCACAGACTTTGATCCATTTCTCCTGTGGACTCAGGCACAGCAGAATGTGCTGCACAGGTGGTGCAGATATTGCTGCATGGATTGCAGTTTGAAGACCTGTGATAGGTTCTAGAAAACACCCATCTTTCTGCCTAAGTGGGGAGTATCGATATTCACATACATTATATTTGGGTCCCTTGTCTCCGATTTAAAAATGGTTACAGTAAGTGACCGGTTTTTCTGAAGGCAATGCAAGGGTGATGAATGGAATGATGTTGATGCAGTAAAAGAGTTTGTTTTTTGTTTTATTTGCAGCTGCGACGTTGACTTTGAGCCTCCAGGTCCCTGTGATGCAGAAGAACAGGCTAAGTTTGAATCGGAGGAATTTTGTGGAAAGATACATGATGTCAATGGTAAGTCCAGTTATGTATGACTGCTGAATGCATAATTTCTCTTTAAACAACTTTGATTCAATTCAGATAAAATCCAGAAATATATGTTGATAGTTCTAGTTTAAGTTGATATTTTTCTCTACGAGATGTCTAGCACAATATTAGCAAGCTGCAGCATGTTCAACATTATTTGGCAAGTGTCGTGACGGGTACTGGTAAATCCGACCATGCCCATCTATTTCTCGCTGAACTGCATTGGCTTCCGGTTGCTGAACGAATACATTACAAGTTCACACTCACTGCACACAAGTACTTGCTACAAATGAACCACAATACTCTGCTGATCTCATCCAGGAGCATAAACAGTCACGCAAACTCCGCTCATCCTCACAGCAGCTTTTGGCTAACCATCGAACAAAGATGGCCACTGCATCAAGGGCTTTTAGATGCACTTCTACAGCCGTCTGGAACACACTTACTTCCAATATTAGGAAGCCACTGGAGCTCTGTACTTTTATATCAAAATTTAAAACTCATTACTTTAGAACAGTTTTATTGTTTAGTTTGTTGTCCTTCCCCCGCACCTCCGATTAGCATGGTTGACGACATACGGTGCGACAGAAGGTCAACATACGTACATACGTAGTTACAAATATCGCTGTGTTGTAAATTATATTCACGTCGCTTGTGAACAGGAGCATTCCAAGAGTGCCATGCAGTGGTCAATCCAGAGCAATTCTTCATCACCTGCGTTCTTGACCAGTGCTGGATGGATGGGAACGAGCAGTTCCTCTGTGCCTCCATGCAGACCTACGCTGACCAGTGTGCCCAGCATGGGGTCATCATCATGTGGAGGAACGACACCTTCTGCCGTGAGTGCACATCTGTCTGAGCTTTAATCCGTAACACATCACATTGCATGAGACTGGGCCTTGTTTTTATTCTGTGGAAGCACAATGTACATCTGTGTGGTTTGTTCATTTGTATAGCTGCTTGCAGTTGTGCATCCCCATTGTAATTTATCTCTGAGTATGTTTATCGTTTGTGTTGACAGCGCTCGAATGCCCTGCAGACAGCCACTATGAGAGCTGTGCTCCACCGTGCCCAGCCACGTGCAGCAATGTGACCCTCCCAGGTGCCTGCCAGCAGCCCTGTGGGGAGGGCTGTGTCTGTGATGAGGGATTTGTCTTCTCAGGAGACAAGTGTGTCCCTCAAGATCAGTGTGGCTGCATGGACCACAACGACCTCTATCACCCGGTGGGTTAACCCTTCACATCATGTCAATTCAACGGTGATCATTTATTAATATCCACATTAGCAAGCTAAGCTATGTATTGTTTTGGTATTTGACCTACAAATGAGCATTTTCATTTTTAAGACTAATATATGATTAAAGATGGAGTGCATTAAGTTTCACGCTGGAGTAAAATGGTGAAAATGATAAACAAAATAAACAAATGCAATGTATGTATGTTGCAATGCTGTTGAAATATATCAGATAAGGTTTTAGTAAGCTTTTCCTGTTATGTATATTTCTTGATTCTCATCATGCATTGGTTTTCGCAGCTTGGGGACAGCTGGTTTGCAACACAGAACTGCAGTCTGCATTGCTCTTGTGGCGATGCTGGAGGCGTGGTCTGTGAGCCCTGGCAGTGTGGAGCCTCAGAGATCTGCAGTGTGCAGAATGGAAGCTTGGGCTGTCACAGCTATGGTAAGATTTTCCCTACAATGCCTACACCATTGTAATAAATAATCAAGACCGCTCATTTGCAATGCCTTTTCAGCCCATAAAATAATAGTGGTATTGCAACTAAAATTATAATATTGTATGCGTATTTTGTGTTCATTTTAAAATTATGCTTCTATTTGTGATACATCAATATAATAATTTGTGTATATTTTTTCCACAGATACCACAACAGTTTCACCGCCAACAACAACTGCTCCTCCAAGCATAAGTAATCATGGACTACACATCGATATCTCTTGTGCAGGATATTTACTTACAAATAAAAATTTTAAGATCTTTTACTGTAATATATTTTCGTTTCCTTGATGATAAACACATTCAAAACATAAAATGTTCATGATGGCATGAGAGGGGGATTGGTTGCTTATATTGTGAATGTGTTTAACACAGCATATATCCTGCAAAACTGAGTTTCCTTCTTCAGATCCTGGCAGTTAACAGCTTTATTCTCATTGTTCAAGGATTGCATGTTGATGGTTCAAATACGAACTTGAGGGATTTAAACAAATCTTGCCTGTTTTTAACTTCATTTAGTGTAGTTTTAAATTGATGGGAGAATTTGTAAATATTGACGGAGAAAAAAATGACTCCATCTCTAGTACAGCCTGTTGCACAGCTTGGCCTACCCCGTGGTTAGATAAAGAAGGATATTTCATCCCAATATGGCTTGATGAATTGAATGGGTAGGTTCCCTCTTTGTGAATATAAAAATAACAAGCATTTATTTTATTAGATGCTAAAATACAAACACGATCTCAAAACAAAGTAATAACACGATTAAAATGGCTGCATGGACGGTCACCGTTAAGTGAATGGAAAATGCTCAAATCTTTTTCAGTAGCTGCAAGATGTGTGGTGCAGGGAGACCCACATTACACGACGTTTGATGGGCTCTATTACGACTTCATGGGCGCTTGCATCTACACAACAGCCAAGCTGTGCAACATCTCCTCCTCCCTGCCTCACTTCAACGTGGAGACGAAAAACGAGCGCTTCAACCCAAGCATATCTGTGCTCCAAGATGTTTACGTGGACGTATTCGGACACAGGATAACCATGACTACACATCACATCCTACTGGTTAATATTACACCTAAAAGCGCTGAGGTTTTAAAGTATTGATCAGTAATATGTGAGCTAAATGTTACATTATTAGCATATTAGTTTGAGCTAGTGTTACAGGCGGTGCAATTACACATTCATGTTGTGTTGACGCATGCAGAGGCTAATGGGAGGCACAAACCCAGGCCGAGTGTATATTCCACCACTACTTAATCTGTTATTTCTGCATTCTCACTTAATAACTCATTGTTGCTTGGCTTCTAGGAAATGAATGCAACATTTTCCTCTTTGTAATTCCCTACCGCCCACAATGGCAGTTCCTCCAAATATGCTCTCACAGGCTGGAAATGGCAAATTGTAAACATCCTGAGACCATCATCTCCCGATGCTCGGGAACCCTGTTTAAATTTAGGTGGTGGCCCGAATGTGAATTGAGCATCTCAGCAGAGGTGTCTTTATAGATGTGCCCTCTTTACTTGAGTCCAACCTTCACTGTTAAATGAATGTGAGCCTTTGTGTTAATTGAACGAGGCTTAATATGATTCTGCCATTTACTGCATGAATTGTACACAACTGCTCAACAATGTGGTACTGGGGTAAAGCTCACTTCTCAGTAAACAGTAATAAACCCATTTAACTGATCAATAATAGCATCTAAATTTAAATTGAGACCACTGGGATATACAAGCATTATTATGAAGGGAAATTATTTCCTTAACGCTTGAATCACTCATGTGCTATGATCTACAGTTGGATGGGGAGCGGGTGACGCCCCCACTGGTGTTACCGGGGATGCACGTGTCTCTGAGCGGCTCATACCTCGTGCTCATGACCAACTTCAGCCTCACGGTTCGTTTCGATGGGAACCATCAAGTGGAGGTGTCTGTACCAATGGATTACGCTGGGCAGCTCTGTGGACTCTGCGGTGAGACTGATCAAAATGTTCATGAGCATTATTGAAACCTGACTTGCGTTAGCATCGGTTACAAGATTAAACATTCCCCTTCAAATAGAAATTAATTGAGAATTGAAAGATTGGTAGTGAGTCCTGAAGTTCATCAGCTTGTGATATCACGGATGAGACACAGCACTTTGTGAAATGGATTGCAAAAACACACAAATCCTATGTGGAGAAATAAGAGAGTAAGACAGTTCAGAAGATAGGTGCACTGATTTGGCCATTTCAGAAGAGCACGAAACATAAAAGTACTGTAGAAGAACACAACACATAGCAGCAGTACTGTAGCAGAGGCAGCAAAGAGATGTGATGAAGACAGTCCAGGTGCTCAGACAGAGCTACGTCATCCATAGGGAGGACAGCGCTTGATTTAGTTGCACCAAGCAGTTGTAGTGCTCACTTTGATGCACCATCCCTGAGGTGGGAGCATTACTATATTTTGGGCAGACCATTGATTTGTTAAAGTGTTTTTAGTTAAAGCTGCTTAACAGATTGTGTGCGAAACAACATTAAAAAGCAACACAACATTCACAGAGGCACTCTTACGAATGATAAGATAAGGCAGAAGATAAGGAGTTGCCAAGGATAACAAATTCACGGCAATGGTAAAGAGAAATCGATTATGAAGACATTCACGATGGATTGAATAAGTTATTAGTAATCTTTTGCTTCTAGAATCCATGACTTAAAAATGGTCCAGCCCCTTCTGAATCCACTGCTAGATGAAGGCCTCTCTAAGTTGCGTCGGTCATGCGGGTTGTTTGACCATTCTCCATGCTGGTCACTGCATGTTGTAATGGGGCCCAGGACCAGTTCGTAAATCACTCACCACTCATGTCTGCCGTAGCTGGTAAAGTTATCTTTTGATGTATTATTTGTCATTTTGTAATGTCACATAATCTTACAATTCACAATGTTTGCTCTGTATAAACGTATGCTCCTTATTTTATGAGGAGCAGTATTATGGGAGTGAAGCCACACGTTTGGTGGACCATGTAAATGTCGTTGTCTTTTGAACAGGAAACTTTAATGGTGATATTGCGGATGACTTACTGATGCCAAATGGATCATTGGCTGCTTCCGAAACCAAGCTGGGAAACAGTTGGATATCAGATAACAGCTCAGCTGAGTGAGTGATCACTCGCCCATTTTGCATCTTCGTGTAAAATATTGTTCACCAAAACTGCACTTTCTGTTTGCTTTCTGGCTTTCTAGAAAGTTTCACTGGTGTTAAATTGCTGCACACCATTTCCCGCTTTTTACACTTTTTAAAATTATTTTATGAATCAAGATTTGTCCTGCTCAATCCACTCGGCACACATGGAATTCGAAGAATCTGTCAAATACACGTCATTGTGTATTTTCTGTCAAATACACGTCATTGTGTATTTTCTGCCCATGGACAAAGCTGACCATTCAATCTCAGCTTCTGTTCCCGAATGGCAATGCTCTGTTCATGGACTGGTGGATCATGAATTGCGTCTTTGCTTCACTATAGCCTCACAGACTTTGATCCATTTCTCCTGTGGACTCAGGCACAGCAGAATGTGCTGCACAGGTGGTGCAGATATTGCTGCATGGATTGCAGTTTGAAGACCTGTGATAGGTTCTAGAAAACACCCATCTTTCTGCCTAAGTGGGGAGGATCGATATTCACATACATTATATTTGGGTCCCTTGTCTCCGATTTAAAAATGGTTACAGTAAGTGACCGGTTTTTCTGAAGGCAATGCAAGGGTGATGAATGCAATGATGTTGATGCGGTAATAAGAGTTTGTTTTTTGTTTTATTTGCAGCTGCGACGTTGACTTTGAGCCTCCAGGTCCCTGTGATGCAGAAGAACAGGCTAAGTTTGAATCGGAGGAATTTTGTGGAAAGATACATGATGTCAATGGTAAGTCCAGTTATGTATGACTGCTGAATGCATAATTTCCCTTTAAACAACTTTGTTTCAATTCAGATATAATACAGAAATATACGTTGATAGTTCTAGTTTATGTTGATAGTTTTACTTTACGGGATGTCTAGCAAAAACATTAGCAAGCTGCAGCATGTTCAACATTATTTGGCAAGTGTTGTGACTGGTACTGGAAAATCCGACCATGCCCATCTATTTCTCGCTGAACTGCATTGGCTTCCGATTGCTGAACGAATACATTACAAGTTCACACTCACTGCACACAAGTACTTACTACAAATGAACCACAATACTCTGCTGATCTCATCCAGGAGCATAAACAGTCACGCAAACTCCGCTCATCCTCACAGCAGCTTTTGGCTAACCATCGAACAAAGATGGCCACTGCATCAAGGGCTTTCAGATGCACTTCTACAGCCGTCTGAAACACACTTCCTTCCAATATTAGGAAGCCACTGGAGCTCTGTACTTTTATATCAAAATTTAAAACTCATTACTTTAGAACAGTTTTATTGTTTAGTTTGTTGTCCTTCCCCCGCACCTCCGATTAGCACGGTTGACGACATACGGTGCGACAGAAGGTCAACATACGTACATACGTAGTTACAAATATCGCTGTGTTGTAAATTATATTCACGTCGCTTGTGAACAGGAGCATTCCAAGAGTGCCATGCAGTGGTCAATCCAGAGCAATTCTTCATCACCTGCGTTCTTGACCAGTGCTGGATGGATGGGAACGAGCAGTTCCTCTGTGCCTCCATGCAGACCTACGCTGACCAGTGTGCCCAGCATGGGGTCATCATCATGTGGAGGAACGACACCTTCTGCCGTGAGTGCACATCTGTCTGAGCTTTAATCCGTAACACATCACATTGCATGAGACTGGGCCTTGTTTTTATTCTGTGGAAGCACAATGTACATCTGTGTGGTTTGTTCATTTGTATAGCTGCTTGCAGTTGTGTATCCCCATTGTAATTGATCTCTGAGTATGTTTATCGTTTGTGTTGACAGCGCTCGAGTGCCCAGCAGACAGCCACTATGAGAGCTGTGCCCCACCGTGCCCAGCCACGTGCAGCAATGTGACCCTCCCAGGTGCCTGCCAGCAGCCTTGTGGGGAGGGCTGTGTCTGTGATGAGGGATTTGTCCTCTCAGGAGACAAGTGTGTCCCTCAAGATCAGTGTGGCTGCATGGACCACAACGACCTCTATCACCCGGTGGGTTAACCCTTCACATCATGTCAATTCAACGGTGATCATTTATTAATATCCACATTAGCAAGTTAAGCTATGAATTGTTTTGGTATTTGACCTACAAATGAGCATTTTTATTTTTAAGACTAATATAAGTAAAGATGGAGTGCATTAAGTTTCACGCTGGAGTAAAATGGTCAAAATTATAAACAAAATGAACAAATGCAATGTATGTATGTTGCAATGCTGTTGAAATATATCAGATAAGGTTTCAGTAAGCTTTTCCTGTTATGTATATTTCATGATTCTCATCATGCATTGGTTTTCGCAGCTTGGGGACAGCTGGTTTGCAACACAGAACTGCAGTCTGCATTGCTCTTGTGGCGATGCTGGAGGCGTGGTCTGTGAGCCCTGGCAGTGTGGAGCCTCCGAGATATGCAGTGTGCAGAATGGAAGCTTGGGCTGTCACAGCTATGGTAAGATTTTCCCTACATGTCTTCCCCCAATGTAAGAAAGGATCAAGACCACTCATTTGCGAAGACTTTTCAGCCCATTAAATGTTAGTGATATTGCAACTAAAATTATAATAATGTATGCGTATTTTGTGTTAATCATAAAATTATGCTTGCATTTGTGATGCATCAATATATATATTTGTGTCTATTTCTTACCACAGATACCACAACAATTTCACCGCCAACAACAACTGCTCCTCCAAGCATAAGTAATCAAGGACTACACATGGATATCTCTTGCCCAGGATATTTACTTACAATATAAATGTTTCAGAACTTTTGTTCTTATATATATTGCTCTGAATGTGTTCAACAAAGCATGGAGCCTTCAAAACTGAGTTTCCTGGTCCAAATGCCGGCAATTTACTAATTCTCATTGTTCAAGGATTGCATGTTGATGGTTCAAACACGGATTTGAGAGATTGAAACAAATCTTGCCTGTTTTTAACTTAATTTAGTGTAGTTCTGATTTGAGGGGAGAATTTTTTTATATTAACGGAGAAAAAAATGTCTCCATTTCGAGTTTATGAAGATATTCTTGCTTCTTTCGGTAAAGTCACGTGACTTTTCCAAAAGAACCAATAATATAAATTCCTGCAGTCACGATAGTTTTAAGTCAAAATTTATAAAGATAATTTACCAATCACCAGAAGTATCCCTGTTGTACAGGACATTTGGCTACCCTGTGGTGCAATTGATTCACACATGTTGCAACCACTCAAGGGACCACATTCACCACAAAAGTAACAAAAGCATTCTTTATTGCATCAAATTGTGATCCTGAATTGTGACAATTCATTGACTTGCAATAGGCGCAACTGTTGCATTCTTCATACACTTTAATATATCTGAGCTGCTCATATTAACTAAAGTAAACCAAACAGAGTATTCAGTTGATACAGGTCATATATCTCATCAATTTAATCACATAAGGACTATTGGAACCTACTTTTGGTAAATATATCATAGCGGCAATTTAATCTAAAACGTTGACTGTAGTTTATTGAAATAAATCATAATTAAGTGGGCTATGACAGAGGGACATTAAAGTGAATGTTTAAAAATCTCTTTCAGTGCCTGGAAACTGCATCGTGCATGGAGATCCACACTACGTCACGTTTGATGGGCTCTCACTGGCATTCATGGGAACGTGCACCTACACAACAGCTAAGCTGTGCAACAGCTCATCTCATCTGCCCTACTTCAATGTGGAGACAACCAACGAGTATCGCAACCAGGGCTCCATCTCTTTTGTCAGAGAAGTTCACACAGAAGTCTATGGACAAAACATCACCTTGTCCTTGGGTCGTACCCTTCTGGTGAGAATTCAACTTTGCACAAGCATTGAGGACTTGAAAGTGGCTATCCATCTGTCAAATTTTCTTGATGATTGCATTGGTCTAGATCCTTCAATTGGATCCAAAATGATGTATATTGCAGGAGGAAATATTTTTCCATATCAGTGCTGATTTGCATGAGTTTTTCTAATATGGTATTCATATGAATGCATCAATGTTTTAAGTTATCATTGTCTAGAATCCTCACAAGCATATAATTTTACATCCGAGTTCAAACGTATGCTGGTTTTATTTCTATCCCCTTAGAAGAGTTCAGTGAGCACTGATTCACATTCAGAGTGGACTCTACTGTTGTTCGATTAGATAATATCACCATCATACTCTACATTTTAGAATTCTTAAGTTGGTTGGAAACACGGTCATTGATAAGCAACATAAAATATAATTAAGAAGCTTACAATTAAAACAAGATAAAACCATACATATCCAGACAATGTACATATCAAGTCCAATTTTCCACCACTGCAATGCAGATGAGAGGTTCAACTGTATTTGTAGATACATTTGTCAATTACGTGGTACCTACTAATTTTCTTTGCAACATTATCCATTGATCGTGAGGTAACCAAGAGTAGAACCCACGTGGAATGACATGCGATGCCTGTGTCTCCTGTGCGCTGATCTACAGCTGAATGAGGAGCTGGTGACTCCCCCACTGGTGTTGCCAGGGCTACATGTCTCTCTGAGTGGCTCATACCTCGTGCTCATGACTGACTTTAATCTGATTGTTCGATTCAATGGAGACAATCGGGCGGAAGTGACTGTGCCAAGAGAGTATGCAGGGGAGCTTTGTGGCATCTGTGGTGAGACCATGTTTGTGAGAGTTCCATAGCAGCACTGAGACAAGGCTTGAACTGTTCTATTTACGTTCTCTGTTCAGAAAGCACTGCTGTGTTATTGCCATCTAATCACCATGCAGGATTAATTATGTCAAATGCCAATATTTAGGTTTTTTTTATAATTAAAATATTACACCATTCACGTTATGAAATTGTTCACTTAATTTGCAATCTGAGCGTAACGTACACTCACTTTACTGAAGACATTGCTTCTCGTTACATCACACATTTTCATATTGACTCTCCCGCCCATGCTGAGGAATGTGCTTTGGGGTTAAGTACTCTAAGAATAAAAGGTTGCATACATTGGAAGATATATATATAGAAACATTTCAATTCAATTTAGAAATTCCCAATTACACCCCTTCACATGCGGCAATGTGTAATGTATGGATGTCCTTGCTAACGGACTACGATAGTTCACCCCCGTGGACATGCGCCACACGCCACTGATTGCGAGGCACCAATCTGTGCACAAACCCTAATCTCAGGGAGGTGAATCACCTCAGCTGGGAAAGCCAACATCGCTTTCCAACCTGTGCTGATGGAGGTGCGCTCCCCACTCTCCCCTCCATTGAATCGCGATGGCGCCACCTACCGGGAATACTAGGCAGCATACATTGAATGTCACTTTTTAACATTTAAAGTTTATCGAAAAATGTCATTGTTGAAATTTACTGATATTTTGAACTAAAATGTAAATGTATTAAGTTAGCAATGTTTTATCAAATCAGGGCCTGGCTTGGCATATGCATATTTGACCGCACCTCCAATTAGCGCGGGTGGCTATGTACGGTGTAAAATAAGTTTAGCGTACATCCATACATCACACATGGTTCTGGAAGTGGTTTTAGTTGTTATAAGTTAATTTCACATTCATTCCTGTATTGTTGACTTGAATCCAGTTTGGAGGCAATACATGTGAACAGTTTAATCTGTGTTTTAACAGGAAACTTTAATGGTGACCGTGCTGATGAATATCTGATGCCCGATGGGACGCAAGCTTCTTCACCAACTGAGCTTGGAAACAGCTGGAAAACAGACAACAGCTCTGCCTAGTGAGTGGCCACCTCTCTATTGTTTACCATCACCTTGAGTCTTGCCTCTGGTTTGTGGTTATGGACTTGTACCTTTGTCTATTTGTAGCTGTGACGCTCCACCTCCACCTCCCTGTGATGAAGATGAGCAAGCAGAGTTTGAAACAGAGGCATTCTGTGGAATCATCACAGATGTGAATGGTCAGTGTGATAAGTTTTTTTTATTGCAGCATTAGTTATTGAAAGTTTGCTTCGTAATCAATAAAGAGGACAATTGAGTCAAGCAAAATGTGTGTCCCTTGTGAACAGGATTGTTCAAAGAGTGCCATGCAGTGGTCAATCCTGAGGAGCTGTTCACCAGCTGCGTGCTTGACCAGTGCTGGACACATGGGGACAAGGGGACCCTCTGTGGCTCCCTTCAGGCCTATGCTGATGAGTGCGCGGAAAATGGCATCGTCATCATGTGGAGGAACGGCACCTTCTGTCGTGAGTGCAAACCGCTCTGAGCTTTAATTGGTAACACATCACATTGCATGAGACCGGGCCTTGTTTTTATTCTGTGGAAGCACAATGTACATCTGTGTGGTTTGTTCATTTATATAGCTGCTTGCAGTTGTGCATCCCCATTGTAATTGATCTCTGAGTATGTTTATCGTTTGTGTTGACAGCGCTCGAGTGCCCAGCAGACAGCCACTATGAGAGCTGTGCCCCACCGTGCCCAGCCACGTGCAGCAATGTGACCCTCCCAGGTGCCTGCCAGCAGCCCTGTGGGGAGGGCTGTGTCTGTGATGAGGGTTTTGTTTTCTCAGGAGACAAGTGTGTCCTTCAAGATCAGTGTGGCTGCCTGGACCACAATGACCTCTATCACCCGGTGGGTTAATCCCATCTTAAAAAATTTTACTTTCCAACTTTTTCCTTTCATACTGAACTTTTTCAGTTGCAGAACAACCTTTGATTACTTTAGGATACCTGTTGAATTGGTGTCATCGATTTTTTTTCTTCTGAATTGTTTGAGAGCCTGACAGCTGGATATTTTTGGTTATCTCAATAACCATAAATGTTTAATAGGTGAAACATGAGTTAATGCCATTCCTCCCTCCCCTTCACCATCCAGGCCACTATCCAAGCTGTCCAAGCTCCACATGTACTCCATAATATAGGTTGTTTGGGTTAAATCGCGATCTAACACAAAAAACCTTTATTATGGATGATATTGGTCGTGAAAGCCTAAGTGTTAAATCCACATGTACTGTTCCGCACTCATGATGTGAGCGCTTCCATTATCAATTCTGATTAAATGCTTCCAAGGACAAACACGTGCTGGAAAGCATCACAGAATACAAGCATGTGCATGTTCCCCACTCTCTCCATTTTGAATAGTGTTAAAATTTACAAAAATACGATGTTTCGCTGGTGATTACAATCAGCTAATCGCCTCATGAAGCTGGCTGTAATCGCCAGCAAAACGTCATACTCAAATTGTAAATGTTGTGGGTTACACTCCAACACACCGGTGTGCCTTATTAGGAACTAATTGGCACGTTTTGTTTACGTGACAAACCTTATTAATTGGTTGTGTCGGGTGGTGGTGGTTTTAACGACAGATTTATATTCACATAATTTAACCCTCAAAAAGCCGTTTATTACACATAATATTGGTCGTGAAAGCCTACGTGTTATATATTGGCACAACTGGCTATAAAGACTGGCCGACTTGTTACAGAGCCACCTCCAGATCTGCCAACCCACTCATTGACTCGCAGATCATAGAATGGTCTGCGAGACTCAATAATGAGTTGGCTCATTAATGGCAGAGGTGTCGATGCTCATCGAACGGCTGCCAAATAATACATCGCCGCTCGACTACATCCACACTGTCGATTCTCAAATTATCCTCGGACGTGGTTGCATCACTCATTGTTCACCTGGCAATTCTTTGTTTGAGCGAGAGCTGTTTCCCAGACCGGTTCAGATTGGCATAGGTAAAACCGCTCCTGAAAAAAGTTGGCTTGAGCCATAGTGACCCCGCAAACTATCGCCCGATCTCAAACCTGAGTATGATTTCAAATGAGTGCCTTTGAAGCGGGCACTTCCCTACGTTGCTGCTAGGGGCAGATTGATTCAACCCTTGCAGGAGGCATATCGGAAGTTGCATAGCATTGACACAGCTCTAATCAAGATCAATGATGACCTCTACAAGATCATGGATGACCGGTGTGCCACAGAGTTGGTTGGCCTCTTAGCTGCCTTCGACACCATCGATCATGAGATACTCATTGGGTGGCTAATGTGTATTTGGCATGGCACTCGAGTGGATTGAGTCAAACATACGTGGTTGATCACAGTTTGTCAAGCTGGGTGACGAACAGTCCTCGCATATGCCATGCCTAGTTGATGTACCACAGGAGTCCGCATTCGGGCCCTTCCTATTTTCAACATATGTCTCTCCGATCCCCAATGTCATCTCAACTCATGACATTAAGTTCCATTAATGTACACAATTGTACTCCGGAATGAAGTCAAAGATTCCACGTGAGCATTGCACGTGTGATTTGCACGAAACAAAATGCTGCTTCATCCAGAAAAATTGGAAGTTCTGTGGGTTGGCATTCGGGCTCAGGCGAAAAAAATTGTGGAAGGATTGGATGTGGCGGTTACAAACTCCGTGATTCAGTTTTCTATGAATCTAAAGAGCCTCAGCACCATACTGGACTAGAATATGTCGTTTGATCACCATGTGCAAAATATAGTCAGGTTCTGCAATTTCCATATCAGGGCTCAGACAGCGTCGACCACTATTGAGTGGTGACATAGCCAGCACGGTGGCATGTAGCATAGTATCGACAAGGCTCGATTATTGCAACTCACTACTCTATGGGACGTCTGCCAAAAGCATTACCAAGCTGCAGTGTGTACAACATTCTTTGGCATGTGTCATGACGGGTACTGCAAGATCTAACCATGTCCGTCCACTCAGCTGCATTGGCATCCAGTTGCCGAACTAATACATTATAAGGTCGTACTCATTATCCACACTAAATGCTTGCCACAGATGAACAAAAATACCTTGTTGATCTCAAGGAGCATAAACCATAACGTGGTCATCTTCTCAGCAACTTTTGGCAAGCCATCGCGCGCATTCAGATGAGCTTCTATGGCCATTTTGAGCGCTTTTCCTTCCGATCTTAGCAAGCCACTGGAGTTATGCACTTTTTAATCATCTAGATTGATAACTAATTTACTTCAAAAGTTTTTTTGTTTTTAGTTTGTTTCCTTCCTTTTCTGATTAGCACGAATGGCTATATACGGTGTGAAAGAAGTTCAACATACATACAAAGGACTATTCTATTCCTATGCATGGTAATGTGCTCCAGAGCTGAATGCCAATGTCACGGTCTGTTGACCGCGAGAGGGCTTCAGGACAGAGTTTGTGTGGTTTTGCTGTTCCTCCTCCGTTTAAGGAGCGCAGACTACAGTGGTTTACTATGCAGTCCACGGTTTGGGTTGCATGGCCACATTCACCTTGTGGCTTGTGTCTTTAATTTTCCATTCATGAATGAGATGTGTGCGAGAGCCTGTTGATGTTCTAATGCGGTTGATGATTGCTTTTATTATCTAAAGATATTTGCTTCAAATAATGATAAAATCTCATGATCCATCCAGCATTATATGTATGATAATCATAGTTGATGAGGATAATGATGACATGCATTTGTTTTGTTATTTTACAGCTTGGGGATCACTGGTTTGGAACACAGAACTGCAGTCTGCATTGCTCCTGTGTCAGTGTGGGAGATGTGGTCTGTGATCCCTGGCAATGTGGAGCCTATGAGATCTGCAATGTGCAGAATGGCACTCTGGGCTGTCATGATATTGGTGAGCCTTCCAATGTTTTCATGTTCAATTTATATATTTTCTGATATTAGCATTGAAAAAACATTTATATTTTGGCAACTTCCTATCAGTGTTTTGTTGATAGATTCATGTCGAATTTTTTGGCAAAAAGGCAGAAAACCACAATTTAATATTCCTTGTTGAAATTGCTTCTAATATAACTTATTATACTTTAAAATTCACGTGCTGCCTAAACATACTCATACAAATGAACTCTATATGATTGTACTTTCTTCAATATACATTTTTCTATATTTTAACTTTCATGACAAACTTTGGAGTAAATCATATTTTGAACGGGGAAGAGTTAGCCAATTCTAGATTCGGGAAAGAGCCAGTTCTAGATCTGTGTTGATGATAACACGCAAGGTTTCATTTTGTAAAGAAGCTCCTTGGAGGCATTCATTTTCAGGGGAGTTGAGTTTTATTTTTCCGAAAGTATATACAGTTTGAGCATAACGACTGCTACACTGATTATGGCTATGGCTCTTCAGTCCTGGCAGTTTCCACTATGTTGAGCCTTGAACAGTGAACCCCGATGGTTTCCACTATGTCGATCTCGAACAGTCGGCCCCGATGTCGTCCACCTCTGGTCGTCGATTAGTCCTCGAGCAAGCCCCTCGACTGCGGGCCTCGCGCTCCCTTATATAATGCTTGGCCCTGCCCCTATTGGACAGTGTGCCCCCCCCCCCCACTTAATTATAACACGTGTGACAGTGCCTTCTGGTCACCTGTTTTCAGCCACCTCAACCTGTTTTCAACCATCTCAACTCGGCCTTCTAGAGCCTTCTCTTGTACAGTCCCCTACAACGTTATGCTTTAAGGTCAACAAACTGTGGTCATGATTAGCACAATTTTATTGTTAGTCTGTGCAATTTCTCTTACATAAGTTGAACAAACATGAATGGCTTCGGGCAAATTTATTTTCAGCATAAATACATATTTGTGAGAAATAATTTTTAACAAAATTGAGAAAGAAAATGGTTGAAATGCTTTATCAACATAAATACATTTTAGCGTGTTTAACGCGTAGGCTTTCGCGACCAATATCATCCATAATAGAGGTTTTTTGGGGTAAATCACGTAAATATATAAATGTGTCGTTAAACCCACCACTACCCGACACAGCCAACTAGTAAGGGTTGTCACGTAAACAGAACATGCGTCACTAGTACAGCACCCCGGTGTGCTGTACTAGTGTCGGGTGATGGCGGGTTTAACAACACATTTATATATTTACGCGATCAAACCCAAAAAAACCTCTTATGGACATTTTAGCGTGTATATATACATGAAAATTGATATTGTGTATTTCAGAAACGTCAAGTTCTCCAAGCACATGCATACCAGCTCCAAAACCAGGTACACATTAAACATTGGATGTTTCATTGTATAATTTTATCTATGGTATTGTCTATTGTGTTTTGATTAGCTCCAAGTGTTTTTTTACATGTTTGTGTAAGAAAAAAACAACCCAAACAAAAGGACAATTCCCTGGAAAGTTTAGAATAGCAGCATTCTTAATAACCAACGAGGGAAAGCTTTACTTTATCTCAATACTTTTCAGAAGGGTTCTGCTTGGGATGTCGGGCCTTGTTTTTAAAGCAAACTACTTCATGCACCGACTTCCAAAAGCTCTCTTCACCCTGCAGGTTGGGTCTCATGTAATGTTTAAGTGATTCAACTTCTCGTAAAAAATGCAACATTTCAGCCATGTGTCACTGCTGAGTGTCACCGCCATAAAATTGAGTCAAAGATAAAAAGTAAGAAAATGTTGAGCTTATTCATTCAGTTTTTAAACCAAATATTCATACGTGTATATTATACCAGAGCCATGGCTAACATCAATTGCATTTGAACCAGTCCTGGTGCCCATTACCCACATCCTGTTAACCAAACCACTCTCAAGAGTGTGGTGAAGGTCAAACAAAATGACCCACACTGTGTGGGGAGTCCTTCATCCAAAAGTTGATTGATGAATGGCTGCACAATTTTGTTGACGCTGTATATTTATGAGAGAAAAATATTAAATACATTGCTTTTCTTCATAACTGAGCCTTCTTTAATGTGTTTGATATTCGTTTCTGCTCTCTTGATAGAACCGCATCTCAGCTGTGACTTTGATGATGAGGAATCCCCGTTGTGCAGCTGGGTGCAACTCAGTGCCGATGCTGCGGACTGGATCAGGCACTCAGGAGAAACTCCAAACCCTTATACTGGACCAAGTGGTGATCACACCACAGGCTGTGAGTGAAACACACTTTTGTGGGTCGCACTGCTCATTGTGTTGAATTAATTGTGCTACGAGCTTCTTGTGTGTGTGTGTTGTGGACAGCAGTAGTGTAGTGGTTACAACACTGCACTGCGAAGCTGGTAACCCGAGTTCAACCCCTGCTAATGGCCACCATTGACAAATATCTGCAATGGTCCTGGGCCTCCCCTAGGTCAACTGAGCCTCAAATGAGTACATGGTGGTGCAGTGTGTAAAACTAGCAATGGGGAGATGGTGGCCAAGCATGGTCCTTGCTACACCACCTACTGATGTGCTGTGGGTGGGATGAGTTGGTATGATGGTTAGTGCAGGGCACTATATTGATATATCCCAAGTAAGCCTGGGTTTCTGTCACATCAATTCAGGCTACAATTATTGCTTCGTGATAATTACTGGGAAGACAAAGGCAGGTGAATAGTTTTGACCGCCACCACCTCGATATGCAAAGCCACGTATGCGTAGTATCAGTCACAGTATTTAAGGTGGCAATGTTAATTTGTAGTATATTTGAGCAGAGCTGCCTCCATGTTGGGATTTTTTTCATGTCCCAATGTAAGACAATTAAGCTGTTGCCAATACCTATTCAAATTAGTAAGTTTTCTTATCACATAATTCACCATAGGTGGTACAGTGAGGGAAAAAAGTTTTTGATCCCCTGCTGATTTTGTACGTTTGCCCACTGACAAAGAAATGATCAGTCTATAATTTTAATGGTAGGTTTATTTGAACAGTGAGAGACAGAATAACAACAACAAAATCCAGAAAAACGCATGTCAAAAATGTCTAAATTGATTTGCATTTTAATGAGAGAAATAAGTAATTGACCCCCTCTCAATCAGAAAGATTTCTGGCTCCCAGGTGTCTTTTATACAGGTAACGAGCTGAGATTAGGAGTACACTCTTAAATGGAGTGCTAAAAATCTCAGCTTGTTACCTGTGTAGTGGTGATACGCGCTGGGTGTATATGTCGTGTGCCAGCGCGTATGTACGGGTGTGTGTGTGGTGACGCGCGCTGACGGGGAGGAGCAGGCGTCAGTGCGCGGGTGGGGGTAGTGCTGCTGATTGGCTGTGTGCCGGTGACGCGCCCAGAGGGAGTGATCGGGTAGCAGCGCGGTGTGATTGGTCGGGAAGTGGAACCATCTAAGAATGAAGACGAAGGTGCAGAGATAGAGCCCGGAGAGGAGAGTAATGGAGAGTAGAGGAGAGTAATGTATAGTGTGTAGCCAGCGAGAGAGAACAGTCTACACGAGCTGAGTAATGTATAGTGTGTAGCCAGCGAGAGAGAACGGTCTACACGAGCTGAGTAATGTATAGTGTGTAGCCAGCGAGAGAGAACGGTCTACACGAGCTGAGTAATGTATAGTGTGTAGCCAGCGAGAGAGAACGGTCTACACGAGCTGAGTAATGTATAGTGTGTAGCCAGCGAGAGAGAACGGTCTACACGAGCCGAGTATGCATACGGTGTAGCCAGCGAGAGAGGAAGGTCTACACGAGCCGAGTATGCATACGGTGTAGCCAGAGAGAGAGATGCAAAGTCTACACGAGGCGAGTGGAGAGTGTAGCAGAGGCGCAGAGTCTACACGAGGCGAGAGAGGAGTGTAGCCGAGGCGCGGAGTCTACACGAGGCACAGAGAGCCGGCAGCACAGAATCCAGAGTCAAGAGAAGCGCATTGTGAAGAAGAGAGGCCACGCGTTGTATTGTTACAAGTCAAGATTTAATAAAAGAAGTGTGTTCCCGTCAAGGAGTTTCCTGCCGTCATTTTCCAATACTTCATCTGGCGTCAGAAGTGAAACGGGCTTCCAAGTATGGAGACGAGGAAGACCCGTAGGACCCACGGGATTGACCGCGAGGAAGACCTGGACGACTCGGGGCCGCTGGTGGCGGGGGGTGAGGAAGAGGACTTGCCCACGCTGCAGGGTCCGTCGACGGCGCCGGCCGAGCGACCGGGGACAGACGCCGGGCTTCGGGAGGCGCACTCCCGACTGGCGGAGCTGCTGCTCGCCGCCGCGTCCATCTTGGCGGAGATCAGCTCGTCGGGAGGAGCGGGGACGGTGGGGGACATTTTACAAGGTCGCCCCGCAGATTCCCGCCAAAACGAATGGGGGATTCCCGCCATTGCGCCTGGGCCTACTTTTGGCGGGAACGGCGAGCGCCACGTGGTGGTGGGTTCCCAAGCGCGCGCATCGACGTCATCAGCGCGCGAGGGGGTCCGCCATCTTACGTCTGCTGCTGGAGCCGCCATCTTAGACACCGACGGACAGGCGGAGAGGAACCACGAGGCGGATGACTTCATTTTTCAGCAGCGCCTGCCCACGTTGTCAGCCTTCAAGGCGGAAGGCGGAGACTGGGGCCAATTTCAGCAAAGGTTTTTGGCCCATCAAGAGATGTCAGCGTGGTCCGATGCTACGGCGCTGCGGGCATTGCCCGCCATGCTGGACGACGATGCGCTCGCGGCCTTCAGGGCTGCACGGAAGTCGGACCGCTCCACGCTGAAGGATGCGCTGGGGTTGTTGGCCAGGGTCTACGGGCCTCCCTCTACGTGCCGCCATCAGTTCTACGCAAGACGGAAAGCGGCCACGGAGACCGCGCTGGCCTATCGCACGGCGTTGCTGGCTCTTGCTGATGCTGCGTTCCCTCGGATGGACGAGGAGGGCCAAGACGCGATGGTTTTGGAGCAGCTGCTCAAGTTGGCGCAGGACCTGGGGGTCCCTATCAACACAGCTGACGAGATTGATATTTCTTCTTTGAGAGTCGCCACGAGTATTCAAGCGCACGAGGCCCTACAACGGAAGCAAGGCGTTGGTTGCAACGCTGCTGTCGTCGCAGCCCCGGGTTTGGTGGTCGCCGAACCCCAAGTCGTCAGCCCACGAGAGGAGGCGTTCGCCACGGGACGACCAGGGGACTGGAGGCCGGGGGCCCGGTCGCCTCTGCGATCGGGCCGAAAGTCGGAGCAACCAAGATCTACTCCGACCCTCGTCACGTGCTATAACTGCGGCCTCCGGGGCCACGTGGCGTCCGGGTGCCGCGCTCCGCGGCAGCGCGCCATGGGAGCTCGGCTGGACGACGACCGAGAGCCCAAGTCATCTCTACAATCCCCGGCAAGTCGCGGCACCTCACACGCTCGGCCTGTTTATTCGGCACACATGGGACGCCGCGTTGCGGCGGAGGAGGGCCGGTTAAGGTTCGGGGATTCGGTTCGGCGAGGGGGGTTCGGCCGGGACCAGGGAGACATTGAATGGGCGGAATTGGGGCATAGAATTGTGGCTGCTTCGGCGGGTTCGTCCGTTGTTACGGGATCTATTGATGGGGTTGAGATTAGGGTGTTAGTGGACACGGGGGCATCGGCAACTATTATATCGGACCTCATTTATAATATTCTTCCGGTCCAATGTCGTCCGCTGCTTCCAGTGGATGTGCCATTTTACGCCGCTAATGGGGGATCGTTGGGCATTATCGGTCAGGTTAGGGCGTCCATTTGCATTGGAGATATCAAATTGTCGGGACCCGTTTTCGTTTCGTCTTCTTTGGCAGTTCCGTGTCTTTTGGGCACTGACTTTTTGGCTAAAATGCCCATTAAAATTCTTATCGATCAACGATGCATTGAACTGCCATCGGGTCGCCGGATTTCATTTTTGACGGGCCCTACTGACATTCGGACGGCGTGCGCTACGATACAAGCGGTGGCGACGCAGACAGTGCAAGTGCCCCCGGGTTCACAGATGTTGATTCCCCTCCGGTTGCGGAAACCATGGGTGAGGGAGGCTTCGGGACAGAGTATGCTTTTGGGTCCTTCTAACAAGGCTGTCGGGGGTCTTGATTTATCGGTGGCTCACACTTTGGTGCGGGCTGACAGGGATCCGTTTGTGATGGTTTTGAACGCGGGGTCGCGACCAGCTGTCATTCCGCAGGGCACCGTGCTGGCTCACGCGGCGCAGGTCCCTGGGGATGATGGGTTGGTTGCGCAGGTGGGCTCGAGCCCCGCGCGGAACGTTGAGCCAAGGGAAGACCTTGAGTGGGTCCATTCGTTATGTGCCGCCTCGGACGATTTGTCGGCGGCGCAGTTGGGTGCGCTGCGCGAGTTGCTCATTGAATTCTCTGATGTATTCAGTAAACATAAGTATGACATTGGGTGCACGGATTTGTTGCACCATCACATTGAAACGGGCGATGCGGCGCCGGTCAGGCTAAATCCCTTCCGACTGAGTCCCGTGGAGAAGGAACATGTTCAGTCGGCTGTTAACGATATGCTAGAAGCCGATATTATTTCGCCCTCCTCTAGCCCGTGGGGAGCGCCTATTGTGCTGGTTAAGAAGCAGGACGGGTCCCTGCGATTCTGCGTTGATTTCCGTCGCCTGAATAAGATCTCTGTGGCTGACGCGTATCCGCTCCCCAGGATGGATGAGTCCCTCGATGCATTGTCTGGTGCGCGATATTTTTCGACTCTTGATTTGTTATCGGGGTTTTGGCAGTTGCCGCTCGACGAAGAGTCGAAACCTAAGACAGCATTTCGGACTCCAGGGGGGCTGTTCCAGTTTAACCGGTTACCCATGGGACTTCACTCCTCTCCAGCGACGTTTCAGCGACTTATGGAGCTGGTTTTGTCGGGCTTGCAGTGGGATACATGCTTGATTTATATGGACGATGTCATTGTTTTCAGTAAAACGTTTGAGGAACACCTCCGGCGATTGAGAGGGGTGTTCTTGCGAATGCGATCGGCTAAGTTGAAATTTAAACCGGCCAAATGTCACCTCCTTCGTAGGTCCGTTAGATACTTGGGTCACATTGTCGATTCTTCGGGGATCTCCACCGATCCCGCGAAGACGGATTGTGTCGGTTCGTGGCCGACACCTACGTCCGTTTCCGACGTGCGTAGTTTCATCGGGTTTGCTTCTTATTATCGGCGGTTTGTTGAGCACTTCGCCACTATTGCAAAACCCTTGCACGCTCTAACGGCGAAGGGAGTGAAGTTCAAATGGGGACCGGAGGAGGAGGCCGCGTTTCGCTCCCTCCGGGACGCCTTGGTGGGTGCCCCACCCTTGTGTTATCCCGATTTTGCCAGTCCCTTTTTGCTGGACACGGATGCTAGCAACACGGGCATTGGGGGGGTGCTATCCCAAGTCGTTGGGGGTGTCGAAAGAGTTGTCGCCTACGGTAGTAGGGTGTTGTCTCCGGCGGAGCAGCGCTACTGTGTCACCCGTCGCGAGCTGCTTGCCATTGTTTTTTTTGTGCAGCAGTTTAGGCCATATCTTTATGGTCGTCACTTTACAGTCCGAACGGACCACGCGGCGCTACAGTATTCATTGAGGGTCGCCCAGCCCTCGGGCCAGTTGTCGCGTTGGTTGGAAGTCCTCCAGGACTATCAGTTTACGACTACGTACCGTAAGGGGTTGCGACACACGAATGCCGATTGCTTGTCGCGGTTGTTGCCTTGTGATGAATGCGCGTGTTTGTCGGGATCGGCGCGCTGTAAACCGACGCTTGCGGGGGAGATGGGGGCACTGGCTGCGACAGCGGGCGCACCGATCGGGGATGATTCCACTGCCTCTCAGGGTCGGGACTCGCTGCTCTCGCTGTCGCTCAGCGAATGGGGCCGCCTCCAGATGGCGGACAGCTCGCTGCTAGCATTGCGCCGCAAGGTTGGGGGTCCCGAGGGGGACCAGGAGCGTACCGGCTCCTATGTACTTGAGCGGGGCGTGTTATTGAAATGGGACAGTTTGTCCCGGCGGAACGCACTCGTGGTGCCTTCCGCTGTGAGGGGGAGGGTTGTCTTGGCGGCACACGAACGCCTCTTGCACTTGGGAGTTAACAAGACGCTTGCCCTGCTTCAGCGTGACTATTACTGGCCGGGAATGGGAAGTGATGTGGTGCATATTCTGAAGGGGTGCGTTGAGTGCGCCAGGCGTAAACCACCGGCCGTGGCAGCTAATCCACCGCTGCAATCTATTCAGGTCTCGCGTACCAACGAGCTCGTTGCACTCGATATTTTGGGGCCCTTCCCAGTCACGCCGAGAGGGAATAAATATTTGTTAGTGGGGGTCGAATACTTTACCCGATGGCCTATGGCGTGGCCTCTCGCTAACCAGTCGGCAGCGGCTGTGACGGATGCCTTCGTCCAGGGCTATGTCCTGGACAAGGGGGCTCCCGAACGCCTGCTGACCGACCAAGGTAAAAAATTTTCGAGTAAATTGTTGCAAGAGGTGTGCGATCTGTTGGGTACCAAGAAGGTGCGTACCTCCCCGTACCACCCGCAGACTGACGGGATGGTGGAGAGACTCCACAAAACCTTGACTTCCATGCTGTGCCAGCAGGTGTGCGAGGCACATGTAGATTGGGACCTGCAGGTCCCGGGAGTCCTTGCCGCGTATAGAATGGCCCCCCATGCAGCTACGGGGTTTTCCCCATTCTATTTGATGTACGGTCGGGAAGCTGACCCGCCAATAGAAACGCAACTTGGCCTGTCCGCTCCACGAACTAATTCTAATTTGGCAGAACATATTAAGTTTAATATTCACAAGCTGACAGAGGCGAGGGAGGCCGCGCGGCTTAATTCGCGGGCTCGCCAAATTGCTAATGAACGGTTGCGGGCACGGAAGGTGTCCATGCACGAATGGAAACCAGGTGACAGGGCCTGGCTGCATTGCCCTCAGGCACCCTTGGCTACGTCGCCTAAATTGTTGAGACCGTGGAGGGGACCCGTGGAGGTCGTGCGCGTTGCACGGCCCCAGTGCGTTCAGATAAAGTGGGGAAAGCGCCGGTGGTACGTTCACCCCTCCCGACTGAAACCGTTCTCGCCTCCATATGGCCTCCCCTTGTGTCGTGATGGCCGGGCGTGTGACGTGACCGGCGACCCAGAGGGGGAAATGTCTCTGCCTGATCCACACGTATTTTCGCCTGATCTGCTCCCAGGTGTCTCGGAACTGACAGCTGCCGATCACCGGCGGCCGGATCTCCGCGGCGGGGCCGGCCCTTTCAGGCCCGTTCCGCGCCGTCTGGAGCAGCCGGAACCGCCGGACGGTCGTCAGTGTCCCGCCCCATACGATGGACCAGCCAGACGGACTCGCGCCAGGTCGTGCTACTTTGCATGACCTGCCTCGTGAGGAGTCGGGGCAGTTGGAGCGCCTCGTCACTGCGTGTAGTCGCAGGGACGGGGGGCGCGTTCGTTTCGAATTTGCTCGTATCGTGTTATTGTTGACTTTTCGGGTTCATTGTCAATCTGTACATAGTTATTCTTGTTGTTGTTGTTGTTGTGTTATGTTACGGGGCACACTTGGGGGGTTACGGGGTTTTTTTTTTTTTGTTGGTTGTCGTTTTATCGTCGCGGTTGGTTGTTGTTAGCAGCCGGGCCGGCTGCGAGCTATGTGGGAGGGGGTGATGTAGTGGTGATACGCGCTGGGTGTATATGTCGTGTGCCAGCGCGTATGTACGGGTGTGTGTGTGGTGACGCGCGCTGACGGGGAGGAGCAGGCGTCAGTGCGCGGGTGGGGGTAGTGCTGCTGATTGGCTGTGTGCCGGTGACGCGCCCAGAGGGAGTGATCGGGTAGCAGCGCGGTGTGATTGGTCGGGAAGTGGAACCATCTAAGAATGAAGACGAAGGTGCAGAGATAGAGCCCGGAGAGGAGAGTAATGGAGAGTAGAGGAGAGTAATGTATAGTGTGTAGCCAGCGAGAGAGAACGGTCTACACGAGCTGAGTAATGTATAGTGTGTAGCCAGCGAGAGAGAACGGTCTACACGAGCTGAGTAATGTATAGTGTGTAGCCAGCGAGAGAGAACGGTCTACACGAGCTGAGTAATGTATAGTGTGTAGCCAGCGAGAGAGAACGGTCTACACGAGCTGAGTAATGTATAGTGTGTAGCCAGCGAGAGAGAACGGTCTACACGAGCCGAGTATGCATACGGTGTAGCCAGCGAGAGAGGAAGGTCTACACGAGCCGAGTATGCATACGGTGTAGCCAGAGAGAGAGATGCAAAGTCTACACGAGGCGAGTGGAGAGTGTAGCAGAGGCGCAGAGTCTACACGAGGCGAGAGAGGAGTGTAGCCGAGGCGCGGAGTCTACACGAGGCACAGAGAGCCGGCAGCACAGAATCCAGAGTCAAGAGAAGCGCATTGTGAAGAAGAGAGGCCACGCGTTGTATTGTTACAAGTCAAGATTTAATAAAAGAAGTGTGTTCCCGTCAAGGAGTTTCCTGCCGTCATTTTCCAATACTTCACCTGTATAAAAGACACCTGTTCACAGAAGCAATCAATCAATCAGATTCCAAACTCTCCACCATGGCCAAGACCAAAGAGCTCTCCAAGGATGTCAGGGACAAGATTGTAGAACTACACAAGGCTGGAATGGGTTACAAGACCATCGCCAAGCAGTTTGGTGAGAAGGTGACAACAGTTAGTGCGATTATTCGCAAATGGAAGAAACACAAAAGAACTGTCAATCTCCCTCGGCCTGGGGCTCCATGCAAGATCTTACCTCGTGGAGTTGCAATGATCATGAGAACGGTGAGGAATCAGCCCAGAACTACACGGGAGGATCTTGGCAATGATCTCAAGGCAGCTGGGACCATAGTCACCAAGAAAACAGTTGGTAACACACTACGCCGTGAAGGACTGAAATCCTGCAGCGCCCGCAAGGTCCCCCTGCTCAAGAAAGCACATATACATGCCCGTCTGAAGTTTGCCAATGAACATCTGAATGATTCAGAGGACAACTGGGTGAAAGTGTTGTGGTCAGATGAGACCAAAATGGAGCTCTTTGGCATCAACTCAACTCGCCGTGTTTGGAGGAGGCGGAATGCTGCCTATGATCCCAAGAACACCATCCCCACCGTCAAACATGGAGGTGGAAACATTATGCTTTGGGGGTGTTTTTCTGCTAAGGGGACAGGACAACTTCACCGCATCAAAGGGACGATGGACGGGGCCATGTACCGTCAAATCTTGGGTGAGAACCTCCTTCCCTCAGCCAGGGCATTGAAAATGGGTCGTGGATGGGTATTCCAGCATGACAATGACCCAAAACACACGGCCAAGGCAACAAAGGAGTGGCTCAAGAAGAAGCACATTAAGGTCCTGGAGTGGCCTAGCCAGTCTCCAGACCTTAATCCCATAGAAAATCTGTGGAGGGAGCTGAAGGTTCGAGTTACCAAACGTCAGCCTCGAAACCTTAATGACTTGGAGAAGATCTGCAAAGAGGAGTGGGACAAAATCCCTCCTGAGATCTGTGCAAACCTGGTGGCCAACTACAAAAAACGTCTGACCTCTGTGATTGCCAACAAGGGTTTTGCCACAAAGTACTAAGTCATGTTTTGCAGAGGGGTCAAATGCTTATTTCCCTCATTAAAATGCACATCAATTTATAAAATTTTTGACATGCGTTTTTCTGGATTTTCTTGTTGTTATTCTGTCTCTCACTGTTCAAATAAACCTACCATTAAAATTATAGACTGATCATTTCTTTGTCAGTGGGCAAACGTACAAAATCAGCAGGGGATCAAATACTTTTTTCCCTCACTGTACATATTTCTGCTGTGGCACACAGACTAAAAACAGCTCACACAGTAGGGAATGGCCTGTAATGTTATCCATGCCAAAAAAGAAATCGAAACTAAAAATTCAACTGTAAAAAATAATAAAAGATCAAGGTCTTGAACAGTAATGGATTGCCTCTTTTTCAGCGACCTCCTACATCTACTCGGACTCAATAACCCTCGTCTCTAGAGGAGCAGTGCGACTTCAGAGCCCCAGCATTAACTCCCACCAAAATATCTGCCTGAGCTTCTGGTACCACATGTCTGGCGACAACCTGATGACGCTAAACGTGTACGTCCTGGACGACGACATAGAGACGCACGTTTGGAACGTCGTAGGGCAGCAGAGCAGTGCCTGGTTGCAGGGATCCATTACCATCCAAGCCGCGGCCAGCAGTCAGGTCGGTTTACTCTCACATAATATTGATTACATTTTTGTATGTGCGTATGTGTGTTGAACTTCTTTCGCACCTTACATAGCCAATCGTGCTAATTGGAGGTGCGGAAAAAAGGCAAATGTCAATGACGAATGACAAAAGTACTAAATAGTCATGACTAACTTTAGTAACTGTCCTTCAGTAATCTAGTAATATTAACGTTGTACTTGTTGTGTGTTATTCATGAACACTGTATGAGGGTGAATTCCACACATTGAAATTGTGAATTGATGTCGTCTCTAGATCATCATAGAGGGAGTTAGCGGATACACAAAATCAAGTGACATAGCCCTGGATGACATCATGGTAATAGCAGGAAAATGTGCAGGTGAGCACACAATATCAGCATTCACTACATCCATACGGTAGCCAGTGTTCTCATGTATTGGGCGGTTCTGAAATCCATGAATGGTCCTGGTCTAGTAGTGTAAATTCCACTTTCCTATGGTAATGGTCATTATATCCATTAGACAACCACTGTTGATTTTCCTGCAAAAGTATGTCAGCCTAACCAGGTGGGGCTCATTTCACTGGCTCCAGTAGGATGACGAGGAGGATCATGTGATGATGATGGAGTTGAGCTGATATTAACCAAGAATTAAACTCACGAATGGGACCTTGTCTTACCAACTGTTATTTGCTCACTGAAATATAAAATTAAATAGATATGCATGCATTTTTTTAAATTAAATATTGTTTGTGCAACATTCCCATTCCTAAAAAAATGCAGGCGATAATAAAACAATCTTTACACAAGCCCAATTGTATTACCTCTGCTGGGAAGGTTTTTTTTACACTTGTGCTATTGCTGCGTTTTATTGAAGGATTTGCACAATTCCAGAATCTTAATTACTAAAATAAATGTAGACAATGCACTTTTAGTGATTGTAATGACCAACTTTCCATTTTCCCCATTTTCCAAATGCAACAGTGTGTGTGAGCGGGTGTGATTTTGACAAGAACGAGGGACTGTGTCAATGGCGCAACAGCGAAGAGGATGATGGAGACTGGGAGCTGTGGCTTGGACAGACAGATACAGAGGGCACGGGGCCCGATGATGACTTCACTCGACCTGGCTGTTTGTACCTTTCATAACATTTACAATTTACACCAAGCTCTCAAGATGAATGGATAATCAGACCCTATCAAAACCATTACCTTGCCATACGTAAAAAGATTTCCAAAATCATGAGCAAACACAAGATCCAGATTCGATTTAACACAGTACATAAAATTCGTGATCTGATCCCATCTGTGAAGGATGTGTTCCCTGACATGCAATACCCCGGCGTCTACAAATTAAGCTGTGTCTGTGGCAGTAATTACATTGGGAAAACTAAGCAACATGTCTCGGACCGTGTTCGTGAACATAAGGCAGATCTGAAACACGGCAGGACCAATACCTCGGCCGTGGCTGATTATTGTTTTAATGCGGTGGGCTCACACGAAATAGATTTCTCTAAGACGAAGGTACTTTGCAAACCCACTGGCTATCAACAAAGATTCGTTCATAAAGCCATCCATATATATAGACACAGACACAATTTCAACGAGAAGATGGGTACAAACTGAGCAATCATTTGAAGGACGTGATTAACCAGTTTAAGTCATAACTGGCTGTGATGTTTCCATCCTACCTTCCGAAGTTAGTAGTTATTTTCGACTCTCTGGTTTTATATGAACAGGTTAAATGCCTCACACTAACACAGCCTCCGTCGCTCGTGTCCTCGATGTGGCGGTGGCTCTGCGATCTTATATTGACATCCTAATCTCTCACAATACAATAGCCACCTCCGAATCGTCGTCATGGATGTAGCTCTCCGACCTTACATTTACATGCAAATTTCTCACTTTAACATCACTAGCCCCGCCCACTTCGTTTATGACCCTTGGGCTACACCCATTTCAAACCTTTAAAAACAGCCTGCCTCAGCAGCTTTACCACTCTTTTTTCTCCTGATGACGATTGCTTGAGTTACGATCGAAACGTCGTAGTTTTTTGTTATTTTGTTATTTTCTTTGAACCTATCGACGTGACTTTACCGAAAGACCCAAGAATATGAATTCCTGCAGTTACGAACGCTTTAAGTCAAGATTCAAATTTACAACTTACAACAATGGGTGTTCTGCCTCCCTAAGACCTACCCATCCCAACTATTGATTTCTGCCCCACCTGTTGTCTTATCACTACCCTTTGCCACCCCCAGTATCCAAGCCTGTGTGTGCATGTGTGCATTTTATTCAACACTAAGGGTGATGTGTAGTGGTTAGCGCACTGTACTACAGTGCCAGCAACCTTGGCCCATGATGTGCTGTGAATAATGTCGATGGCAGTCATAGGATCTCTACACACAGAACACTGGGCGGTGATCATCCTCATCTGTGGAAATTCCATATTTCCAACACAATTTATAGATTCTCTGGCACAGATAATTCAACATTGCCAAAACAGGCAGAAATTGAGTCAATATAAATCGGTACTTATATATGTTAGTTACTCATCAAAATGCTTTATCTGTAAAACTAGTCAGATGCAATCTGTTGAAATAAAATTACATTTATGGAATAAAGTTCTCATAACTTCACAATTATGGTAGCCACTAGCCCAACTTGTAAAACATGTAAGTATATTGTGCTGTATAATCATGTTCAATCTATCACCATCATTATCATCACTACCTTCATCACCATGATCAATCAAACCATAATTTCCACTAATCCACAGTAGGAAATGAGTAGAGCGCTAAGGCACAGATTAACACAGAGAGGGGGCATTTGCAACGGGACTATTTTGTTATCTTTGAAATTGCGACACTTAACGGGCATTTTGCGGTCAGATTCCAGCCAAAGGCAATGGGAGTTGCCAATAAGAGGCGATTCCGTCTGTTGTGTGTGCAAGTGCATCCATGTTTATCAGTGTATTTCCACTTTATGGGTTGTGTAGTTGGGAATTACCTCCTGCTGGACTCGTATTACACCAGCCCTGGGGACAGACTGCAACTGGAGAGTCCACTGCTCACCTCCCCTGGCTGCTTGGTGCTGCGCTTTCACTACTACATGTTTGGGACAGCAGCTGACATGGCAATCAATGTTTACGTTAAAAAAGGTAAGCTGAATTTATTATTTGTAAACTTAATTGGACTAGCTACGTGACGTAATTTGACATGAAGTACAATCCTCAGATTGTATATTTCTTATTGAAGTTCTTCCTTTACTCCAAGTGTAGTGACACAGCGCTAACTGCTGGCCAGCGGCAGCAACTGCGGTGGACAGTTAGCGCACACGCCGTTGAGTATATACACGGGTGTGCAAGCAGGGCGGAAGAACTGGGGCAGGGGTCACTAGAGACCTCACCGAGAAGCCCCTGGAACCCGCTAGTTGTTTCCAGAAGGAAGGTGCGGCGAGGGCGGAGCCAGGCCTCGCCGAGTAGGATATAAGCAGCAGAGAGCGAGAGCTCCAGGCTGTCGGTTCTGGGATTGGACTCGTCTCGTCGTCGCTGTCGTCTTTGCCGCCTTCGTCGCTGCCGCCTTAACTCTGTTATTGCGTGGCCAGATAGTTGGCTGTCCCGGTCGACGCCGTCAGTTTAACGCGGTTAGGGTTGTGTTAGGCTGGGCTATACGACATCGGGAAGCTGCGGGCGAACATTTCAAGTTGAGAGTGATAATAACGAAGGTGCCTCCTGCAACTACCTCGTCTCCGACTTGTGCTACACTACACAAGTGATACAACCCCCCGTTGTGTCCTGATTTGTTATAAGTTGCGGTGGGCGCACTTGCTCACCCATAAAATAAAAAAAATAATAAAAACTGTCTCTTTATTATTTATTTCAATTATGTGTATTTACTCCTTACCTTTCTTATGCTATTCATTGCACGCGGCTGCACTTTATTTTGCGCGTGGTTGCAATTTTGTCCGCTCAGTTGGTGTTAGCTGCTGAGGGCGTCACGGAGTTATTTTCTAACTGCTGTTGTAGTATGCCAGCGGTACCGTTCTGTTGTGATGTGCACTGATGCCTACTTTAGGGCAATATTGCCACATAAAATAAAGATTGATTAAAGTTTCCTGCAGCAAAATATTTGATACCTTATCGTAACAATAGTTTCAGCCCTCAAATCCATTGCCCTTCAGTGAAGATGCGGAGAGCTGGACGCTTCATCTTGATGGTTGTCACGAAGAACAGTGATTATAATCTTGATTTGAAGCTTTCGTGACTGCAGGAATCCATACTCTCTGGTTCTTTGACTTTACCAAAAGAACCAGAGAGAACAGTGATTATGTTACATTCTCAAATTACAGTCAGCATGTCCTATGAAATGTACGCTAATGAACTGGTTATTATATTTGCTATATTATTGTAATACAGTTGGTGGTTTCATTTTCAAACGCTGCCATTGCTTTAAAATGTTATGCTAAATTTACAATATTTCATCTCAAGATTTGCAGTTCATGATTTAGATCAGTAACCATTTTTAAAAATACGTATTTTTGTCGTTAGTAATACATTAATAATGTTAAGGAATCATGCGAAGTAATTATGCCGCATTTGTGGTAGAAGCTTAAAGCATTATTTTTTTTACCATACTTGCACTCTTGGGCCTTACACCCACGTTCCTGATCAATAAGCTGGGTGACTTGGAGGTCGGGTTGTTGGATCATGCAGGAATGGATGTCCTATAAGCGTGATACACTTGAGTCATTCGCTTTACCCATCATTACAATTATTTAAAAAAACAAATCAATAAATGCTGATAATGAATATCATTACATGGAGTCCTTCAATGAGAATTTCTGGGATAACGTTTTGAAATTGAATAAAATGTCGTAAACTGTAATCTATATATTTTTTTATTCCAATTCTTACAGGAGGGCTCACAGGGCCTGCTGTTTGGTCTCTGCGAGGAAACCAAGGGAAGGCATGGATTCTAGCTGAAATCATGTACTCTGAGACTGGAGAAGTGCAGGCAAGAACATGCAATCATATGCTTTACTGAAGGTTTTATAGCAATCACATGGCTACAGGGTTCTCTTTTTAACTTCAAACTATATTTCTGCTAACTGACCCAGTGGGATACCAAGTGGCTCTGTATCTTAGTTGACTCAAAATGCTTGTGTTAGAGCACTGAACCATCAATGTTGAGATTATGAGCTTGAATTTGGGCTATGCCTGTGATTAAACTAGGTTATCAAGTGTGTCGAACGAATAGTCTTTAGTCAGCAATAACTGCCATATCAATTTACACTTTATATTTTTTGGGTCTTTTGGTAAAGCCACGTAGATAGAAAAATAATCAAATTATCACGACGTTTCAATCACAACACAAACAATCGTCATCAGGTGAAAAATATAGCGAGAGAGCTGCCAAGGCAAGATAAAATACAGCGGGAGAGCTGCTGAAACACGAAGTTATATAGGCTTGAGATGTGCTCAGCCCAAGGGTAAGTGTGCGGGGCTAGAGGTGGAATTTGCATGTAAATGTAAGATCGGTGATGTACCTCCACGACGACGACGCAGCTGTGGAGGTGGCCATTGTATTGTGAGAGATTAGCATGTCAATGTAAACGAACCAACGCAACGGTGGCTGTGCTAGTGAGACATCCAGCTCATAAAAAAAAAAACGAGGGACAACACCACATCGAGGAAAAGGAGCAGCGGTGGCTGTGTTAGTGAGACATTTAGCGTGTATGTAACTCAGAGAGACAGAAATAACTGCTAGCATCAGCAGATAGGATGGAAACATCACAGCCAGTTATGACTTAAACTGCTTAATAACGTCCTTCCAATGATTGCTCAGTTTGTATCCATCTTCTCGGTTGCAATTGTGTCTGTGTTTATATATCTGGATGGCTTCATGAACGAATCTTTGTTGATAGCCAGTGGGCTTGCAGAGTACCTTCCTCTTGGAAAAATCTATTTCGTGTGTGCCCACAGCGTTGAAACAATGATCAGCCACGGCTGAGGTATGGGTCCTACCGTATTTCAGATCTGCCTTATGTTCACGAACACGGTCCGAGACATGTCGCTTAGTTTCCCCAATGTAACTACTGCCGCAGCCACAGCTTAGTTTGTAGACACCGGGGTATTGCATGTCACTTTATGTTTCACGTTTGGCCTGCAGCAGCTGTAGGTTATACAACCGATGAGTCACAAAGCATGAGCAGGTGCCACCAGGTCACTCTCTGGCCGGTTAAACAACATTCACTTGATCTAGTATCAGATGTGGGTGACCTTTTGAAATTATTCCAGAAGTAGTTATGATATCATCTGCGGCTGTTCTTTGATATAATTGTATACGACGCTCTGCTATCTGTAGGAGTTCCATGATCTTGATCTATCTAGCATGACTCAAATAGAATGGTTAAGTTAATTAAAAACATTTGTTTGCAAAGGTTCCACTGGCATACCAATGTATGCACAAACGTTGTGACACAGAAGGCAGCGAGCACATCGGAACACAACGCATCATTTAAATACACCAAAACATAAAGGCTGTGCAATATGAATTTTGAAGATAGTGTAAGGGCCTTTTAATGACTCCTGTGTATGTGGACGTTGATGTAAATCAAGTTTTGGTGTTGTTTTAATTGATGTTTTAGTTTTTAGTGGAAGGAGTTCGCGGACATACAGACGGGAGTGATATTGCCCTCGACAATTTCTGTGTCAAAGTCTGCGATCCCAGAGGTAAATTTGCATGGGAGTAATTGGTGAATGGCAAGTTTGTTATGGAATGCCATATTTTATTTTATTTGTTGTACATCATGTGCTAATTGTGCTGTATGATTTTAATATTGCAGATATCTGCAGTACAACTCCAACTCCTCCCCCTCCAGGTAAAAAAACCACACACTTTATAAAATGTACATGCCATATATATGCATTTATTTTAGACAAGAGGAATTGTATCCACTCTCCTCCACCTGACGACAGCCGATAAATAAAGTTGTTGTGTAAAGAAACGCGCCAATTTATTACCGCTTCAGCAGTACTGACGGTGTTGGAGAGCAATCGCAGAACATTTAACAATTGGGAATGCGTTTCACTGATATTTACGACATTTAAGTTACGTGATCTGACCCAAATTTCAATTATGGTCGCGAAAGCCTACGTGTTAAAGAGATTCCTAGGATGTGAAATGTAGATTCGTGCAGCATCTCCTTCAGCCATAAAACAAACTCCGTTCATATGAATAGGATTCTATTTGATGATCCTTAGGCTGTTAAAGCATACCATGAATTGGATTATATGACAGATTAATAATCATCCAAATATTCTCATTAATGAATTGAAAATTATTGGATGTCCATCAGGTAAGATTTTAGTGACAATTTTATGATATCCACTAGATGGGATGCTTTTCTAACAACCTATTGAAAATACTGGTTATTATAGAATTCCAATGATCTCGCTATCTCATTAGGCATTATTTGATTCCCACAAACATATTGTAATTTCATGAGAATTTCCCAGAACGAATGTTGGCCAGGAGCAATCTAGTTTCGTGTACACAGCAGTACTACAACTGCTTAACCACAATATTTTCTTCCCATTTGTAGTGAGTGCCACGTGTCACGTGGCTGGAGATCCTCACTATTTCACGTTTGATTCTGCACTGATAACCTACATGGGCACGTGCACCTACCAACTGGTGAGCGTCTGCAATGCCGACCACGTGACACCCTTTACCATATTGGCTAAGAACGAAGAGCGGGGGCAGCCGAATGCCTCCTACCTCAAGCAAGTTTACGTGGACATTGGCAGTGACCGCATCCAACTAAAGAAAAAGAACGTGATTCTGGTATGCACAACTGCACATGAACCGCACATGAACCACACATCAGCAGATCTGCTTTATCCCATCCATGTGAGACTTTGAATAACTGTAAATATTCAACGTGATGTTTAATATCTGTGCTGCATGTTTTGGCAATTACTTAATTTCACACGCATCTAATTTTTTTGTATTGACATTTTATCTTTGTTTTATAGCTCAATGGAAAGAAAGTCAAGACCCCAATTATCAAAAGTTTGGTTCCTGGAGTGCAGTTCAGCATTATTGGAAGCTACGTGCATGTGGTGACAGACTTTGGGTTGGTGATCAAATTTGATGGTGTGCATCACCTCTCAATAACTCTACCAAGTGCTTATGCCAATAAGGTAATTGCAGTTTTCATTGTAGCAGACCTTGGTACAAGTGGTAAACATTCTGTACATGTTTCCTACACATGCTGTAAACGTGGATGGAAATGCAGAATCGTATGCTAATTTGCACGCTTAAATGTATGCAGGCGTCTATAATGCAGTCAATCTTTGGCTGAAACTATGTGCCGCTACACGTAGATCCTGCTATACGTGTTTATCCGTGCGTTTAACTTCTCTCGTGTAAGCAGCAATGCACTGATAAACGTGAATAGGGAGATTGTGCCGCCATTTCCGAGTCACTCCTATCCGTACGAAAGCTCAGGGAATAGATAGAATGACGTGCTTACAGGAGACCGCTCCTGGATTATTTCCAGTTCAAAGTCCTCGGATAAGTGTGGATAACAGGATATACCCCGTAGATAGATTTACAATGCCTCAAAAGAAGCGGGGGCTATGCGCACATGCATACAGTGCACATGGAGAAGGCTGAATTGGTTTTCATAGGCATGCTTAATAATTCATATGTTAAAATGTATTTGTATTACACTTTATACATGTAAAAATCTTTGTTTTACAACTTGTGCAATTCAAATTTAACAAGTATGCTTTCGCAACCAATATGGTTAAATGTTGTGGATCGCAGTCATTGGCACGTGTCCCCTTCTTTATTGGCTATGTCCGATGGAGGAGATTTTCTAACATAAATTAAACTTATGAAATCTTATCCAAAAATGTATTATAAATCATAAATGAAAATGATATGACAATTTAAATTAAGGCTAATTTAAACAAATGGGATGAACCAAATGATGAACAATACAATTGATGTGAGAGAATGCATTCTCAGATCAAATTTCCCACCCCACATCAAAATTGTAACTATAAACCGCATCGAGGAGAAATAAGGCATTTCAAGCTAGCCATGAGGTAGTTTTAATGATCAAGGTGACAAGTTTTGTATGTAAATTTACCGTGCTCTCGTTTATGTTGTGTTGTGCTACTACAACAGGTGTGTGGTTTGTGTGGAAACTACAACTTGAACCACACTGACGATTTATTGATGCCCAACGGCTGGCTGGCATCCGATAACAGTGAGCTCGGGAACAGCTGGAACGTGGAGGATGCTGATGATAAGGAGTGAGTGGAGGCTTGTACAGAACATACATATGGCCTATTCGTGTACACTACTGTACTGTAATTTGAAATGCATGTTTATATAATTATGAAGGTAAACCCGTAATTTGCACAGTATTGTTTGTCTACAGTTTGCCCCAGAAAATAATATTGTAAGTAAATCATGAGGGCAAACACATTTATTGTGGTAAATCTGTAAAATGCAACAGCACGTGTGCCACACACAGCAATCATCAACCGAGTCGCCATTAACCACGTGACTGGTGTCCAAGTCCGGTTAATCAATAACAGTTTCTCCTAAACCAAATTCTCCTACTGATAAACCATCTTTGTCTTTGACAATAACCCTTGAACGTCACTATTTGAATATTACTGTAATCCTAAGCTGTATGTCTATCTATACCATCCTTATATCGGTATTTAACACCCATTACCGGTACTGTATGTGTACATACTCTTTGCGTCTTTCGGTGAAGTCACGTAGATTTATAATAATACAAAATCACGACGTTTCGATTGCAACGCGAGCAATCGTCTTCAGGTGAAAAAATACAGCAGACGAACTGCTGAGGCAGGAGAAGTATAGCGAGAGAACTACTGCAGCAAGAGGTTATATAGGTAGAAAAATGAAACAAAATAAAAAATAATATATCACGACATTTCGATCGCAACACAAGCGGTCGTCCTCAGGCGGAAAAAATATAATCCAGCAGTGGAACTGCTGAACCAGCGAGAGAGCTGTTACAACAAGGTTATATATGTGGCGATGGGCAAGCAAGCGGGGTCTGAGCTGGAAAGGAACTCCATCTACGTCGTAGGGAGAGATGGATTAGGGAGGGAGATTTGCATGAAAGCTCTTCCGTCGCCGGATAAGAGTATCATGCCGGCATATGCGCACAACAGCAGTGTTAATAAGAGATTAGCACCATGAGAGTGCAATCCAAAGGACATGTGAGCCTGAGAGGTGCAATCCAAAAGACATGTGAGAGATCTAAGAGAGAGGCAAATAGAGAGAGAGACACAGAGAGTCGAAAATAACAGCTGACATAGGCAGGTAGGATGGAGACATCACAGTCAGTTAAGACTTTACCTGGTTAATAACGTCCTTCCAATGATTGTTCAGTTGTACCCATCTTGGTTGAAGTTGTGTCTGTGTTTATATATCTGGGTGGCTTCATGAATCAAATTCGTGTCAGCCCACAGCGTTAAAACAATTATCAACAACGGCAGAGGTATTGGATTGCACCGCTCATGCTCACATGTCCTTTGCATTGCACTCTCATGCTCATATGTCCTTTGGATTGTACCTCTCAGGCTCACATTCCCCTTTGGATTGCACTCTCATGTTCACGTCCTTTGGATTGCACTCTCATGGTGCTAATCTTTCATTAACACTGCTGTTGTGCACATATGCGGGCTTATGCGGCGACGGAAGCGCATTCATGCTAATCTCCCTCCCTAATCCCTCTCTCCCTAATCTCCCCCATTAACACAACTGACGTGCTTACGTCCGTAAATGGAGTTCCTTTCCAGCTCAGACCCTGCTTGCTTGCCCATCGCCACATATATAATCTTGTTGTAACTACTCTCTCGCTGGTTCAGCAGTTCCACTGCTGGATTATATTTTTCCGCCTGAGGACGACCGCTTGTGTTGCGCCCGAGATGTCGTGATTTATTTTATTTTATACCTACGTGACTTTACCGAAAGAACCGAAGAGTATGGGAATTTAAAGTTCAAGCAAGAGCTGAATGTGTCCACTGAAGCGATCAGTCTCGTTGCAAGCCTCAACCGTTGAGTTCTCTCATTTCAGCTGCAAGCTGGGTGTGGAGCCTGTACAGTCCACTTGGAGGCATGAGAAATCCTTTAACAAGAGGTGCCAAGTCCTCACTTCACCCACTGGCCCTTTTGCAAGTTGTCATCATGTCATCAACCCCCAGGACTACGTCACGACTTGCACATTCGACATGGGTCAATACAGCGACATGGCGAGCATCCTGTGCGACAGCTTACAGGCATATGCGGAGGCCTGCCGTGTTGAGGGAGTGAACATTCAGTGGCGTAATGAGACCTTCTGTCGTGAGTCTATATGGAACATATACACCTCACCCGGGATTGTATGTGTGGCCAGTTTACAGTGCTATAACTATTATATTAATGATAGACATACAGAGTACTTACCAATATATATTTCACGTAGACACAAAATTGCACCTACGTACAGGTTATAAAACGCGCATTAAATTGTATTATGAATGGTGCTGAAGGGATTGAAAGCATATTGCAAGTAGAGATAGCAGCTAAACACAATAACTGTGTTGAGATTTATTATGGTAAACTTTGCTATTACTGTGTAAACTTTAAATATTTGTTTTATTATCAACTGCTTGTTTTATGTTGTGGTTTACATCTTGGGCTGAATTTATATGTTGGCAGAGGAGCACATTCTGCAGTTATTTGGCTAAACCAACTGCTCACATTGTCACAATTATTCACTGACTTGCTCATTTTTTTCCAGCAATAGGCAAAAAAGCAGAATTTTACATACACATTAATTGGGCCTGGTGTTCAGTGCAGAAAGTATTCCAGTCTAACCGTTGCTCGTTGTTGTTGTTAATGTCCATTAGCGCTGTCCTGCCTGGCAAACTCCCACTACACGGATTGTGCCTCGCTTTGCCCAAACACCTGCCTGCACGCAAGCACAGAGGGCGACTGTCGGAGCACAGAGGCGTGCACAGAGGGTTGCGTCTGTGACAGCGGCTTTGTGCTCAGCGACAGACTTTGTGTACCACAGCAGGATTGCGGCTGCTGGGACCATGGAAACATCTACCACACGGTGGGTAGCTCCGCTTGTCCTCTGAACCAGCACGAATCCGGCTCCACCATTTTTTGATGCGCATATGCGTGCGGTGTCATCACCACTGTGCATTTGCCCAGCAACAAAACCTAAAATAATTATATTCCTATATTAAATTAAACAACTTGTATGACTCTACTCATTGTCCTGTTTTATTAACTGACATTTCAGTTGAGCATACTTATTGATTGTATCCTACGGTTTCAGATCATTTTAGCATTGTATTTCCACAGCTCGGAGAATCCTGGCTGACAGACAACTGTAGTACTCGGTGCAGGTGTATGGGCCCTGAGGATATGGACTGCAATCTGCACAGCTGCATGGCTGAGGAGAGCTGTGCTTTGCAGAACGGGCAATACAAATGTCAGCCTGTCGGTAAGCTCGTTACATGTCTTGCAGTATATATTCTAGGTGTTTAAAGAAAGTTCAATCATATTAAACACCACTTTAAAGAAAGTGTTTAATACAAAATTGGAGATGCTAAGAAAAAAATTGTGCAACTAAAATTTGCTCAACCAATGTAAGATAATTTATATTTGATGGCAAAAGACAGACCATTTTTAGGTAAATAACCACATTTTCTGCTTATTTGGTTATGTGAGAGATGTGGAAATTGCACATTCATTTCCTGCCCACAATGTGGTATAATAACCAAGCCTCAAAATTTCAACTAGGATTTTGAGTTGAGCGCTCCGCCAATACAACTTTAACAGTTCATATACTGTCATGATGAAAATGATGCTGAAGTTAACAATAACAAATTTTCTGCTGGTTTCTGCTGATAAATGAATAAGAAGTCCGCTGCATGTAAAGCGCTGCATATAGACGAATCAGTGTGCTGGTGTGTTTATTTCATTGTCAAGGACTGCTCATGAGACTTTGTCACTTGTTATGCACTTTTCAGGTTTCAGTACTTGCACCATCTCTGGAGATCCACACTATCAGACCTTTGATGGATTGCCTTACAACTTCATGGGCAATAACACTTACGTTTTGGTACAGACCAGTGGCGATAACCCCAACCTCATCCCCATAAGTGTGCGTGGGAAAAACGCCAATCGTCATGGTTTAAGCGACATCTCATATTTGGATGAGGTTCACGTGAATGTGTTTGGACACGAAATACGTTTTACCAGCAGGGATGATTTTGAGGTGAGAGTTATGTAGACATGCAAGGTAAATGCTGTAATGGGAAGGGTTTCCGGCTTGAACAAGTGCTGAGCATTGCTCAACTCTGTTGGCCCTGAGCCAGTGGTGGAAATTACACATTCCTATGGCAAATGTCAGTCGCCCTATGTAACAATAACTTCACTTCCTATGATGTGGTCATTATTTTTAATGACCCATGAGGGGTAATGGCCTAAGTTGATCCCTAGAGCAGTGCTCTTCAATTGGTGGCTTGTGGGCCACATCTGGCCTCGAACGGCTCTTAGAATGCCCTGCTGAGCATCCCGTGACATCTATTGATACAGATTAGTGAGATGAAAGAGAGATATATAAGAGAGCTGTATGAATGTAAATGCACTCTAGAGTGTATTGCGTGTACGATACTGAGTATACAAATTTAAACTATGCAGCAGTTCATATACATTTGTGATTGACTGCTAACAGCAATTATCTCTTAATGGACTCAGTTACAGCTGTAAAACCACTGGCTCATCGTTGTACTAAATGGAGATGGACTACGACTAAATGGGCAAATGGAATTGTGCGTGACAATATACCGACATCCGCACCAGTATGGCGATGACCAATCGCCAGAAACTCTGGCAATTGGGCACATGGAACCAGCCTTAATGAAGTCTCCAGTTGCATAACGAGTGTGGCTGTGTCTGTTTTGCAGTTTGACGGGGTGAGGATGAGGCCTCCGATGTTCCCCCGTGAGGGTCTGTCCATTCAGCAGTCCTCTCACAGGATCATCCTGCAAACCGACTTTGGTCTCACTGTCATCTACGACCGCAGGGAGCATGCAGGTCAGTGCTGTGGTCCTAATGACAGCAAGCTTTCCAAATCATATGTTAGTTTCATGGAATATGCAAGTTAAGTAAAACAATATAGATTTGAAGTTTTCGTGACTGCAGGGATCCATACTTTTTGGTTCTTTCGGTAAAGTCACGTAGGTTGTTTCTTGCTGTGGTTGTCCCACCTGATGAGGGACGCTTGTGTTGCGCCCGAAACGCCGTGATTTAATTTATTTTATACCTACGTGACTTTAAGTAAAACACTCCAAGTTGCCCCATGCTCAAACTTGCATTGGTAGTGCTTGTGTAATGAGTCCACCAGACGACGGTTGAGATGACACACTCTTTATTTTCCACACACGCTCATGTTGCGTGCGACCACTCCACTCCAAATCCCACCAGGAAGCACCCCGATCTCTCCGCCTCATCCAGTGACATGAACACTCCCCTGCTGGACGTTCACTCTCTCTCACGCCCCGCCTTCTCTTTTCTTTCGTTTGTGACGTTATCTTTAACAGTAACCTGGGATCCCGTGGGTATTCCTACCCCCGGATCGCATAAGTATTTAAACTACACTTGTATCTTTATAGCCATTGGTCACAATTTGGTAGTTGTGAGCCACTTGTAAAATATTTATTTTTGTTTGGGAGAGGATAGTCTATCCTCAGATAATCACAACTGACTCCAACTTAAGCTCATTACCCGTCATTTAGAGATAATGGGACAGATTTGACAATGGTTGGGATTTTGACTCTCTTACACAGCCTGGATCTGGCATATTTGACACAGACATCACTAGTCATTTAAGATAGTACGATTAAGGGCTCTTCATTGGTCATAATTTATAACATATTTACACAAAAACATTTATTTGCCGTAATCCTAAGAAAGTTGGACAAAACTACCATGTTTGTTTGTTGTAGTACAGAGTTAGACTGATGGCCTTAATCTAAGTTGTCTTGTGGTTGTTGTTGTTTGACTTGCATCCCACTGGGATTTTTGCACAGGGTTGGTGTATGGTGATTTTTCTGCAATATTTTGCTGTCTTTTCTTGGATTTTCTGTTTGCACATAGTCACTTTAAGATGTTTTCTTGTTCATGTTTTTGTTTTTTGTTTGTTGCGGTTGCACCCGATTCAAGAGCCGAATGGCTCACAGGGCTATACCTAATAAATGAACTTTTAACTTTAATAATATAAGATGGCTAAGTTTAAATTCATTTGAAATCACATTTCAGAACTAGCGGTCAACTCCATGTATTTGTATGGTTTTAGGATTATGTTTTGTCAGAGCCGCTATAAATGTAATGATGATGTTGCACTGTTATTGGGAAAGCCGGGGATTACTATAGCGAGACATGAATATTTTTTACAAATGAAACGCAACACTTGACCTCTTCAGAAGTGTCACAAATTTGTTTTATTAAAATGTATTTCATGCAACACTCCTTGCCAAATTGGCTCCCATCTTGTCTGTTTTGGTAGCCTGTAGCCTGCACACTCACAACGGAGTGAGTTTACATGGAGCTGACCTTTCGATTCTCATAGAAATTGGTCGAATTGCCTCTCAATCCAAACCAGCATGAGGGATGTATGCTTCTCCTTCAATGAACCTGAATCAGTGGTAGAAAATACACATTATAGTGGCAGGGTTTTTCCCAATGCAAATCCCTATTGAATTCCCACAAAATGATACACATTTTGTCTACTCTGGAGGTTTGATGACCTCAATATGTTGAATATTGTTTTGTATGATTTCCATATATTCACGTGTTCATTTATACAAACAGGTGAAACTCTATGAAGCCGTATATAGTTTATAATGTAACATGTATTTTCCTAATTCTTCAAATGGATAATAACGTAAGGTTTCTTTTTTCTGTATCGTGTCAACAGCTAAATGAGTTTCCCCTTACAGAGAATAGCCAGATACAAATAATGTATGAATACTTTCTTAGATTTATTTTTACCTTTTGTACAAATGCAAACATTTATATGTAACTGCTAAATCCTGTGTTGTATTTTTGTTTGGCACGATGCAATATAGATGTGATTATATCCAGCTCTTACATGAATGAGGTTAGTGGATTGTGCGGGAATTACAATGGCGACCCCAACGATGAATATTTTGGACGTAATGGACAGCAAATTCCTTCCATAAAGGCGTTTGGCGAGAGCTGGGCAATGAATGGTGCTAGTGAGAACCTGGCGCCTGCTGTGAGGTAAACCACAAGCACCCGCGGCACGGTGGTTGGACACAAGCAGTGTCGGTCTCGTGGGTTTGCAACGTTGCGTCATGAGCATATTTCATAGACTGTACTTGCACATACATGCAAACTAACCAATGTTACTCATATATACACTGTATAAGGGAAAAAAAGATGTCCACATACACAATACATATGTATAACATACACAATCTGCACAATATGCATGTATTGTATGTCTTAACTTGTGTATTTTTTTACTTTAAGCCAATATAAATTCTCCATCTCTGAAGACCCATTAAATGACCCAACCTGCAGTGAGACACAGCTGATCGAACTGCAAGGCATTAGTTCCTGTGGGATGATCAAAGATATCGCTGGTCCCTTCCAACCATGCCAAGAGACAGTTTCTCCTGATTCATACTACGAGTGAGTCTAACAAGACACCAATAATGGCCTGCAAAACCACCGACACATTTTGCATGATGGTGCACACCTGCAATACAGAGTTTTGTAGGCAATGATTTATGAATCACATAGATCTATAAAATTCCTAAACCCACTGAATTCTGAGTTGGCCAGGAGATGGCAGTGCATGACTTGTGTTTGTGTACTCACCTGCCTAAATATTTCCTTGCCATGCTCTAATGTGCATTGGTTTTAACCGGGAACTCACATTTCCTTTCACAAGCAAAGCAATAGAATTGGGTTTGCTTCTCATTGCATAACTATCCTAAAAACAGTATTGTGACTGAGGTTTTTGGATATAATTATATTGCGAATATGAATTGAAAATAAAACGAATGTTTAAAATGTGCATATACGAAAATTGAGCAGCCAATTACAAGGTAAATACTGTACCTTTGAAAGCAAACCATTCGTATCTGCTTTGATGATTGAGTGATGCTAAGCAGGATTTTTGTAAACATGCTGATCATGTTACTAGCCTGCTCATAGCTAATACTGCATGTCCTTAGGAACTGCTTGTACGACATGTGCGCAAACTTTGGAGACAAGGAGACACTGTGCAACAGCCTGGCGGTTTACACTGCATCTTGTCAGCGGAAGGGCATCACTCCAAGCAACTGGAGGAACTTTTCAGGCTGCGGTAATGTTAAACACTTTTATGATGTTTTATTTGTATTATTTTAGTATTTCCCTTCTACGTGACTTTACCGAAAGATCCAATAATATTAAACACTGCTATTCACCCCTGTGTTCTTTTTTAGATTTTTACACACTTTTATTGAACTTGCCCTGTTGTCTGTTTATATTCTTTCAAACCTTTGACGCTTATGAATATCTTTGGATCTACGAAGCCTAACGAGCTGAAATTTTCTACATAGACTCATCTCGCGTGACAATTCAAGATTACATTAAAAAAACGGTCCAAGTCCTGCCTGATCCTAGGCCTGTTCGTGTTTTTTACTTCATTTTAATAATTAATACTCATACATTCTCCCCTTCTTTTTGTAATCTCAAATGGTCGTGCCCAGCTACGAGGGAAAACGTCTTGTCCAATCAGAGTGGCCGGTGTGGTTCCCTCTTCCTTAGCGCGAGACTAACAATTAGAATAATTATAATGACTACTATTGCTATTGTTAAAATAATTACATAGTTATACTTGTAATAAATAGGATTATGATTTGCTGTCATGCCGCGTTGAGCGAGCAGGTGAAAACCATGACCATGTTTTCAAATGAAATGTCGTAAAGTTAACACATATTTCTATTGGCAAAATGTTCTTATGATTGTTGATATAAATGCTTTAAATTAAGGTGCTAAATCTGTGCACGTTGATTCAAGTCTCGCCATATGCACTGTTGTCCATATACGCACATTGCTATAGCATCGCAGTCTGTGTGTCTTATCTTTCATAAAGTTCAGTACTTAATGATCTCAAATACGACAAATGTTCTTCTACATGTCATTTCACGACTTTGCTCTAATTGTAATAGCTGCGCTGCTTGCTATCAACCTTTCATTACGTAGACTGTTGTTGTACAGCAATGCGCATGCTTTCATTTATTATAGGGTCAAGGGTTGACATAGGCAAGCCATCATTGCCATCTCTACAGGGTCATAAAATAAGTACCATTTTGTGTAAAGTCGTCAGTGGCTGTTAAAGCTGCCCCCTACCATGGGAATCTGGAACTACCACTGGTGGAGATAAGTGCCGCACAATGTCCCTAGGAGCATAGAGACCGTTTATCAATCCACTGCTGGATGAGGGCCTCCCCACGCCCTGCTGATTGTGGAGGGTGTTTGACCATACTTCACCCTGGCTGGTCAGTGCGGATCGGTAAAGGTGGGCAGCATAGATGTACCTTACAAATGGATATAAACACAACATGGCCCTGCAGCCCTCTGACCAACCTTTTTTTTTAATGGGGGGCACCCATCCAGGCACTGTCCAAGCTCAGATCTACTTGGCTTTCGAGGTCCGACCAGATCGGGCACATTCCAAGTCCAGGTGATTTGTTCATAGGCGTTGAGGGTTATAGTGATGCTGTTCTTAACAGTTAACATCTCGCGGTGGCGCGATGTTAACTACCTCGCCTGGTATACAGGAGGCCGTGGGTTCGATGCTGACCATCACAATATATATTTGGAGTTTGCATGTTCTCCCCGTGGTCGTGTGGATTTTTCTCCAGGTCCTCTGTTTTTTTTGCTCCACATGTTTAGAAACAAAAATGTTTAGAAACATGTTTAGAAACATGTGCGTCGAGTATTTGGCTGCTATAAATTACCACATGATAAGCCACGTTATTGGGCTATCATTTGTGGCCAGGTCGCTTCTGAAAAAGAGCTACATGCTCGAGTGGACATTACCTAGTAAAATAAATAGCAGTTAAAATAGTTACAATAATTTTCACGGTAAAAAAATAGGTAATACACAAGTTTTTTTTCAATACACACACTTTTATTTGCACTCAAACGTTAAAAAAAAATTGGACCCTAGAATTAATCAAATGTGATGTGCTGAATACAAGTGGGTGGCTTCCTTTCGACATCTTTAATTTTATTTATGCAAGCCACCCACTTTTATTCAGCACATCAAATACATTTAATTCTGGGGTCAAAATAAGAAATTTTCTATGTTTGAGTGTAAATAAGTGTACATTGAAACATTTATTTCTTTACCTTTTTTTCTGCCAAATTTATGCTGACTGGATTTTTGGTGTCATGTCATGAGACAAAACATCCATTTGGATCCCTCGAAAAGCACTATAACCCTTTGCGTCAGAGAATACGGATATCACCGAGTTACCTCTTAGATCCCTTTAAGTAACCTCTGATTCACACAGTATGGGCAGCACTTTCCAATCCACTCAGCCACTCGGAGTAAAATCCATTGCATGACAAGTACATTGATAATTTTAATTCTCGGAGCTGGAATTTCGTCAATTTAAGTGCGGAATGATATGTAATATGAGGTTTTTTGTGCAGTCCTTATAACTGGGCAGAGGCCATCAACTCTATACATTAACCCAACTTTATCACGGGTGGCTGCCTGGATTCCAATCCATGTTTTCATCTCCACGCCCTCACCTCCGAGCCACCCAGCCAGCTCCACACCACCACTACTACTGTGTTCTTATTGGCAGTCCCTCACTTTCCAGGGCACCAAGCCCTCATGGCCTGCATTCAGAGCACTATCCATGTGATATATTTAACAAAATGGGTGTTTTAGTTTATAATTGATTATAAGGGGTTTGTAATTAAAAGTCTTTGAGAGGGAATTCTGTATTACAATATATGTTCAGATTGACTCCATTTACAGTAATTAATTTCTCACCAGACCTATCACTATTCATCTATTAGCAGTTTCTCGGATACCACGATGATCCATTTTGAGTAAATGTATGTGTGTATGTTGAACTTCTTTCGCACTGTACATCGCCGACCGTGCTAATCAGAGGTGCAGGGGAAGAACAAACTAAACACAAAAAAGCAGTTCTAAAGAAATTAATTTTAAATCTAGATGTTAATTAATCTAGATTTTTTTTGTGAGGCATATCTGTGTAACGAGTGGTCTCCGACACGGTAAGTAAATTTGTAGGTTTATTCAATAGAGTTTGGTACAGCCACAGTCTCCGTCTATTTATTTCTTTACGGACTCCACCCTTCGGGTGGCTACGCTGCCCCGCGCCACGTGGCGCTCACCCGCTCTCCGACACACCGCTGGCTGACAGTGCGCCGGGGAGCGACTGAGCGGCTGGAGGACAGCCGCCACGTGGTCGATGGAGATGGCGGGGCAGCAGCAATGGGGCTCCTCTTCAGTCTTCAATCACCGACCCCTTGCGTTGCTCTGTGTCCGGCTTATATCCCCCTCTCGGGACTAAGCCCCGCCTCTGGCCACGCCCTTCCTGGAACGTTCCCGAACGTTCCAGAGGCTTCCCTGGTGGAATTGCCTCTCACCTTTCCCCTAGATGTAAACCCTACTATGGATAAGCCTGGGCTGTAGAATGAATGTATGCCCCCCTGATAATCCAGGCGATGGCGCTCTCATTACACCTGTAATGAAACACTTTGGCACCAGGGATGGTGGATCCTGCAGACTTTGTCAGTTGCTGTGATTCTTCTAACCTGCTGTGCTATGGTATTACCAGGTAGGAAATGTGAGCTGATCTATATGTATACTTTATTGGGGTTATGCACTCTTATTTATGGGTTTTCTCCAGGTAATCCAGTGTCCTCCCACACGTTTCGTGAACTATTAAAACATCCAAAATGCACGAACCTTCCAAAAATAATCTGGAGACTCGGTAAAGCTTTCTTAGATGTACTGTTACACATTAATACATATTTTCTTAGCAGAGATAAAACGGATATACTACATTACATCCATCTCCTTATGTAAGAGATCTGATATAAACACATGGCACACACTTAGAAGACACGGCAACATATGTTTGCAAAGGCATATCATTCATAACTCGTTTGCATTGTGTGTATGTGTGTGTATGAACGCACAGATGCGGCATGTCCTGCGAACAGCATCTACACTGAGAGCATGAATGCTTGTCCGGCCTCCTGTGGGAATCTCGCTGCGCCTGAGGAGTGTGGCCTGCCCAGAATGGAGGGGTGCCAGTGTGAGCTGGGGTTTGTGTGGAGCGGCTTTCACTGCGTGCCCTTCAGGGACTGTGGCTGTTTTCATGATGACACCTACTATGAGGTAGCAACAACACACACAAGACAATAAAACACTACACTGTTCTAGAGTGTTTTTATGTCATATACTCTGTGGGTTGTCACATGGTTTCCAATATTAGAAATGTAACCAATAGCAATGATTCTCATGCAAATATAAATGCCCTTCACCTGTTTGTTGGCAGCACCTTGTGGCAGTTATCAACGAGATAAACAGACCACACCGACTACCTGTACACGTTGCATTTGTGGTAAACTCTTTCAGAGGGTTTCCATAGCAAGTGGGTTAATTAAACGCATGTTCTTATCCATTCTCTGTGTGCATTTCCCGTGAAGGTGGGCAATGAGTTTTACTCACCCCAGTGCAGTAGTCGGTGCCAGTGTGTGAACACGGACACAGTTATATGCAGAAACAAGGGCTGCAACGCAGAAGAAGTTTGCTCCATCAGCAACTACACCTTTGGCTGTTTCAATCGTGAGTCTCGAAGGACACTGTTCCACCTCTCATCATACTCCATGTAGAAAGCAAATGTGCATATTTTTATGTAATCCTCTTAAGACGAGTTGATTATATATGGCTAGTCCAGTTTATTCTCAAATGCAACACTCACATTCAAATTCTGAAAAAAGGTGCGACTCTCAGGAAGACTTCCCGAAACTATTGAGCACTTATTTGGTGCTTGCAGATTATAGTTTTACGAAACATTGATTCTACTCCAATAGCTAGACAATGAGTATCAAATAAACCCTTATAATGTCAAAAAAATCCGTGGAGAAATTGGTTTAAGTTAAACGTCATTATATTTCAATGTTTACTGATTTACACTTCAAAGGTAGATAGTGATGATTTCATCCATAAAATAGCCGATTCACAATAACAATGGATGCATACCTTTTTCCCCATAATGCAGTTAGACATTGTTGTTGGATCATTTGATATAAATGTATGAGACACTTTGAATATTGTGGGGGTTACGTTCTTGGAAAGTGTCGCGAAAGGGGAAACCGCGGTTTTCAATACTCAAGCCTGACCTAAATAATGGGGTAAAGCAAATGACAACCAAAAATAAGACGCATCACAATTGAAATAAGTACTGAACTGCATGTCATAAAATAAAGTAATTGACATAAACAGGTAAAAAGCCTGTACAGAAAACGGAGGTACTCGGAAAACCTACCGGCTGCCTTCAGAGATTTGGATGGGTACAAACTGAGCAATCATTGGAAGAACGTTATTAACCAGGTAAAGTCTTAACTGACTGTGATGTTTCCATCCAACCTGCCTATGTCAGCTGTTATGTCGACTCTGTGTCTTTCTTTCTATGTCTCTCTCTTAGATCTCTCATGCTCACATGTCTTTTGGATTGCACTCTCATGCTCACAGGCCCTTTGGATTACACCCGTTGGGTTGCACTCCCTCGTCGAGGAGGCCGCTCTTCTTCTCCTTTTTTATAGTTACATGATAGTTTCTCACATTAACATCATGCTAATCTCTCACATTAACATAGCCACTTCTGTGCCCTCTAATTTATCACATTAACATCACGCTAATCCCTCACATTAACATAGCCACTTCCGTGCCCTCGTCTAGGAGGCCGCTCTCCTAGCTTACTTTACATGCTAATTTCTCACAATAACATCATGCTAATCCCTCACATTAACATAGCCACTTCCCAAAAAAAACTCTTATGAACATTAATGATGTTTGTGCTTGTGCACAACTGCCAATGTAGTCCATTAACGTTTTGTCCAACTAGGCTACTGGAATGTGCTGCTACGCTTCAATTGCACAACTCGTTCTTTCCTACCAAGGAGTTTTCAAAATAGTTTTTCTGGAGAAGTGTATTTACTAAAAGTAGTGTCAAAGAATCTGTCGATATGCTTGTTAATGCTCATATTCGTGGCATTCTGAAAGGAGGAAAATGGTTAGTTTTATTTTCTTAGGTCACCATCAACAGAAGTGAGCAATTGTGACCGAGTGAACTAAGATAAGGAGACCGCAATGCCCTTCTTCAGAAAATGCTGTGATAGTTTTTTCACATAGACCACGTGCTCTGTACGTATCTGAATGATGTTTTAAACTTAAGGAAGCAAATGGAATCGTACAGAATGAATCCATTGATAACTGCGAACAACCCATCGGCTGTGTTGCAGTGGACGCTTGTGATTCCAGCCCATGTCTGAATGGAGGAACCTGCACAGACAACGGTCGAGATTTTGAGTGCCACTGTCCACCCACACACAGTGGGATCGTTTGTGAACATCCAGGTACGTGCATAGAATAAGCCAACACTTATAACATTCTCTTGCTGCAGTATCTGTATATGTAACAATACCATGCATGAAAGGTTTCTCACACTTGAGATGTTAAAAAAATATGTACTACAGGCACAAACACTTGGATAAATATATTTTAATCTTTAAATATCCAAGTCTGCTTGGATTATCGATTAGATTAAATCATTGGTTAGAAAGATGTATCATGATATGTAGGTATGTAAGACAAGCTTGTCTTGCTGTTGAGTGATATTGATGGAGTCATTTGTCGTTTAACTATAATTTAATGTATATATTTTGGCATGTTTCTATTTTCTTTTTGTTATGATTTATGGTTAATCAGGCCTCCATTGAGAAATAAATGTCTCTCGTATGTATGTTGAACCTCTTTCGCACTGTACGTAGCCAGCCATGCTAATCGGAAGTGGGGCAGAATGACAACAAACTAAACACAAATAGCAGTTAAATTAAATCATATCACATACAATATCAGATAAGTTTTAAAATGTCCTATTCATCATTTTCGTGTTTCTCAATTTTGATCAAGTGTGGGATTTGTATGTAGTGCAATGACATCATTAGACCTTTCTCCTGCATGGTAATTATGCCATAGTCTGCACCCCTGAAATGGTTCAGGGAAGCGCAATTCGTCTCTTGAGAACTGCTACTGTTTGCATTTTGGTTGAATAGTAAGGATTGTTTCTGCCAATATTGACAGTCAATGGAATTGACGCATCACAACATAATTTGTGCCCCAGTTGTTCCCTGTTTATGTCGCATTATATTGCTGTACTTGATCTGCACTGGTTATATTATGCTGCGTGTGCTAATATTACAGTTGTATACGAATATGAAGCTGTGCCAAATGCTTGCATTAAATCGATTTTTTTTTGCACTTAAGGGAATACACCACCACTCAACACTGTCACCATCGTCATCATAGTGGTCTGCACTGTTGGTGGAATCATTTTGATCTCCGTGACCATTGTACTTGTCAGGTTCCGCCATGGGAGGTAAGTCCATTATTGATCAGAATGAAATGTACTTGCATTCATTTCTGGGGACGTTATTAGCAACAAAGTATTTCATTTATAATGCCTAAATATGGCCGAATCTCCAGACGATCTGTGAGAGATATGGCAAGCACTGGAGAGGTTAAAGGATATATAAGGGGTGTGTGATGGTGACTTGTGTCCAGGGCACCCGAAGAAAAGGAAAGGCCTGATTGGGAGAAATTGCTCCCCTGATCTGTACCCGAATGGTGAGATGTTATTGGAATTCTGCGCTAGTCACGGAATGTCAATAACAAACACCATGTCTGAACACAAGGATGCTCATAAGTGTACTTGGTACCAGAGCACCTTGGGCTGAAGGTCAATGATTGATTTGTGGACACTCGGGTTAATGGAGGGGCAGAGCTTTAAACTGATTACCACCTGGTGGTAAGTTGGATCCGATGCTTAGGCCACCGACCAAATAGACGCGGAAGGGCCAAACGAATAGTGCGGGTTTTCTGGGAACATCTGGTGGAAGACCCAGTGCAGAAATATTTTACCTTCCACCTCCAGGGGATATTGTGGACATTGAGTCCGAGTGGACGGTGTTGAGGACTGTGGATGCAGCTGTGAAAAGCTGTGGCCTGAAGGCAGTTGGTGCTTGTCAAAGCGGCAACCCTAGTACCCACTGTTGGACACCGGTGCTGAGGGAAGCTGCTAAGTTGAAGGAGGCTTTCCGAGCTAAGCTTGAAAAAAGGTCTCCCGACTCGATTGAGAGGTGCTGGCTTGCCAAGATGGCGGCAGCTGCAACAGTCGCTGAAGCGAAAGCCCGGGCGTGGGAGGAGTTTGGAGAAGCCATGGAGAAGGATTACCGGGCAGCCTCAAAGATGTTCTGGCAAACCATCTGATGTCTTAGGCGAGGTTGACGGGACGTCGCCCAGGCTGTTTTCAGTAAGGGTGGTGTAGCATTGACCTTAACTAAAGAGATAATCGGGAGGTCGAAGGAACACTTTGAGGAGCTCTTCAACCCGGTGGACATTCCCACCTCTCGGAAGGCAGCCCTGGAAACAGCTGGGGGGTTCGGATCCATCACGGCTGCTGAAGTCGCTGCGGTGGTCGAGGACCTCTGTAGCAGCAAGGCTGCTGGGGTGGACGAGATTCGCCCAGAGTTGTTGAAAGTACTGGACTGTGTTGGAGTGTCGTGGTTAACATGCCTCTTCAATGTTGCATGAAAGGTGGGTACAGTACCTCTGGATTGGCAAACTGGGGTCGTGGTTCCCATTTTTTTTTAAAGGGGACCAGAGGGTGTGCTCCAACTACAGAGGGATCACACTCCTCAGTGTCCCAGGTAAAGCCGATGCCAGAGTGCTGGAGAGGAGGCTCCGCTTTGTGGTCGAGCCTCAGATTCAGGAGGAACGATGTGAATTCCGTCATGGTCATGGAACAATGGACCAGCTTTTTTCCCTCTTACAGATATTTGAGGGGTCATGGGAGTATGCTTCCCCAGTCTACCTCTGCTTTTTAGACTTGGAGAAAGGTTATGACCGTGTTCCCCACAATGTTTTGTGGGAGGTGCTGCGGGAGTATGATATTCTGGTGCCACTTTTGTGCGCTATCTGGTCGCTATATTCCTGGAGTGAGAGCTGTATCTGTACTCTTGGTGTTAAATCAAAGTCGTCCACTGTGGGTGTTGGACTCCACCAGGGGTGCATCTTGTCTCCACTTGTTAGTGATTTTTATGGACAGGATATCACAGTGCAGCCAAGGTATGGAGAGTATCCAGTACGGAGCCATCAAGGTGGCATCACTGCTTTTTGTAGATTAAATTGTTCTCTTAACTTTTTCAGTCTGTGATTTCGAGCATGTACTTAAACTTTTTGATGCCTAATGTGAAGCAGCTGGGATGAGAATCAGCACCTCCAAATCTAAGGTCATGGTTAGTGGATTGTTTTCATACAGGTGAGGGGAAAACCGCTGCCCTTAGTGGAGGAGTTTAAGTACCTTGGGGTCTTTTTTGCGAGTGGTAAGTGGGAGCAGGAGATCGGCTGGCGGATCGGTGCAGTGTCTGCAGTGTTTCGGGCACTGTACCATTCTGTGGTAGTGAAGTGGGAGCTGAGTTCTCGAACAAAGCTCTCGGTTTACAGTTCGATCTACCTATAGTCATGAGCTTTGGGTAATGACCGAAAGGATGAGATCGCGGGTACAAGGGGCCAAAATTAGTTTTTCCGCAGGGTTTCCGGGCTCACTCTCCATTATAGGGTGAGGAGCTCAGTAATCTGGGAGAGCCTCAAAGTTGAGCTGCTGCTCCTCCGGATTGAGAGGAGCCAGCTGAGGTGGTTAGGGCACCTGGTAAGGAGCCCCCCGATAAATTTCCCCTGGAACTCTACCGAGCACGTCCCACACGGCAAAGACCCGGGGGCCGGCCCAGGATACGCTGGCGGGACTATATTGCTTGGCTGGCCTAGGAACGCCTGGGAATTCTCCAGGTTGAGCTCAAGTCTGTTGCCAGGGAAAGGAAGGTCTGGACCACCCTACTCAACATGCTGCCACCGCGACCCTCACCAAGACAAGTGGATTGAGAAATGAATGAACAAACACTTATATATCTGCTTATAATGTAGCCTACTGGAATAGCACTGACACCTTTGTTTTGGCAGGAAACACATGAAGCTCGAAGAAGTATATGACACTAAATCAAGTGCATCTTCCGAGGATGGCAATTTTAATTACCGTCATGAAGATGTTGTAAACAGTGACGTGTGGGCTGCTTACATCAAAACAAATGATACAGGGATATTAAAGGTGCCAGATATCACATCTAGTGCCTTCTAGTAGGTACAGTATTTGTGACTTCGTATAAGGTGGGCTCATTATGAGAGCCATGTTGGTCCAGTAAAGCTGGACAAGGCTATGTGAAATACATACGAAATTATTTAGAAAATGATGAAGCCTGCCGATTCAAGTTACTGGTAATTAATAGTAATTAATAGTGTCTATAATGTAGTAAATGCGTATATTCGCATTTCCATGACAGTTATAACAAATCTGCAGTAATTACAATCAATTCAAATGTATACATGTACTCTCACAATGGAAAAGCAAATTACGTGGCTCAAGTCGTGCATCAATATATTGTAATAAACGAACTATATCATTTGTGCCTGTGTGTATATATTTTTATTGATACGTTGCTGTCAAAGTTGTGAACACTGAGACAGCTTATATTTTCATAATTTTTGGTTGATGATCCATGCCCTATCAGGCGTAATCACCTGCAAAACATCGTACTCAATTTGTAAATGTGGGTTACTCTCCAAAACACAACCGGTGTGCTGAAAAAATAACTAATTGGCATGTTTTGTTTACGTGTAGGGTTTAACGACACGTGTTTCCACGATCTAACCCAAAAAAAAACTCTTATGGATAATATTTGTCGCGTAAGCCTGCGTGTTAAACAGGTCTTGTATATCATGGGACCTCCGTTGCCAGTACCAATATATGATAATAGGTTTTTCCCCTTTTTCTGGCAACAAAACAGGTGTTAAGATATTAAAACACCAAACTGAAACCTTTTACAAGGAATCATGTCTGCATTAACCACAATACTTGTGGTCAGAATGCAAACAAAAAACATACTCTGATAATATATGCATTGTCCTTGAAACTGATTGGTCCACACCTCTGGTCTAAACACCATTTGAGACGAGGCTCAAAAGAAAGCTGGTCCACACCAGAGACAGCTTCATCACAGTCAATTAAGACTTTAACTGGTTAATAACGTCCTTCCAATGATTGCTCAGTTTGTACCCATCTTCTCGGTTGAAGTTGTGTCTGTGTTTATATATCTGGATGCCTTCTCTCTCCCCCCTACTGCCGAGGCCTATATAAGCTCGTGCCACAGCAGATCTCTCGCATTCTTCAGCAGTTTTATCTTGCTGTGGTTGTCCCACCTAATGACGATTGTGTGGTGCCACGCCCGCGGAGCAACTCCACCAATGCCGCCATCCACACGAACACACGCACACCCCCACTAAACACACACATGCACCCACGTAGGGTCTCGTGGGGGGTCACCTGGTACCATGTCGGGGATTTCCCACGGTTTCCCAGTGCCAGGAGATTGGTCGACCCCCCCCCCCAGGCCGGATTACATGGCGGCCCCCCTAAAATCAACGTTAAAAAGTCGTAGGGGCGCATAGAGCTTTACAGGCTGGCCACGATGAAGCATACATGACACGGGAGGTGGGGCCTCAAGGCAAACACCCTGCGGGCAGTGTAAACAGTGGGGTGGGAGGGAAAACCCCTGGGCACATAGGAGGCGGCTTTAAGAGAGAGACCTAGGGAATTACCTAGGTCTCTCTTGAATCAGAGATGAGGAACGCAGATACAGAGACAATGGAAAGGGGGGGGGGCGTAACGGCCAGAGCGTTCAAAACGGCCGGTAAAAAGCACTCGATTTGACGCGCAGGATGACATCCCACTCTACTCCTCTCCACACACTCACCTGCCTCTCCCCTCTCATCACACTACTCAACTCACTCACCTGCCTCTCCACTTTCATCTCACACTACTCTGCTCCACAAACTCACCCATCTCTCCCCGCTCATCTCACTCGACTCCGCTCGACATCCTCGCATGTCTCTGCCCTCTCATCTCTCTCTAGGCCACACTCATCTGACTCTCCCCTTTCACCTCACTCTACTCTGCTCCACACACTCACCTGTCTCTCCACTCTCATCCCGCTCTACTAACCTCAACAAACTCACCTGTCCCTCTCTCACTCTATTCACCTCCACACAGTCTCCTGCTTCTTCCCTCTCATTAAATTCTACTCCCCTCCACAAACCCATCTCTCCATGTTCATCCCACTCAACTCCGCTCGACACACTCAACTCTCTCTCCCTTCTCATCTCACTCTTGGCCACATGTACCTGTCTCTTCCCTCATCTCACTCTACTCCTCTCCACACACTCACCTGCCTCTCCCCTTTCATCTCACTCTACTCCCTTCCACACAACTGCCTCTCCCCTCTCATCCCATTCTACTCCCCTCCACACAATCACCTGCCTCTCCCCTCTCATCCCACTCTATGCCACACTCACCTATCTCACCCCTCTCATTGCACTCTAGGCCACACTCACCTGTCTCTCCCTTCTCATCTCACTCTCGGCCACATGTACCTGTTTCTTCCCTCATCTCACTGTACTCCGCTCCACACACTCAACTGCCTCTCCCATCTCATGCCAATCATCACCCCTCCACACACTTTGCTCCTCTGTCCACTCTCATCCCACTGTACCCCCTCCACAAACTCACCCATCTCTCCATGTTCATCCCACTCTACTCCACTCTACACACTCAACTCTCTCACCCATCTCATCGCACTCGAGGCCACACTTCTCTGCCTCTCCCCTTTCATCTCACTCTACTCTGCTCCACACACTCACCTGTCTCTCCCCTCTCATCCCACTCGACTCCCCTCAAACTCACCTGTCTCTCACCTCTCATCTCACTCTATTCACCTCCACACACTCTCCCGCCTCTCCCCTCTCATCTCACTCTACTCCCCTCCAAACACTCAACTGCCTTTCCTCTCATCCCATGCCACTCCCCTCCACAAACTCGCGTATCTCTCCCTGCTCATACGAATCGACTCACCTCTACACACTCACCTGTCTCTCCCCTCTCATCTCACTCTATGCTCCTCGACACACTCACCTCTGTCTCTCCTCTCATCCCAATCATCTCCCCTCCACACACGCCCCTGCCTCTCCCCTCTCATCCAATTCTACTCCCCTCCACAAACTCACCCATCTCTCCATGTTCATCCCACTCGACTCCACTCGACACACTCACCTGTCTCAACCCTCTCATCATACTCGAGGCCACACTTCCCTGCCTCTCCCCTTTCATCTCACTCTACTCTGCTCCACACACTCACCTATCTCTCCTTTCTCATCCCATTCTACTCCCCTCAAGAAACTCACTTGTCTCTCTCCTCTCATCTCTCTACTCCCCTCCACACACTCAACTGCCTCTCCCCTTTCATCTCATTCTGTTCACCTCTACAAACTCACCTGTCTCTCACCTCTCACGCCACTCTACTCCCCTCAACAAACTCACCTGTCTCTCTCCACTCATCTCACTCTACTCCCCTCCACACACTCAACTGCCTCTCCCCTCTCATCCCAATCATCTCCCCTCCACGCACTCTGCTGCCTGTCCCCTATCATCCCACTCTACTCCCCTCCACACACTCCCCTGCATCTCCCCTTCATCTCACTCTAGTCAGTTTCAGTATACAGAGACTCCTCTACTTACAACCATTCGACTTATGAGATACGAACAAACCTGTCCATATGTCCAGTTGCCTGTTCGGTCCGAGAGTCATAAGTTCGCCGCCGCCGCCGCACAATGGATGGCGATTAACAAACCCCAACGGGTCCCCCCCCCCTCCGTCCACCCACCACCCTCACGTCGCGTGCGGCGGCGGTCCCGGGTCAGGACGGCAGCACGAAGACGCAGCTGCCTTGAGACTGAGCAGCAGATGCGGGCACCGGTGAGGAAGCGGGGGACTCGGAGAAAGCCAGCCTTGACTCTCGCCTCCTGTGGCTCGGCGCCAGTCTCAAGCTGTGACCACCCTGGGTGATGCATTGTAAACGGCGTCACAGCTGCTCAGACTGTGGCGTGCGACAGTGCGTCGCTCCTTTTCACACGTAGTAGTAGCAGTCGTGTTTTCACGACGCAATACCATCCACAAGAGGTTTTTATTGGGTTGCATCGCGTAAAAATGAATGTGTCGTTAAAACCGCAACCACCCAACACAGCCAATTTGTAAGGTTTGTTACATAATAATAAATACACCTCTATTATGGACAATATTGGAGCGAAAGCCTCATACGTATTATAAACCCTGCACCGGACTTCACCCTGGCGGACTCTGAAATGCGATGGTTACCCATTGTCGCAATGACACGTGGAAATCAGAAACGTGGACAACAAATGAAAACGGAGAGTGCAAGAAAATAGACAGCTGTTCACAGCGGCGTGGAGAGATGGGATGCTGGAAATTACACTGAGATACAGACAAAGGTACAGAGTATATTAGACAATACGCCAAATTATAGACGCAAATTTGAGCTTTACGCAGCATTGACTGAAACATGATGATAATCATGATGATAAAAACATGCTCGGAACAAGGAAAAGAGAGAGAGGAATAAGTATGGATTGGAGGGGGGAACACAATTTGGACAAATCGCATTGAGCTCTTAATGCAGCAGCAGATAGAGCAGAGCGAATATTATGAAAGTGTTGAGAGAAATGCCTGCTGGGAAATATGCAGAAGAAAGAGGAAAGCGTGGATTATATGACAACCCCACATTAGAGAGGCATCGTTTTTGGTTATTATCCATCAGCGGATAGATCATGGCTAATGAAGATGACGGATGAGTGACTTAGGTCCTGCCCTGGTGTCACCCAATTTCTCCACGCAACGTCATCGGCCAAAGCACGTTAAGTCACACAATGGCTAGAGGAGGCTCATATACAGTACTCTCGATTATCCGATTTGCGGATTAACCGCGCACCTGAGATTTTGATATAAATTAATAACTCGTGGATTTGCCCTTAAACCCTAATTAATCATCTAAAAAAAATTCTCCATTGTTATTCTTGGAAATGTTTATTACAAGTCACGTGCTTAAACCGAACAAATATGTTGCTCCGGTTAATCCAAAACCCACATGATCGCCTCTAGAGTGCAGTAGTTGCAGATCTTTAAAACAGTGGGTGGAGTTTGATTGATGGTGATTGGCGTGGCTCTGCTGCCGTCCACTTAGTGGGCCGAGTCTTCTGCACGGAAGCAGTAAAGTGTTGTCACTGAGCACGCAGCATCATCAATCGGTCGATTGTTCGTATTCATTTTAAATCGAAAGAGTAACAATTTAAATCGTCAATTGTGCTTGATTGAATGACACAGAGATCCGCAGAAAATGGAGATTTTTGGATATCCGCGATTTTAAATGATCCGCAACCGTCCTTCCCTAATTAGCGCGAATAATCGAGAGTCTACTGTACTTGGCTCCCATTGCCACTGCTTTGCAGCACTGAGTAATGAGCGAAAGCCCACGAGCACAAGGGGACAACATTCACAGGGCCGGGGACAAAATTCACAAGGCCGCACAGACAAGTCACGTGCCCCAACTTTCTATACTGCCACCTCTCAGCCCCATCAGTTTACAGGCACGTGCCACCACTTCGGTCAGCTCAGTAAATGCAATCACGTAAAATTGTCCGTTGCACTGATTGATGTTGATTGACGTGGCTCTGCTGCTGTCCCCTTTGTGGGCCGAGTCGTCTGCGCAGGAGCAGGAAATTGTTATCATTGAGCACGCGCATCGATCTATCGTGAGTTCTACAATTTTAGTTTTAACAAACTACATTTTTTAACTTAAACATAACTTATACCCCTATACTTTAGTGGTTTTTGGCATAGAGATCCACGGAAGATGAATATTTTGGATTATCCGCGGCCATCCTCCCCGTCATTAGTGTGGAAAATGGAGAGTCTACCGTAATTAACAATCTTTTTTTGGCTGAATATTGAATAATCCTTTGATAAACACACACCTGGTTTGTTTTAACAAGATAAGTCCCAAAGAGCAATAGGATTTCATACCAACCCCTCTTGTACATTTGATCGCCTTTTCAAGTTGCTGCGATCCCCACCAGAGGGAGAAGAAGGGCAAACGGACAGTCGGTCGCACAGAGGTGATGCGTCAGTGCTTCAGCCTACAACACGCCATGGCAACGTAACCAGTACTGTGCAACTATCTGAACGCTGGAATAATAAAATAAAAAGTATTTCTTGCACCCAAAAATGGCAGGATGGATATGCATGGTGTGCATACATAATGTGAACGTATGTCTGTTAATTATCCTATGAATAACCCAACCGATATTGGATATCCATTGTAATTTATATGCATTTATAACGCCCCCCCCCCCGGCCTTCGCGCCTGATTGCCCCACAAGTGAAACGTCACATTTATCTCTTAAGAGCGAAGCAGGAGGGTTTCTCAACAACCCTGGCCTGTTGATGCGAGTTGGAATTAATGACAAAACGTCGTACTCGAATTGTTAATTTTATTTTAGAACTACGTGACTTTACCGAAAGAACAAAAGAGTATTCAATTGTAAATATTGGGGGTTTACTCTCGAACAGACCACGTTTTGATTACGTGACAACCCTTACTAATTGGTTGTGTTGCGTGGTGGCGGGTTTAACGATACATTTATATGTACGTGATCTAACCCAAAAACCTCGATTATGGATAATGGTCGTGAAAGCCTGAGGCCTTCCTGGGGTAAACAAACTCATGAATATGTATGTTGAACATCTTTCGCACCGTACATAGCCAACTGTGCTAATCGGAGGTGTGGGAATAGAAAAAACCTTGGTTGGAACGCAGCTAAAAGGCCTGGTGACAGAAGTGACCTGTCTGCTATTTTACATCTCTAGGTTTCAATCAACTCACCAACACCACCTGGCCAGTGAATTAAGACATGTACATCAGGCCCTCAGGATGAACGGATACTCTGACCGCACCATCCGCCAAGCTGTTTCTCCCACCACACAGAAACAGCCACATGAAACTCCAATCAAAACTATCACGTTACCATACATAGCAGGCGTGACCAAAAAGATCTCCAAAATTCTAAACAAACATAGCATTACTCTTTGGTTCTTTCGGTAAAGTCACGTATAAAGATAAAATAATAAATTAAATACTAGCATACGACGTTTCGATTGCAACACAAGCAATCATCATCAGGTATAAATGAAATAGAAACTCAAATCTATCAATATACTTAGAAATGGAATGTAATACAACAGAGAGTCGGATAACATAACAGTCAACACCCTACCTGGTTGATTACGTTATTCCTGAGAATGCTAAATTTGAGAGAGAGATAAAACACAGAACCAGAAACATATAGACAGACATATAAGCAGACAGATATCACAGAGATACATAGAGAGAGAACAAACATAGGCACACAGAGAAAGCAACGCCTCTGTGTCGAGGCCTTAAATAGAGAGAGGGGGCAGGGGCAGAGAGAGAGGGAGGGGTTAGATAAAATTAGCATGTCAATGAGTAGCACGACGAGTGGTACGGTGGGTGCGAAAGCTTGAAAATTAGGAGACAGGGAGAGAGACACACTACATTAAATAACCTAGCAAAATATCGAAATGTAATGTAATGCAACACAGAGAGTCGGTCAACACACAATTAACGCATAGCCTGGTTGATTACGTTTTTCAAAGATTGCTAAGTTAGAATTTAAGTACTGTATGAAATTTTAAAGAGAGACAAGACACAAACACGAGGAACAGACAAAGGCAGAGAGGGAGAGGGACAACAGCCGAGACACACAGAGAGAGCAGAACATAAGAAAGCTTCAAATCTAGAAATAGATCACGTTACACTTTTTCATGAATGGAAAACGTGTTTCTCTAGTCCATATCACGGGCCACCGGTCCAACATTCCTCGGAACATTCATTAATTCCCTTTCGGCCGCGCAACGTGCTGCAGGTCAACGTTTTGGAGGGCGTTGGCTCTGCGTGGCCAATCGAGGCCCAGAGTCCTGGGCTGGGCAACAGTCGAGACCGACGCGGGTCATTGGCACGGAGCGACCCCAACGAGTCACAACGCCGCTAGAGTGAAAGCTCGCGACCGAGAGTCGCCGCGCGATCCGAACGAGCCACGTCCCACATGGTCAGGGCTGTCAACGTTTTCGCCCAACTCACGGCGGCTCGCTTTGACGCTGCTGAGCACGCTTCCACACGTGCTCGGCATGGCGGCGGACCGTTAACACTACGTGTAGAGCAAACGCGAGCGCTTCCATTTAACTCGGCTGTCTGCGCCGCGATCTACAATGTTAGCCAGAGCGCAGACTTACTGAGGATCTGATAAAGCAGGCATGTCTAAAGTCCGGCCCACGGGCCAATCACGGCCCGTGGTCAGATTTTATACGGCCCGCAGCTTCGGTCTTATAATGTGTTATTTATGGCTCGCTAGCTCTGTCAGAATAAATCTTATATATAAAAGTCTCCGTGCGCTCGCGCTTGCGGGGGATTTGGCTCTCTTACGGTGGGATTTAAGACCAAAATAATTTGCCAGGCGGCACGCCCTAAGCCCCGCGGTGGGAATAGGCTATTCCGTTTTCCCGTCCGTAAACTTTAAAGTAGTTTAATTAACACATTTATGCCGTTTCTATTATTCATTATTTACTTATTGCACGACATCGACCGTACCAAGTGACGCCAATTGCGTGGGGGGGGGGGGGCGGCGGACCCTGCCAAGTCATGCGTGCTCGCTCCAGCTCACGGGAGACATTTTCTTTTACGCGTTTTACAGTCAACACATACACACATCATGCAGCGCATATTTATTCACAGTGTCATGTCCTCTTCAACCCCCCTCCCCCAACACGATGCACTCAGTTTATACTACAGACTCCGTAGATAATAATATTTTACTGCTTACATAGCATTATTCTTGCACAGCCGGCAGATGTTGGGGGGGGGGGGGGTAGCGGCCCAGCCCCTAGCCTGGCAACGTGGCAACTCCGCGCCTCGCCAATGTAGGCCAGGACGGGGGCTACACATCGCACAAGGCCTCAACACGCCTATGCTAAGTACACATTTCCTTGCTTCTTACGCTAACAACTCAAGTCAATTGTTTATTATTGTTAAACACATTAGTTGACAAACATTACAATAATGATGCTTGTGTGCAGATTAAAACTCAGCTTCATTGTTTACCATTATGAAACAAGTTCACAGATGTTACAATAATTATGTTTGCGTGAAGATAACAACTCAGGTTCATTGTTTACCATTATGAAACGAGTTGACATGTTACAATAATTATGTTTGTGTACACAAAACTCTTTTTGGATTTTTGGGTTGCTCAATTTCCCCTTTTTTTGCTGCGCTTTTATAACGCTGCCACAGTCTACTGCCAGCCTGTGATTTCTGCTTATTTCTTCAATGCATTTATATTGTTTCCATCGCTTACGTCACGCTATTTACTCATACGTAGTACTGCGATACTGATAGCTGTGCCATCATCGGGGATTGCTGTGCCCGTCGATGTGTGTGTGTGAGTCCATATGTGTTTGTGTGAGTCCATATGTGTGTGCGTGTAGAGCCATGCGTGTCTTTAACTCCATGTGGGTGTCTTTTTTGAACGGACAACGTCAAAGTGTTTATGTGTGTGTGTTAGTCCATGTGTGTGTGTCAGTCGATCTGTGTGCATGTACGTCGATGTGTATGTGTGTGTCCGTCCATATGTGTGTGTTAGTCCACATGTATGTGTAAGTCTATACATGTGTGTGTCACTCGATATGTGTGTGTAAGTCAATGCGTCTATGTGTGAGTCCATATGTGTGTTAATCCATTTCTGTGTATCTAAAGTAAATATCTGTGTGTCACAGTCCATATGTGTATGTGTGTAGGGCTATGTGTGTGTTAGTCTATGTATGTGTAAGTTAATGTGTGTGTGTCTTAGTCCATATGTGTTTGTGTAAGTACATATGTGTGTTTACGTCAATGTGTGTTTGGGTCCACGTATTGCTGTGTGCGAGTCGGTGTGTGTGTGTGAGTCGCTGTATGTGTGTACGTCCATATATGTGTGTGCAACTCCATGTGTGTATATCTCAAGTGGATGTCTGTGTGACAATCCACATGTGTATGTGTGTGTACGGCAATGTGTGTGTCACTCTATGTATGTGTGTGTGTCGCTGTATGTGTGTACGTCGATATGTGTGTGTAACTCCATGTGTGCGTATCTCAAGTGCATGTCTATGTGTGTGTGAGTCCATATGTGTGTGTCTGTAAGTCGATGTGTTTGTGTGTGTCAGTCCATATGCGTGTGTGTATCTCAGTCCATGTGCGTGTGTGTTAGTCGATGTGTGTGCATGCCTCCATGTTAATCAGTGTAACTCCATTTCTTTGCGTGTCTGTAGGTCCATGTGTGCATGTTAGTCCATGCGTGTGCTTTATTGACCTGCTCAAGGCCTATGATACCATCAGTAGGCCTGGCCTCTGGGTTGCTCTTTGTGCTTTCCGAGTCCCTGACCCTCTTCTCACGATCATTAAGGACCTTCATGATGGTGAGTGGGCCCGGGTAAAACTACGTGGCCGGGAGTCAGAGCCTTTCCCTGTACACCTTGGGGTGCGACAAAGATGTCCTCTGGCTCCCACATTATTTAACATCTATTTCGACTGCGTAGTTCGTGAAGCCTTCAATAGCTGTACCGGGGGAATTTCCATTTGGTACAGATATAATGGGAGGCTGATCGACGCCCGGGTGCGATCAAGGGATGGCTCCCTATTGGTCAACCACGTTATGTATGCCGATGATTTGGTAATAGCTGCTCATTCAGAAGAGGAGTTGGAGACGCTGCTGCTGAGACTGGAGCGTGCCACTAAGAGGTGGGGCCTTACCATCAGCCCCACCAAAACTAAGCACCTGCCTGGGTATTTTGTACCATCGGACACTCCACCCCCACAACTCCCAATCGGTGATGGGGCAGTTGTGGAGAGAGTGGAGAGTTTCCCATACCTGGGCAGTGTGCTTATGACCGGCTCCAGTTTAACAGCAGAGATCTCACTCCGAATCAGTCGAGCGGCAATATCTTTTCATCGGTTGCGTAACGCTGTGTGGAAGCTACCTGGTTTGTCGCTCCGCACGAAGCTTCAGGTCTTCTCGGCCACGGTCATTCCCTCCCTTCTCTACGCTTGCGAAACGTGGACCCCCCTAATGGAGCATCTTCGCCGGTTGGAAACATTTAGGCTGGCCTGCTAACGATCCATCCTGGGTTTAACCAGGCTGGATTGTGTGAGGAGCTCACAAATCCTTGAAAGATCTGGGCAAAGTCCCATCGGTGAGCTCCTCCGGCAGGCAAGGCTGCGTTGGCTGGGTCATGTAGCCCGCATGCCCAGCCACCGCATGCCTAAACAGCTTTTGTTCGGCCGGATCGAGGGGGCTAAACGGGCGCGGCACGGGCTAAAGAAGAGATGGAGTGATGTGGTACAGGAGGACGTGGAGCTGAGTGGACTTGCCGATGACTGGTACCAGCGGTGTCAAGATCGGCCTCAGTGGAGGAGGCTCGTGAAGGACGCTACTGGGCAGTTGGAGGCAGTCGCCCTCCAACAACAACGGAGGGCGGAGGAGCGACGCTCACAACAACGAGCGGAGCGCCGGGTGGCTAAAGCACAGCAAGTTGGTACAGTAGGGGGCACAGGTGGTGCATCAGCCAGTCATTTCGGTCATCTCGGTCAGTCGACCCGTGGCACCTGGGTCTGCCCCGTGACCTCCTGCCAGCTGGCGTTCAACACTTCACGTGGCCTCAAGGTGCACTTGGCCTGGCACAAGCGTCGTGGTGACGTCACCGCCACTTAGTGGCGAATGGCGGTTGTTGTTGTTGTTGTGTAAGTGTATAGAGGTGTGTATCGGTGTGTGTGAGTGTATAGAGGTGTGTATAGGTGTGTGTAAGTGTATATAGGTGTGTGTGTAGGTGTGTGTAAGTGTATAGAGGTGTGTGTGTATGTGTGTGTAAGTGTATAGAGGTGTTCGGGTGAGTAACCTTGGCAGCGCAACGCTGCTGGCGTCTCGTGCTGCCGCCTGTACCTCGCCTTGTCCACCAGAGGGCATCGCCTACCCACGGGTTGTGTGGCGTCAGGGTGAGAAGTGGAGGGTGGGGGGAGGGGTCCGGGGATGGGGGGGGGCGACTGCTGCTGCAGCGCTCAGCAAGGGGTCGTGCTTGGTGCACCACTGCCAATTCTTTATTGCATCGATCTATCTCATTCTTTGTCTCTGCTTCTATTTCCTTGCGCCCGAGTATGCACCGCTACTTGTGGTACCCTCTCTGTACTCATTGGAGAGCCACGTCCAAACCACTAAATCTTCTTGTGTCTTGTGTGAAGCCCTCTCCAATATATTATTTTATTTCTGCAAAAGGGCTGCTGCCATGACTGTGGAATGGTTGTCACGATTGACTTAAAATGTCGCGGTTCGATCTCCCAGCCTGGCCTTGAAAACATTGACCAGGATTCTTACAATTCCCTGTTTTTATCCACCCACAGTCCATCAGTGGGTCGCGTGCAGTGGGCTAAATGGCGAGTACTCCCACCTCTTTCAAGACGAATGGTCAGTGTGGAAAAGTTGGCCAAAACATACCCACCGGATCGGCACTCTAGACCTCCCTCTAGTGGAGGTTCTTTCACCAGCAGTTGCATGAGCAAGTAATTACAGGACTGCACCATTAACCTCACGTGTACAACAATCATCTGGTTTCCGTGCATTTCAGAACTCCTTGATCCAGACTCCAGCATCCCAGTGCTGCAGGCTCAGTGCTCTGCATCGGTGTTACCATTGCGCCGTTGCTTCTCTGCAACCCCATTCCACCCGTTGCCGTGTGTGACGTCGCTGCGCCCTGTGCACCGCACGTGTCCCCAGCCCCTGCCGCTGCTCCGCCGGGACACCGGCTTGATGCTGACGATGTCTCAGGAGCAGGCCGCCTGCCTCCTGGCCAACGCCTTCTTCTGCACGTTCCCCCGGAGCATTGCCACCGAGACCCGGAGCGAGGACTCTGCCTGCCCCGACATCAACGTCAACAGGTGCAGCAGCAGCAGCCCATCACTGTGCATTACACACCGTACACCGTGTGTCATGCAGTACACACACACAGATGCCATGCTCTCTCTATGTAGAGTATTTCTTGCTGTATATGTAGCGTCGGAAATGCAAAGCACACACCACCCTGTATGCTTACCTGTAGTTGCGGGCACGAGTCTGCAGGGGGTGCCACCCTGAGTTAGAGAGAGAACCGGGACCGTTGAGAGGCCGAGTTGCCCCCCGACCCCAGGTGAGGGGTTGGGGGGTTATTCCAGAGCCACCTGGAAGGTTCCAAAAAGGGGGCGGTACCGGGGGTGGAGAGTCCCCGAGGTGGGTATAAAAGACGGACCCCAGGACGGCCCGAGGCAGTGCTCTGAAGACGAAGACTGAAGACCAGCTAGGCTAGGACCCTGGGACCCTGGGACCCCGGGACCCTGGGAACCCGGGACCCGACGTCCTTTTATGGATGGTGTTCTTGGGGTCATAGGCAGCATTCCTCCTCCTCCAAACACGGCGAGTTGAGTTGATGCCAAAGAGCTCCATTTTCGTCTCATCTGCCCACAACACTTTCACCCAGTTGTCCTCTGAATCATTCAGATGTTCATTGGCAAACTTCAGACGGGCATGTATATGTGCATTCTTGAGCAGGGGGACCTTGCGGGCGCTGCAGAATTTCAGTCCTTCACGGCATAGTGTGTTACCAATTGTTTTCTTGGTGACTATGGTCCCAGCTGCCTTGAGATCATTGACAAGATCCTCCTGTGTAGTTCTGGGCTGATTACTCACCGTTCTCATGATCATTGCAACTCCACGAGGTGAGATCTTGCATGTAGCCCCAGGCCGAGGGAGATTGACAGTTATTTTGTGTTTCTTCCATTTGCGAATAATCGCACCAACTGTTGTCACCTTCTCACCAAGCTGCTTGGCGATGGTCTTGTAGCCCATTCCAGCCTTGTGTATGTCTACAATCTTGTCCCTGACATCCTTGGAGAGCTCTTTGGTCTTGGCCTTGGTGGAGAGTTTGGAATCTGATTGATTGATTTATTCTGTGAACAGGTGTCTTTTATACAGGTAACAAGCTGAGATTAGGAGCACTCAGATTTAAAGCTTTCGTGACTGCAGGGATTCATCTTCTTGGTTCTTTCGGTAAAGTCACGTAGAAGGGAAGTAATAAAATAATTAAACATAATAAAATCATTCTCACGACGTTTCTGCCACAACGCAAGCAGCCGTTCTCAGGTGAAAACCAGGTCTGTCGAGGCGACAGCGTCTGAATGAAACAGCACACGAGCTTGGAGCATATATATAAGCTGGGCGCCTTGACAAAGGAATTTGCATATCAAGAGGAATTTAGCATTTCCATGGGAAATGCAGGAATGTGATTAGTACTACATATGCCTGTGCATTATGCAGGATTAAAAGTATCAAAGGGAGAGGATATGGGAAATGCAGGTATGTGAATAGTACTAATTCAGCATCAAAGGGAGGGGATAGGGGTCGCATTAATAAAGGGAAGGAGTGTTAACAGTATGTAGCTGCAGCAACTAAAACCAACACGTAAACAACTAAAGTATAAACCACATAGTATCATCAGTATACTTACTATACTCTACAATAAGCTGAGTTACTAACAGTAAGTAATACATTACAATTCTACGTAGTAAAAATTATATAATATGCTTCCATCTAAACTTTATTCTCTTACATCACACTATTTACTGCCATAGACAAACCCAACATTAAATTATATACTGTATTGCTATAAACCATATAACACTATGTATTATTCTACCCACCCTAATGTGTATCACACTGCTATATATTTACTATACAATTACGATACTATATATTACTTTGAACATTGTATTAAGCATATAAATGTTATACTATTTGTTATTATACACTGTACCATTGACCGTCGTGTCAATGGGTGAGTAGTAAAGGAAACTTGCAGCGGAGCAAAGAATCCATTCCCTGCGGAAAATACAATGCCAGTGAGTGGAACGCGGTCTGAAAGTCACCGTAAACGTGAACACAATCAGTTAAGATCCGAAATGGTTTATTACGTCCTTCCAATGATTGCTAAGCCATAATCCATGTTCTCGGTTGAAATTGTCTCTGTGATTGTATATGTGGATCGCCTCATGAGAGGTTTAGAGGGTTAGGGTTTTCGGTGTATTTGGGTTAGGATTTCAAAGGGTGAGTGAAGACGGATAGGGTTTTAAGGGTAAAGGGGTTGAGGTTTTTTTATTTGATTAGAGTTTAGAAGATTATGGGTTTAGGTTCGGGAGAGTTGGGTGTTTAGAGGTTTAGAGGGTTCATGGGTTTTGATTGCTCGGTGTATTGGTTTACAAGGTTAGGAGTTTTAGAAGGTTATGGGTTTAGAGGATTTGATGTTTAGCGGATTAGGGGTTTATAAGGTGAGGGGTTTAGTGGGTTAGGGTTTTACAGGTTTAGGGGTTTAGACGGTTTGGGGTTTATAAGGTTAAGGGTTTAGGCAGTTAAGAGTGTTGGGGGTTTATGGGTTGCGGTTTTATAGGGTGAGGTGTTTAGACGGTTGGGGTCTTAAGGGGAAAGTCCTTCAGAGGATTGGGTGTTTAGAGGGTTAGAGTTTAGAACGTTTTGAGTTTAGAGGGTTTAGAGAGTTACGTGTTTAGAGGTTTATGGGTTTTAGAGGGTTAGGGGTTTAGAGAGTTACGTGTTTAGAGGTTTATGGGTTTCGATTGTTGGAGGTTGAATGGTTTAGATGGTTAGGAGTTGAGGAGGTTATAAGGGTATGTGTTTAGGGGTTTAAAGGTATCGGGGTTTCAAGGGTTAGGGATTTACAGTGTTAGGGGTTTAGTGGTTTGAGAGTTGAGGGTTTAACACGTAGACTTTCACAACTAATATTGTCCATAATAAAGTTTTTTTGGGTTAGTCTCCAACACTAAATGGCACTTTTTGTTGATGTGACAAAGTTTACTAATTGGCTGTTTCGGGTGGTGGTTGGTTTAACGACACATTTATATTTACATAATCTAACAAAAAAAACCTTTATGGGTTTAGAGGGTTACGGGTGTAGTGGATTATGTGTTTAGAGGGTTAGCATTTTAGGGGCATAGGTGTTTTAAGGGTTAGGCGTCTAGAGGGTTCGTTCGTTAGAGGGTTGTGGTTTAAATGTGTTGGGATTAGGTTACGGATTTAGGGTTTTAAAACGTTTGGGTTTTGAGAATTAGGGTTTTAGAGGTTGAGAATTTAGGAGGTTATGAGTTCAGAGGTTAGGGGTCTAGAGGTTTAGTTCTTTAGAGGGTTATGGTTTAAATTGGTTGGTATTTAGAATGTTAGGGATTTAGGGTTTTAGAAGGTTAGGGTTTCAAGGTTTAGAGGTTTAGGGATTCAGATGGTTTGGTTTTTATTGGCTTAGACGGTTAGGGTTAAAAGAATACGGGGTTTAGAGAGTGAGGGTTTTGGTGGGTTAGGATTTGAAGGGTAAAGGGGTTGAGGGTTAGGGGTATAGGAATTTAGAGGGTTAGGGGTTGAGATGGTTAGGGTTTTGGGGGTTTAGAGGTTAAGCTTTTAGAGGGCGAGGGGTTTAAATATTAGGGTTGTAAGAGTAAAGGGGTTGAGAGGGTTAGCGGTTCAGATGGTTATGGATTTAGATAGTTAGGGGTTTAGAGGGTTTTAATTGTTCGAGGTTTAGTGGTTAAGGTCTCTGTGCGAGTCCAACATGTTTGTATGAGTCTATGGTAAGATAAAAAGAGTTCAATTTAATTTGTATATTTCGAAACAATTTGTTTACCTTTCCTGTGATGTTTTTGTATTGTATTTTTGTTGTTATTTTCTGACCCACCCGATTGGACGTCTGTGAAAACAGATCGTTATAGCTCATCAGATTCATCCAGTATAAATAAATATTAAAATTAAAATTCTATTGACCTCTGTGCGAATCTATGGATTTCTGTGTGAGTTTTTGGGCCTTTGAGTGTATGGATCTCTGTGTGAGGCTATGGGTCTCTGTGCATGTCTATCGGTCTCTGTGAGTATGGGGTCGCTGTGTGAGTCTGAGTGTCTGTAGTAATGTATGGGTCTCTGTTGGAGTCTACGGGTTTCTGGGTATGGTTGTTTGTGCGAGTCTTACATGCACAAATTTAACTTAAAATGGCCATTGAGGGTTGCGGAATCCAAGTTGAATATTAAGTTCCCTGCAGTGCAAGCCAGCTCTCTAGTCGTGTCATCAAACAGCCCCTTTAATTCTTTATAATAATAAAATAGACTTACTCCAGAAAATCCACACTGAGTCACAGTCGGGTCATGAATATTTTTTTTTATGTTTTCGACGAATGAATGATGAGTTCTTACACAAGTGGGGAAAACCGGAGCACCTGGAGAAAACCCACGCTTACGAGGGGCAGCACTTTAAACCGTACAGGCAAAGATGGCGATTATCCCACTTTCTGTACTGGCACCTCGAAGCGCACGGGAAGGGGGTTTCACAACATTCACTGTGTGATCCACTCACCCTTGCTGCCTTCCACTGCTGGATTACAGGCTTGCAACACCACCGCCTGGCGAATAATAGTAATAATTAAAAGTTTTATAGCATGCACAAGAACGACTCGGAGGCAGGAGGAACCACAGCCGTGCAGGAAGGAAGCCACGTGGTGAGCCAGTACCAACAATTGTCCAAGCTCTGCGGTCCTCTATGGAGGCATTATGCGCTAATTAATGACGAGTGTTTATGCCAGTGGGGGAAACCGGAGTACCCGGAGAAAACCCATGCGTGTGAGGGTGAAACACTCTATCCCTGTACAGGTGAAGATGGCGATTAGTCCACTTGCTCTACTGCCTTCTCCTGGCGAGTCAGGTTATGGCACCTCGACGCCCACGGGAAAGGGATTTGCCAACATCATTGTGCGGTGATTCACCAACCCTCGCTACCTTCCACAGTGCTGGATTAGAGACGTACACTACCAACACAGGCGAATGATAACAATAATAATAACTTTCTACTTCTAACTACTAACTCTCTCACTTCCTCACCAACCTACCAACACACCAGCGACGTGCGGTCAGGAGAGGCAGAGCCTCACCTGTCATACTCCAATGACAATAGTTGTTACGAAAAGTTAAAAAAAGAGAATAATAAAATTAAAATTAAAATTTTTCCACTGATCTGTGTTATAAATGTCATTTCTGTACGATTCCAATCATTTTTATAGTCAAAATCGCCAAATTTGCGGAGCTCCGCTGCAAATACAGGAAGAGACGAGAGGTGAGGCAGCAAGGAGCTCAACCTCCCCTGATTACGCAACCTCTCAGTAACTGGATGGAGCGCGGGCAATAAGCGCGTGCCTGTTACTATCACAGTATGTCACCAATGTAATGTTTGTAGACCCCTTCATTTCATGTCCTCGCCTTCCATACTCCAGGTAACTTATTTCACGTATGTGTATTAAGATATTTAGGCTCTAGATTTGAAGCTTTCGTGACTGCAAAGATTCATACTCTTAGTTCTTTCGGTAAAGTCACGTGGGTAAAATTAATAAAAATAAAACAATCAGACGCCATCCAGACATCCACCCTGCGTCCTTCCCTATGGAAGAGGTATATGGATGACACTTTCGTCATTTGGCCCCATGGCCTCCCAGCATTGAACCACTTCTTGGACCACATCAATTCCAGACATCCATCGATCAGATTCACCATGGAAGTGGAAAAAGATGGCAAACTACCATTCGTAGATATTCTGTTTGAGAGGAGACCTGACGGATCCTTGGGACATTCTGTTTACAGGAAAGGCACCCACACAGATTCCTACTTGAAACCGGATTCTCACCACCACCCATCTCAAAAGAATTCTCTCATCAAAACGCTATACCACAGAGCTCATGGCATTTCTGACCAACACCACCTGGCCAGTGAATTGATACATGTACATCGAGCCCTCAGGATGAACGGATACTCTGAACGCACCATCCGCCAAGCTGTTTCTCCCACCATACAGAAACAGCCACTTGAAACTTCGATCAAAACTGTCACGTTACCATACATAGCAGGCGTGACCAAAAAGATCTCCAAAATTCTAAACAAACATAAGATCCAAGTCCGATTCAGTACAATACATAAAATCCGTGATCTAATTCCATCTGTGAAGGATGTCATCCCTGACTTGCAATACCCTGGAGTCTATAAACTGAGTTGCAGCTGTGGTGACTGTTACATTGGGGAAACGAAACGTCATGTCTCTGATGGTGTCCGCGAGCACAAATCAGATTTGAAACACGGCAAAATTGAGTCGTCCGCCATTGCCGATCATTGCTACAACTCGGTGGGCTCTCATGAGATTGTTTTCTCCGAGACTAAAGTGCTCTGCAAGCCTTCTGGCTACCATCAAAGGTTTGTACACGAAGCCATTCAGATATACAAACACAGACATAATTTCAACCGTGATGATGGGTACAAACTTAGTAATCATTGGAAAGATGTTATCAACCATGCAAAAAAGATTTAATTACACATTTTTGGACCATCTTATCTGACAGGCACTATTTTACTTCACCGAGTGTTAACATCCCTCACGTTTAACAGTACTCTTTATTGTCAGCCAACACTGGTATAAACATGGGCATTTCCGCTCCTTTTCTATTATGTACATCCACAGTTACTTGCGCAACACGTCCCTGACCACGAGTCCATTCATCCCACAGTGACTTGCGCACAAACAGCATAACCAAGAGCGGCTTAATCGTATCTAATTCAGTTACCCACCCAGCAGTATAACAAAAGCAGTAATTGACCACTTCACAACTCTTCCTCCCCCGCTGCCCTTCCTGGCTCCTCCCCCCTTAACCACTATATAAGGTACAGATATTTTGCTGTGACGGTTTCACCTGAAGACGGAAGCTTGTGTTGCCTCCGAAACGTCGTGATTTTTATTGTTTTATTTTTATTAATTTTACCCACGTGACTTTACCGAAAGAACTAAGAGTATATATATTTAGGCTCGCTGGTCTCGACATGAAACTGCAATAAAAAAGCACCAGGGGAGGCAGCCATCACATTTGCCTCACTGAGGGGGATGCGTCTAACACGCCCCCCTCCGTGAGGCCACGTCCCCCTCAGTGTGTGAATCTGGCTCTGACACAAGCCAGTGCCTCCCCAGCCATTGACCTCACCACACGTCACTGCAACCCACCCACCTATCTACTCACTCAACCACCCACCCAGTCGATCATCCACCCACTAACACTCACCCACCCAACAACTCACTAACCCACCCAGCACTCACTCACCGAGCCAGTCACTCTCTAACCCACCAACTCACTTTTAAACTGACTCTCTCAACTACAACTCACCCAGTTACTAACCCACTCACTCAATTTATTACCCACCCACTACCCACGTAACCTCCTACCCACACACTAACTCATCCACAAACCCACTCACCCCCTCACTCATCTATCCACTCACATACTCACCCAGCCACTTACCTACTCACCCAGTCACATACACATCCACTCACCATGCCACCCACTCAATTTCTAACCCACCCACTCGCCCAACCACTCCCTCAGCAACTCACCCACTAACCACGTAATTATTCACCCACCCACCCATCACTCAACCACCCAATAATTCAACCACCAAAACATTCCACCACCCACTAACTCAACCACCCACTACCACCCACTAACTCAACCACCGAGCCACTCACACTCACCCACTCACCCACCCACCCACGCACTAACCCGCCCACTCACCAATACACTAAACTAAATCTAAATTGTGGTTATTTTACCAGGTAAGGCCGACAGAGCTAAACATCTTTTTCAGAAATGACCTGGTTAAAAATTATAGGTCAACGAAGTGGCTTATAACATGTATTGCAGCCAAATCATATAAATGCTTGTTGATTTTAAATGTGGAGGGAAATATACAGGTGTCAGGGTCGGGATCAAACCCACAACGTTCTGCATACCAGGCGAAGTAGTTAACATCTCGCCACCGTGGTGCCCCACTGTCTGACTCTCCCACCCACTAACCCACACACTCACCCACTCACTCAATCACCCACTCACTCACTCAACTACTGAGCCATTCATACACTGACCCACTCACTAAGCCACCCACTCAATCTCTAACTCACACTCATGCACCCAGCCACTCACTCACTCAGCGACTCACCTACGACGCATCAACCCATCCACTCACTCATCCACCCACGCACCCACCCACTCACGCACGCACCCACTCATCCACACAATAAACTAATATTTAATTGTTTTTCATTTTACTGGGTAAGGCCCTGAGCTATAGATCTTTGTCGGAAGCCACCTCAGCACAAATGACAGTTCAAAAAAGTGGTTTTTCACGTAGAATGTTATTGCAACCAAATTATATAAATGCATGTTCAAATGTGGAGGGACAACCTGGAGAAAATTCCACGCGACCACGGGGAGAACATAGAAACTCTAATATCCAAGCGGAAGGGCTGGGATAAAATCCACAACCTCCTGTATACTAGGCGAGGTAGTTAACATCTCGGCACCATGGTGCCTCACTCTCCGACTCACCCACCCACTAACACACGAACTCTCCTCCCATATTCACACACCCATCTACCCAAAAACTCAACCACCCACACAACAATCTACTCACCCACCCACTCACTTATTCACCCACCCACTAAACCATGCACCTGTCCACTCACCTATTCATCCACCCACTCACACACCCATTAAGCAACCCACCCACCCACTCAATCTCTAACCGACTCACTCACCCAGCCACGCAATCTCGAACCCACCAATTCACTAATCCTCTCACCAACTCACCAACCCACGTCTCACCCACTCCCACTCATGCGCTCACCCACCCACTCACTCACCTCAACCATTCACCCACCCACCCGCCCACTCGCCCACCCACCCGCCCACTCGCCCACTCGCCCGTCTATTCACTCCCAAACAACACACCCACGGCTTACCCTATCACCCACAATCTCTAACACACTCACTCACCTACTTCCTCAATCACTGACCCACACTCACAGACCCACCCAGTTAATCACCCACTCTATGTGTAGTCCTTACCTCTTCTGGTAATGTGAGATATTCTTTTACCAGGTAAGGCCCACTGAGCTATAAAGATTGTTTTCAGAAGCATCCTCGCCACAAATGATAGTTCAACAAAGTCGCTGTATACATTTATTGCAACCAATTCCTCTTATTACATGTTTCTAAATGTGGAGTGAAATATACAGGCGTCAGGGTCGGGATCGAACCCACAACATTCTGTATAGTAGGCGAGGTAGTTAACATCTTGCCACCGTGGCGCTCAATTCTTTAACTCACCCACTCAACTACTAAAGCCACCCACTAACCGACTCACAAACCCACTCACCCTGCCACGCACTCAATTTCTAACCCACTCACTAAACCACTCATCCACGCACCCACCTGCACATGCACTCACTAACTCACTCACCCAACAACCCACCCACCAACTCACCCACCCACTCACTGACCAACTCACGCACCAACCCACCCACTCACACTGTGACCTACTCCATATCTAACCCAACAACTCACTCACCCAGCCCCTCACCTACTAACCTAACCACCCACCAACTCACTCACCCACCTACGCACTCAAATACCCACTCACCTAACTGTAAACTAAATTTTGTTTTTTACAAGGCAAGGCCCACAGAGTTTTAGATTTGAAGCTTTCGTGACTGCAAGGATTCATATTCTTAGGTTTTTTCGGTAAAGTCACGTAGGTAAAAACATTAAATTAATAAAAGTAATAAAAGTAAAATAAAATAAAAATCACGACGTTTCGGAGGCAACACAAACTTCCGTCTTCAGGTGGAACCGTCACAGCCACGACAGCTGTATCAAGTATATGAGAGATTGCAGGAGCTACCACTCCGTTTATATAATGGTTGGAGAGGGGGGAAGGGCCAAGTACAGCACACTTTTTATTCATATGGTAAGGTGAGGCTTAAGAGGGTGAGCCTTTGTTATGGTTTGTGACAACTAAACATGGTGAACATGGTAAACATGGTACACCTGTAATAATTGTCTGTCAAATAATAAATAAGATTGGTCAAATAAGTGTAGTTAAATCTTTTTTGCATGGTTAATCACATCTTTCCAATGATTACTCAGTTTGTAACCATCATCACGGTTTAAATTATGTCTGTGTTTGTATATTTGTATGGCTTCGTGTACAAACCTTTGATGGTAGCCAGGATGTCTGCAGAGAACCTTGGTCTCGGAAAAGACAATTTCATGAGAGCCCACCGAGTTGTAGCAATGATCGGCAACGGCCGAAGAATCAGTTCTGCCGTGTTTCAGATCTGACTTGTGCTCGCGGACACGATCAGAAACATGACGTTTCGTTTCTCCAATGTAGCAATCACAACAAATGCAACTCAATTTGTAGACTCCAGGATACTGTAAGTCAGGAACGACATCCTTCCCAGATGGATCTGATTCCATCTGATTCTATAAAAAAATATATATATATACAAAATAAGATGAATTGAAAATAATAAAAGCAATTTCTTATTTCTTTTATTTTCATTACTATTTTTTTTTTATTTTTTGGTTTTCTATTTACGTGACTTTACCGACAGAACCAAGAATATGAATATTCGTTTAAAGTGTTTGGCTGCTTCTTCTTCTTGGTTCTTTGATGCTGCTAATCCTGCATAATGCACGGGCATACGTAGTACTAATCAGATACCTGCATTTCCCAAAACATATGCTAAATTACTCTTGATATGCAAATTATTTTGTGAAGGCGTCCTTCCCCCCTTCCAACCCAGCTTAAATATACGCTCAAAGCGTGGTGGTGTTTCATTCAGACGCTGTCTCCCCGACAGACCTGGTCTTCACCTGAGGACGGCTGCATGCGTTGTGGCCGAAACGTCGTGAGAATTATTTTATTATGTTTAATTTTTATTATTTTATTATTTCCATTCTACGTGACTTTACCGAAAGAACCAAGAAGATGAATCCCTGCAGTCACGAAAGCTTTAAATCGAGATGTAGAGGTGTTACGTACCGGGGTGTAGCAAGCCATTACGTTGCGGTGTCTACATCAACGTCCGAATACAGCCCCGCCCCTCGGGGGGCAGTTGGCTATATAAGGCGGTGCGTGAGAGAGCTCGAGGCAGTCGTTGGAGCAGAAGAGCCGTTGAAGACTGAAAACCAGCTCGCAAGCCCTGGGACTTCCCTGAGTCGGTCTTCTGCAGGAGTGGAACCGAGCTGTGGGTGAGTGGTGGCTGTGTGAGTCTCTGTATGTGAGTCTCTCCGTGTGAGTCTGTGTGTGTGTGAGTCTGTCTGTGTGGAACGGTCATGGTGGGGGTATTGAGGGGGGGCATGAGGGGTCTCGGGTGGGGGGCAATCAAGTTGTCCTTACATTTGGTCGACATAGCGGCAGCTGAAGAGGCAGTCATATTGTCTACATATTCCCAATCCGATGTGGACATTGTTGCAGTCAAAGATAAGTGTGATTTGTAGAGTGTCTTGTCTAACTGATCTAGTTCGGTGCGCGTAAGTCTGATTTTCTCTGAGATAAGAGCTAAGCTAGTTCTAGACAGAATTCGTTTAGCATTAGAAGAAGTTACAGCAGCAGAGGTTAGTGTAAATGCGATTGGTATTACCTTAGAGTCGCGGCATCTCTTCAGAAAGGTGAGAGACTCGATTAGCTGAGCCTCCTTTGTCTTTGGTGTCCCATACTGGCAGGGGGAGGAGTGGTGGTGTTAATGTTGGTGGTATTAGTGGGGGTGGTGCTTGTGATGGTGGTGGTGTTAGTTTTAGTGATGGTGGTGTTAGTGATTGTGGTTGTTATTAGTGGTGATAGTGGTGGTGTTACTGGTGTTATTGATGGTGGTGTTGGTGGTATTAGTGGCGGTGGTGTTAGTGAGGTGGCAGGATGCCCTGGTGGTCCCCATCTTTAAGAAGGGAGACCGCACAGACTGTAACAACTACAGGGGCATCTCACTCCTCAGTGTGCCGGGAAAGGTCCTGGCAAGGATTATTCAACACCGCCTTGCCAGGCATGCTGAGGAAAGGCAGTTGTTGCTTTTTGTGTTTTTCGTATTGTGGGTGACTGGTGAGGATGTGAGTCTGTGTTGATGATGAGAGTCCGCATTGTGAAGTGACGTGTGTTTAGACGTGGGCGTGTCACGCCCCTTCGACTCTGTGACCTTCGCCTCTGTCTCCCGCTCTCCACGCAGAGACCCGGACCGCGCGAGAGACACCGTGAGCTCTGAGCACCCTAGTCTGCAAGTTGCTACCATGGAGGTACATGTGGCTCTTCGACTTGTGTGGTGAAATATGGGTGGACGTGTGTTCTCCCCTCTGCGTGTGCCTACCTGTGACCTGTATGTGCTTCTCCTTGCCCGCCTGAGTGTGTGTGCGTCTATCAGTGTCTCTCCGAGATCCTGTTGGTGTACATGCCTGTCTACGCGTGAGCATCTACAGCACTGTTATCTATCCACTGATGGATGAACGCCTCGCTCCCTGAGACCCTGCTATCCCTCACATCCTGTGATGGAATAATCCGCTAAGCGCCGGTTTCGTCGCACCATCTCTCTGGCGGCTCTCCTCTCTGATGTGTTCCGTTCCTTGGTTGTCGCTGTTATTATTCTTGACTGTCAGCCATTGTTGTCCATCCTGGCCATGGCTCGTCCTGCCCGAGTCCCACTCACTCCTCAAACCCTAGTGGTGGACCTTTTTGTGTGTGTGTAGATCAGCCGAGCTGGAGAGGCTCGGAGTAACGGCGAGTCTTGCACCACGTGGAGTGCGCTGTCCTCGGCGCGCACCGCCTCCATCCGCAGCAAATCGCCACAAGGCAAGAACAGAAATGAGTGACGTCAAGATGGCCACACTGAATGGTGGGACATCACGACGGTCATGTTTCAAGGGGGACGTGACAGTGACCATGATGCATGGGGGACTTCATGGTGGCCATGTTGCATGGGTGATGTACCGTTCGACTTTTGCCATTCTCTGGTCTCACACCGGCGAGACAAGGTCATAAAGAAGAAGGCTGTCTCTGGTGCAGGCCAGTCAATTTCAAACACAATGCATATATTATCGGAGCATGTTTGTTTGCATATTTTTCCACAAGTACATGTGGTAAATGCAGACGTGATGCCTTGCAAAAGGTATCTATTTGGTGTTTGAACATATTAACACCTGTTTTTGTGCCAGAAAGGGTAAAAGCTATTCTTATTTCATAAAATCCTTGGCATATCTGTGTTATATTTATCTAATTCATTAACCCCGTTGTCAAATCCAAGCAACCTAAGACGTCATCAAAGCTGCATATAGCTGGACATCGAACGAAGATGGTCACTGCATCGCACGTTTTCAGATGTGCTTCGGCAGTCATCTGGAATGTTCTTCCGACATTAGGAAGCCACTGGAGCGATGCTCATTTAAATCTATAATTTTTGCGAACTTTTAGTTTATTGTCCTTCTCCCTCACTTCTGATTAGCAGGGTTGCCGAAGCACGGTGCAAAATAAGTTCAACATACAGACATAACTGGAATTGGCCAAAACATCCAAATCCCCTGCAAATTCCTCAAATTGGGATCACACAGCAGACGTAATGGCAGCAGCGTCACCCCCATTCTCTGTAAATCATCTGCAGGAACCTCCTGAAAAGGAATCTAAACAAATGATCACCGACAGCTGTTGTTGTTATTCTCTTTCCTGCAGCAATCCTGGCTCTCTTTGGCCCTCAAATGACCCACCGGGAGAAGCTGGAGCTTGTCGCCATACAGGAAGTATGGTACTTTGCGCTCCGCAACAGATCCCGGGAACCAAACAACGATGGATACGACGACCACGAACATCATTACATTCCGGTGAGACTCGCCACAAAGCCCCCGCGCCGTGGGAGCGGTCACAGGCGCAGCGGTCGCGAGGTTCGTGGCTTCTTGTCATTGCACCTGAAGTACCAACCAACCAGAGACAGCACACATGCACTCTCCCACACACTTCACAATCAAGTTTATTTCCCAAGTTAAGCCCATTGAGCTAATGAGCTTTTTTAAGGGTGTCTCAGCCAGCAGACATCAGAGCATTCCACAATTACAGATTTAAGAAAACCAAACACTTAATAAAACAATTATTTCGTAAAATAATGCTCACACTTCTCACATGTTGTGATTTTCAAAATATAGTCAGTCTAAATGATTGTAATTTGGTGCAGGTCCAGCATGAGCACCTCCACTACCGCTATGAGGTGCTGAAGAAGATTGGGGAAGGAGGTCAAGGCCAGGTGATCGGGTGCCTTGACCACATGAGGAACACCCTGGTGGCCGTGAAGATCTTGGTATCACCATTGAGGTAAGAATTCAGAGCGGTGTTGTCACAAGGACGACGTTGTTGTTCAGTCCTTTGCTGTGGGCGGTCGTGTGATGAGGTGGTGACAACTCGTGCCTCACAGAGGGTCCCCGGTTCGACTCCTGACTCGGGTGCCCTCCTGTGTGGAGTTTGTATGTTCTCCCCCTGTTCTGGATCAGTTCACTATTACATTACATTAATTATTCATTTCACCTGGTAGATGCATTCCTGAAAAGTGCCGCGTTAAGGGAAAGCACATTAAGCAAACATAATATCCCCATATATAATGTAACGATAAAGTTTTGCAAGATATAATACACGCACACAGTGATATGAAGAGACCAATAATGGAGGGTATGCTGTCACGTCACGTTATCATTCCGCATTCCGCCTACTGTATCATACCGCTCAGCCGTGCAGTTTCATAGCGGGCACATTCCACGTTATAATGGGCGCTTTCCTGCATTAGAACAGATGCATTCTGGATTATAATGGGTGCGGTCCGCGTTATAACGGGAGCCTTCCACGTTATAATGGGCACGTTCCACGCTATAAAAGTCACGTTCCACGCTTTAATGAGGTTGTCCCATGTCATAACGGGCACGTTCTGTGTTATAACATGTGCGTTCTGCGTTATAGCAGCTACATCATGGGACCTCCTTTGCCAGTACCAAAAATATACTGGCAAAGGAGGTCCCATGATGTAGCTGCTCACCCCGAGCTCTCATTTGTCTGATAGTGCTTGTCTTTGTGCTGTACGCCTTTTGGCATCCTCTGGTTTCACACCGTTATGAGACTAGACTCAACAGAAAGCTGTCTGGTGTGGACCAATCAGTTTAAAAGACAATGCATATATTATCAGAGTATGTTTTTTGTTTGCATACTGACCACAAGTATTGTGGTTAATTCAGACATGATTCCTTGTGTAGTAAGTTCGAGGAGACGAGGTCGGAGTTAAGGCACACTCTGTTTATTAACTCAGTGACAGGCACAATCGTTGAAGGGGTAACGGCCCCTTCACCCGTACTATGGGAAACCCACCCTAGTACTAAGCCCTCTGTCCTGCTCCCCAGTCCTCCTCTAGTGGGCTACGGGAGGCTGACTGATCTGGCCCTGGCAAGCACAGATCTCGGCACCAGCTAAGCCGGCCTTGCCCTGACAAGGGCAGAGGTCCGGGAGCTCTTGGTCCGCACCGCTGGCTTACCCAGCTCGGCCCTGACAAGGGCAGCGAGACAGGGGAGTCCCAGGGCCTAATCTCCGAGTCTTCGATCTTCACTGGTCAGCTTCGTGTCGAACTCCTCTAGCTCTCTGGCTCCCCGCCTTTTATAGGAATCCCCTCAGAGGGCCGGGGGCGTGGGGGATAACGGATGCGGACGTCGGTGTGACCACCCGTGTGTGTGAGTGTTTCTCGTCCGCCGTTTCTCCCGTAATAACCCCTACACTTGTAAAATGTTTCAGTGTTTTGTTACATCTTAACACCTGTTTTGTTGCCAGGAAAAAGGGGAAAATCTATTCTCATATTTTGGTATTGGCAAAGGAGGTCCCATGATGTTCCACGTTATAATGCCTTGCTTTGTGAGAGCCACATTCAGTCACGAATCAGCTATGGCTCAGTCTCTAAAACTCAGGCTCAGCTCCAGCTCAGCCGTGGTTTGGCTCAGGCTTGAGCCACTCAGCTGCTGATAAAGATACACGAGTGGCTCAGCCGTGGCTTGGCTCAGCTCCTGGAAATCCTGAGTGTGGCTGGGGCCATGCTCGGAGTCGGCTCAATTCACACATTAGGGAATCACTACGTTAAGGCAGCACCCCAAACCCCCTCTATCCCTTGCTTATTTTATCCTCTTCCCTATCCTTTCTGGAACCTTCCATGAGCGCGCTACTGGAACTCAAAATGACATTACACTTGGGGAAGGTATAATTATTTAATTCTGAATATAATTTGTTTCTGGTCATTTCATAAGCAAGTCTAAGTCAAGATTCATTTGTGGATTTTCTCTGCACAGCTCAAAGCGTGATAAATCTCAGAGAATGGAGATCAAGATGGCTCTGGAACTTCAGGGCGAGGGCAGTGATGAGGACTACAACGTCGTCAAAGTCCTGAACCATTTTGACTTCAGAGGACACCACTGCATTGTCCTGGAGCTGTTGAAGTACGTACCATGTGTTCCCACCGCCCCCCCCCCCCCCCCCTGGCATGGTTAACTTCATTAGCTAAACAAAAACTATTTTATTTAGCAGGTAAAGCCCACTGCCCTATTAGTTATTTTCACAAGCGGCCTGGCTACAAATGATAGCTCAAAAAAGTGGCTGATGTGGAAATGTATGGCAGCCAAACACTCTAAACACATGTTTCTAAATGTGGAGGGAAAAACCAGAGGACCCGGAGAAGAATCCACGTGACCAGGGGGAGAACATGCAAACTCAGAATATAGATGCGTCGGGGTCAGGATCAAAGCCCCGATCTCTTCCACACCAGGGGGGGTGATAACATCACACCACCGGGGCTAGATGTTACTTTTGGGATTCCCGTGCCAACCTCGCATTGCGATACTGTGGACCTGGCATGTGCCCCAGGTGCACTAGAGGCCACTCCTCTTTTCTCAATCAGCGCCGCCCACTTTTATATAGCCACGCCTCCACTCAATCAGCAGGTTGGCTGCAGCGCAGTGGTGACGCTTGTGCCCCTCGGTGAAAATCCCTGAGTTTGATTCTCAACACGGACGCCTTTCTGCGTGGAGTTTGTATCTCCTAATAGATAGCTCCACCACCCGGAAACAGAGCCAATGAAAGCAAGTGGTCAGAAGTGCTAGCTTATTCGGTTTATCAGCAAACCAATGACCTAAACCCACACGGAGCTATGACTCATATTAGTCGTGAATGTGCAAATAAAATATTAATATTGTCGTTATCATAATCCACGCAGTATTGCAGGGTATGACACTGACACTGCGTCGTTGTTGTAATTGTTGTTGTTGCTTCTGCCTCTTTCACAGGGAGAGCCTCCATGATGTGATTAAGGAAGCGGGGCTCCGGCAATTGCACATGGGGATGGTGAAAACTTACACCAGGGGCATCCTCAAGTTCCTTTGCCACACCAAGGCCAGGAGCATCATCCATGCGGACATCAAGCCAGTGAGTGGACACAGCATTCAGCGCGACTTTGTTCCGGAGTTGTGTCATTATTGGGGACTCGGACCATAGAGAAAACCGCCCACGTTGGTCACAGGGTCGATGTGTTAGCTCTGTCCATCTATCTGGAAGGAGACAGGGTCACGTTACCTCTGGTGATGATCCGGTATGAATTAAACTGTCGTGTAGAGTCGTGTCGCTATTGGGGGACTCACCACAGAGAAAACCAACAATGTAGATCACAGCGTTGCCACAAACTTTGGGAAACACAAACCGGAGCCGAAAAGAATGATTTTCAAAACGTGCCAAACACGCGTTTCAACTGACAGGTGCCCATTGTCGGCTTCCATGCTGTGAATGGAAAACTTCCCAAATCGTCACTAAATCCGTGTGCCCTCGAGTGTGGTTTTTGGTTCGTAACTCGTTAACGGGCAGCTGTGAGCAACTAGGATAAGTTGTCTATAGAGCCGCACCCTTTTACTTAGATGGTGCTTCAGAGAGCTTTAAATGTGAGCCTTGACGAACATCGCTCGTCTTGACGCATTTGAAAGGGGCACCCCCAATGGCAGCTGTCAGAAAACAGGGAATGTTGCACTTGACTAAAGGTTGACGACGGCACTACGCCTCACCTAGTTCCCCTGTTTAGTATGTACTGTGGTACGTGATTGATCCACTGCTGGCTGAATGCTATTGGCGTAACCTTCGAGTGTCAATTCCTTCTGCCTCTCTTCCTTTAGGAAAATGTTCTAATCAAGGACACCGTGACTGGCACCATCAGGGTCACGGACTTTGGCACCAGCTTTTTTGTGAAAAGTCAACGTGAGTAACCTCACCTGGGTGTGAGTTTCTGCGTGTGGGTGTGTCTGTGTACCAGTGTGTGTGTGCAAGTCTCTTAGTGTCTGTACATGTGACAGTGTGTGATAACGATGCTGTTCATGACATAGTGAGTACACACATACATACATATTTGTTGTTGTTGTGATTGTTGTGCAGCTCTGCATGTTGGTGGGACCCTGCCATTCCAATCTCCGGAGGTATTGCTGGGCTACAGATTAACCTGTGCAGTGGACATGTGGGCACTGGGCTGCACGGTGGCGGAGTTGGTGACCGGCAGGGAATTATTCCAGTCGGACAGCCGCGACGACCACCTCCCGTGCTGCATAGAGGTATTTCCAACTGGGCGTTCATCCACTCGTGATTCCCCCCTCCTTCCTTGAAGTTGTAGGCTCTGGGAGAAGTAGGAGAGGGGGGGGGCGATTGGGTACTTGGTGACCTGGCGAATGGCAGCCATCGTATGTTGTATGTGTGTACACGTGTGTCTTGTACGTGTGGGGGAAGCAGTGGTGCAGCGGTTCGCATGCTCAGCTACAAACCCGGTAATGCGAGTTTGATTCCAAATCACGGCCAACATCAGTGAGGATTATCTGAACCGGTGCTGGGCATCCCCTTGTTCGACTCAGCCTCAAATGAGTACCTGGTGCGGTGTGTACCTGCTTCAATATGGCCGACCATCCCCTCTCTGTGTGTGTCAGTCCTGGCCCTCAACAGGTGCCGCTACTGTTGCTGCTGTTTCTACTCACTACTATAAGCACTTGCCCCTACAGTCTGCTGCGGCTACATGGGTGACCTTTGTCTTTATCTCAACCATGTGCAGATCCTCGGGTTGCCTCCAAGATGTATGATGGATGCAGCTCCTGACGGAATGCACTACTTTGGTGAGTTGAAGGGTGGGGCGAGCAACCGACCGGATTCAGTGTTAGGGTGTGGCCTGGAGCTGTTGGGGTGGCCATGGGGGGGGCCTCTTTGTATTTTCAATTCCTTGGGTGAGTGGGTGGGTGGGTAAATGGGTGTGTGGGAGAGTGGGTGGGTGGGTAAGTGGGTAGGTGGGCAAAGTGGTGGTTGGTGACTGTGTCTCTCCTGCTGTGCATGTCTCCTGCAGATCGTGTGGGCATGATGTTCTGCCCAGTCAAGAGAAGGGTGCCAGGGAGCTTGTCACTTCACGGGGCACTCAATAGCCAAGACCTGGAGTTTGTTGAATTCGTCAGCTCCTGCCTGCGGTAAGAATCATCCCCCTCCCCCCTCCCCATGAGGATTTCCCCCACCAAGGTGATCAACGATCGCTCTCCTCCGATCAGTGGCGGATTGTCAATAGAGGGCGCTGGGGCGCCGCCCCCATCAAGATTCAAGAAATATACATATACAAAAATTATATAAAAATACATAAATAAAATATTGTTTTCATACGATGTGCCGGCTGGTAGTAAGAAAAGCATCAGCATTTAATAAAAACTGGCTTTAATCGGTCAACTATTTTCTATGTTTTTCAATGTGTTTCATGCGGGACGCCGGACAAATGGATGTCTATGTGAGACTTTACATTTTCGGACAGCATGTGACCTGAAGCTGGTCTCTAATTGGTTTCTTAAAGATTCTCCTCAGGGTGCAAGTCGTTGCGTCCCTGGCCAATCAGAATTGGATACATGTTATTTTATCTAATCTGATTGGTTCTCGTCACCTGTCATTCAACTTTACGCTCTGGGCCACTACTGCGAGTGCGCAGGCGACACCACTTCGACACTTGCTAGGCTGATCAAATTTTTTGTGTAAACAATGGCAGCAGTTCATCCAAATTCTGTAATTTATTTACAAAAAAATCCTTTCACAAGGCTTTCGCTGGAAGAAATAAAAAAGATAAAGGATCTCGGACCGGACCAACCCGATTTACAAATCCAGCAGCAGGCCAGTGACAGAGAACGAAGCTACACACGAAGCTTCACCCGCGCTTGTTATGAGAAACGGAGGTGGCTGGCTGGATGTGATGTTAGCAATTCTCTTTTTTCTTTTCCCTGTCTTTTATTTCAAAGTGTCGGCACTGAAGTTTTGTGGACAACGACGGGGGTAAGAGACCTCAAACATCTCTCTGACAAATGCAAACGTCATGAAAGTAGCCGCAGCCATATTGATAATAGCATGAAACTAACGTTTTTGGGCAGAGTTAGCATTGCTGAACAACTAGATGAAGGCTACAGGATTGGCATTAGAAGGCACAACGAAGAGGTGACAAAAAATCGACACATACTGTCCAGGATAATAGACTGTGTGAAATTTTGTGGAGCATTTGAGTTGGCGTTACGTGGCCATGATGAGAGTGAGAGCTCAGATAACCCCGGTATATTTCGCGGGTTGGTGGACTTTGTTGCCTCTCTTGATGGAGCATTGAAAGAGCACCTTGACAGTGCTACTGTATTTAAGGGAACGTCGAAAACTATACAGAACGAGCTACTGGACTGTATGTTGTCTGTTACAAGAGAAGAAATAATCAAAGAAGTCCAGACAAGTAGTTTTTTATCAATCCAGGCAGATGAAACAACAGATATTGCCACACAGTCCCAACTTGTGCTTGTGCTGCGCTACATCGACGACAAAAACAACGTGCAGGAAAGCTTTTTTGAGTTCATCCCTCTGCAGTCAGCTACAGCTGAGTCCATTGCTACTGCACTAAAAGAGCGTCTTGCTTCTATCCTTCCTAAGGATCAGAAAAGTAAGCTCATCTGCCAGGCATATGATGGGGCCAGCGTGATGAGGGGTGTGTTGTATATGTTGGGTGTGAAAATTTTGATGTGTTGTATGCGTGCGTGGGTGAAATTATTATGTTGTATATGTGGGTTATGAATATTCAGTGAAAATAATAATAATCAATCGAAATTTGGCCAAAGGTGTAATTATCCGGAAATACTTTAATCCATGTAATTACGCACATTTAATTATGCCAATTCGAGAGGTAATTGTAGTAATTATGCGAGTGGGTGTAATTATGATAATGCAAGTCGTTATGATAACCAGACCCCGCCTCGGTGACGAGGGTGGGTTATCGATCGGAATAAGGCAATTAATCGTATGCAGTTATGCAGGTGTGGTGTAAGTATACAAGATTAACTTAGATTAACTCGGCCTCGTTGTCTAGGTTCGTCTCATTCTCGCTTATTTAGGTCCCCGGTTCGCCCCGTTATCGCTTTAACATTTACTGAGTATGTGTTAGTGTGTTTATTAAGGTCACCAAGTTCAGATCTCAACGCAGAAGCAGATCTTATGCATAGACTTCAGGAAAGAATCACACAACCACTTCTGTATTAATCAATTTATTACTAATTCAACTTCGACTATGATATAGTATGCGAACTCTCAATCCCGGAACGTCAACACGGCATCAATACAGTATCATCAATGATTGTCTGATTTCACTTGACAACGGCACATGGATCCCGCGTAACGCGATGGTTGTTAGTGGGAGAGAGTCGTTAAAACATGCAAATACTATGCTAAGAAAATCTTAACGTTAATGAATGAAAGATACTTGAAAGATTATACGGCGATAAAACACAATCAAAACAGTTATTATTCTTAAAGGCACCAATCTCAACAGATACATCGCAGGTTATCTGACAACAGAGTGGCTCGGCGGAAGGAGGTGCCAAGAATCAATTCGTATTGATGGATCTGTTGGGAATTTATGCGATTAAGAGTACAGTCCACTAAATATTAAAGATAATACTCTTACAAATGACGGATGGCCATCACTCGGTCTCGAGTTTTTCTTCACAGCCACGGATGGCTTATGGGTTCGAGTGGGTTTGAGTGGTAAGAGTTGTCTTCAATAGTCAGTGTTCGGAGTCGGTTCTTTATGTCAAACAACGCCTGGTGGTCGTGTGGTGAGGGGGCGGTGCGCGTCATACGTATTAGTCGCTCCTCTGTCGCCGTGGGGAATTGGTTGGATGCCTGTTGATACGCTGTCGTAGTTCGGAACCCGGTCGGTAGGTGGCGCCCGCAGCTCGCTCGCAGCGCACCGTCGTCCTCTCGTCACCAGACCGCGACCCTGGCTGCCAGCAGGGGCTTCTGACGCGGCAGGTTGAGCTGTCAAGCGGGTCTTGCCCGCCTGCAGAGGAGACGGGGAGCTGCTTGAGTCGAGCCCCGAGAGCCAGCTGAACTCGGCTGAGTCCCAGAAGCTGAAGAGTCGAGCCGACCCGTTAGTCGCAGCTCGGCTGGTGAGTTCGACCCTCTTGGTCGAACTCGGCTGATGAGTCGAGCCGACCCTTCCGGTCGAGCTCGCTCATGAGTCGACCCGTTGGTCGCCCTCGTGATGAGTTGACTCTCCTGGTCCAACTGGTTTCCAATGCTCAGAGTCCTTTCTTTTATGCCGAAAAATCCCTTTGGGTCCTGCCCACAAGGCGGGGTTTCTTTTGATTTATTGTGTCAGGATCTGTCCGTGTGTAGGTGTGTTCATGTGTGTGTCCGTACGTCCGTGTGTCCTTGTGTGCATCACCCACGATATATCCCGTGGTCATATTCCCTCCATAAAATCCACGAGCAAACAATCAGGTGTTACAAATTGCCTCGAGGTCGTCTCTCTGTCTGGGTGCGATTCATCCCTTGTTTGGCCTTCTTCATGAACCAAAACACAGACGTTACAAATCGTCTCATAGGCGTCTTTGTCCGTGTTGCACGACCTGGAGGGAGGGGCACACTCCCTCCGATCCTCACAGCACACAAAGACATGGTTAAAAGTTTTAAATTAACATTTGTCCCTTACCATTTCCCAGTTATGATTCTGTATGTAGCCTAAGGTGTGTCGTTTCCCATCGTGGTGCTTGACTCAAGTGGCGGTGCCTCCCCGAGCACATACACACTCCCATCCCGCGCTGCGGGGATACAAAGACGGCCGGGATCTCCCTTTCTCTCCGACCCTGGATTTAACATTGCTCTTTTATTATGTATTTATTCGACCTGGTGGTGATTTATCCCGTTATGCTTCGGGTCGAGTTGTATCAATAACTTTAGCCTACCCTGTTGTTAAACTCCGACTTTAACGTTATTTTAATAGCAATACAGAATAATTGAGCTTTTCGACTTAACTAGGCAAACACGAACTTTTGGTAACCCCCCCCCCGCAGCCTCGCTGTTCAGCTGAGCCTGCAGCCTTGAGAGAGAGAGCAACACCCTTATTTTCGCCTCACTGTGGTCATCCAACCTTCTGCTCTGGGAGTGTGATTAATTTCAGGACAAGGCCCCCTCACGTTCAGACGTGCAGTGGTTGTTAATCAGCCCCCTCTCCTGTATACACAACCTTGAGCTGAGTTTATCTTGGCTTTTTCAGCTGCAGAGAACAAGGCGTGTTCCTCCTCCCTGTGTGCACGTGTTCCAATTAGCTCGAAATCCCTAACACACAATCAGTGATGACCCCCCCGGCCTTCTGTGGCCGTGATCCAGACAAAGGCGCCTCTGCTCCTTTCATTGCCCAATTATTTGCCCATGTGCTGAGGTCATAGATGGTTGGGCTTTTTGCTTTAACTGTCTGGCTGACTCTCCCACTGTCTCTGCCCTTGCACGGGTGACATGCCCGTTTATCAGGCCTTATCTATCCCTGAAGCAAGGTTGCAATTCTGCCATCTTAGCCCTCCTCCCGTTCATTACTACAACACCTGGTGTTTTGCAGTTTGCTGCGCTTTAGTGTTTTCATTCATTATATATCAATGATGGAAGAAGGCTAGAATACAACATTCCGCCCTTTTAAAAATGGCCAGTGGTCAAATGGCCACGGGTTATTTTTAAAAAAATGTATACCCTTCTTCCATCATGAACCATCGATTGTCCTCAAGTTTTGCTGCTATTTCCTTACAACGCGCGCGTACGTGTCACAACTTAACATGGTTATATGTGACAAGAGAGGAAAAAAAAAATTTCTAAAGGAAGGTAAAACGATAAGGAAGGGAGAAATTATTCTATTGACTACGTGTTATAGGAGATATCGTTAAAAATATAGTTTCTACGGTTATTCTTGGGTGGCATCATCAGGCCTTGGCTCCCTTCTAGCTTGGCAAGGTACGTTAGCAGGAGCGTGAGCAGGAGGGCTGCCATTTCCTGGAAAACATGTTACATATTATCGTAGTGTGATATGCCCATTAGTTTAGTTCCCCAGAGATTGGTGTTTTATTCTGAGTTAATTTTTATGTCCTAAGGTTAAGCGTTATTATGTTTTCACTTAAGCTTTCTGGAATTCGTACTCTTTAGTTTTTATTTTTATTTTTTTTGGAAGGTCGTATAGGTAGGAAACATATAATAATAAAAAAGTATTGTTTGTTGGTTAATTATCTTTGTTAAGTTTCTACTTTTCGGTACGGAAAACGTTAAGAAAACGCGAAGTTTCAACCGTTATTTATTCTGCCCTTATCTGTATCTCTAGATGTCTTGGGAGGCTAGTCCATACATCTTTTGTCCATTTGGATGTCCATGACCTCTTTGTGACTGAACTCTCAACACTTTAACCGCCCTCCATGTTTCATGGATTCCTGGTGTTCTTGTGAGGAGAAGTGAGTTGTTTTCATTAATTAATTAAAAAAAGGTATATATATAAATTTAAAAAAATTATTATATTTTTTTTTTAATTGTTCTTAATTAAAAAAAATAGACACAACAATCCGGCCGTTTGAAAATTATCAGGGGTCGATTTGGCCACTGGCGAATTTCCAAACCAAGTAAATGCCCCTTTTTTGTGTTATGCATCTATAGGCCGCCCTCACTCTCGGCGGTTATTCTTACGACGCGCACATAGGTATCACAAACGTAATATGGTTACATTTGAAATAAGCAAAAGAAATAAAACACAACGTTAACATCGGTATCACCAGTTACATGGTTCTCATCCCTCATAACTCCGACGGATATTAATTTTCTTGTTTTTGTTAAATCCTGGGAAACGCTAGGTAGCGGTTTCGAACGCATTTTTGCGTTAATTCCCTCCTGTTACATCCTGGCAATCTTTTTACCAAGTTCCAAGTGTCTGGTTTACCACTTATCACTTTGATCATTCGATCACGGTTTCCGGTTCGTTTTTGTAATTTCCCCTCTCACTCTCTCGCGTCGTGGGAGTGTGGGGTGTAAAATTGTGCTGCACATAATCAGAATTCGCGCACACAACCAACTTCTGTACTCCGTCCTCACTGGCATTCGCTCTCTCTGCGATTACATGCACATTTGCCGAGTCAGTGTGTCGATTTAATTCTGTCCCTCGTAATGTTGCCCTCTTTGCTTTTACGAGTGTGTTGGATTTCAACACCATTCCCGATACGTCATGGACATTCGTCTCCATTTTAGCACTCCGATCCACATAAATTTTGGTTTCCCTTGGATATTTTCCATTCAAAGGCTCATGCCTGCGCTCCTCAGGGCGTGTCCCTGCTGTCGGTTTTTGTACTGTCCGATCACGCTTCAATGCAACCCTGTCCTTGTATTCGATCCGCGCGTCATTTACGGGAGTACTGTCCACGCCTTTGCCCGCCCTGTCACCTGCAGCCTGCCTGTATTTCTCATTGAGTTTCGGGTTTAATACCTCGGCGGGTGGGACGCGTGTTGGCCGCTTGCTCGCGCTCACTGTGGGTAGTTCATCATGTCTTTGGACCGCATTCTGTGTTATTCCTCTATTCCCTCCTGGTATAGCCGGTGGAGGAATTGGTCGGAATTGGATCGATTGTGTTTGACCTCCCATCCCGCGATTACTCTGAATGTTCGCATCCATACCTCCGCGGTCTGTGTAACACCTCCCCGCTAGGTGGTTATCTCGCCATCTCTGTGCGTAATTTGAACCTTGCGTGTCGTGGGATGGGGTGTTGATATGGTTCTGCTCTGAACCTCTCCCCCCTACGATTCTCCTGAATGTTCGGCTTTATGCCGCTCTCATTCTCGTGCCAACCTCTCTCTGGGTTATTTTGCCATGTGTGCGTGTTTGTTTGCTCCGTCCTGCATTGTGGGACTGCTCGGTGATTTTTATTCCTCTCTGAGAGGCTGGGTTCTTTATCCCTCTTCCTGTGTTCTGGATCCGAATTATGATTCTTAGCTCTGTATAACCATGCCATGTACGCCTTGCTCTCTATGCGGCGTAAGGATTCACAACCATTCTCACCCTTTCGGTAATCTCTGGGCTCAAGGATTAAAAAAACATAATTTTGAACATTTTATCTCCTTCGTGGTATTGATTTACATCGCCTGCGTAATACGCTCTTTTAAATTGCACGAGGTAGTCACGTGGATCTTGGTCCATGCCCTGGGTCATCGATTTTACAGCATAAAACCCCTCAGTGAGTGACGAATATTCTCCAAACTTCCGAATCACTGCCAGGCTCAGTTGTTTAAAATCATTTCTAACCTTGTGTGGTAGTGACTTTACCCATGGAATAGAATCTTTATTTAAGCTTCGTTTCAACAAACTCGCTTTTTCATCCCGTCTCATCAACCCTCTAATCATTGCCTCCTCTTCCACTGTCGCGATATGTGTGTGGATATCCATGGACTTACTGTGGGGGTCAAAATCGGGAATTCTGACTAGAGCCTTGTCCATCAATTTAAGGGTTTTACTGTTGAAAAAGTATTCCGAAAGTTGATCGCCGTCAGCGTCATCATCAAACAAGTTATCATCAGGCAATCTGTCACTTTTATCTGTTCTGCGTGGGGCGTGATTAAGCGGTGTGCATTTTCTGTGTGCGTGCCCAGTGCCGTGTCGCTCGTGTTGCCATTTCCCTTCAGTTTTTGCCTCTGCCCTTAGCGGAGCACGTCCTATCAACTTTACTTTAACATTTTGCTTCCCTCTATCTGTGAAGTTGTCAATCTCACATGTTTTTGTTTGCATATGTATCTCTCCATCCCTTCTCTCGAATGAGTGTGATTTAATGTTACTTCCATATTTATTCTGTGGATCCACGTCTGTGAGTTTCGCTGGTGTCGCGAGCCCTGATTTCTCCTCCCTTACGACGGTGTGAGGACATTTTCCCTCGTTTATTAGAGACGATTTCTCTCCTGTTTCCTTCCCGAATTTTCCTTTATTCCACCACCCCTGTCTGTATGCCTGTGTGAGGAGGAATGAGTCCTGTCCTGCCTTCTCTGCAGCTTTTGCATCGTGTTCGCCTTTGTTACATTTTATCCAGTCAATTAGTTTCCCCCGAGGTGTGTTCGTGTTATCGAAACAGCTCCCTCCCCATATGTCTCTCTGACTGTACTGCTTTGTAACAGATTGGTCGGTACGTTTTAATACGAGTTCCCCGTACCCCGTCACCCATTCAAAAATTATTCTTAATCCTATCATCTCAAGTGGCAGGAGTTACTTTGACATTCCTTTTCAGAGTACTTATACACAATTATATCACAGGATGCGTCAGTTCAACTCGAGCAAATAATTTCAGCCCAGCTGTCTTTGTTATACTCTGCTACTCTGGTATTTCCCTTCAGAGCGCGTTTTGTTTTGTTTTACGCCCGTTTACAATCACAAGGCAACGTTAGTTCACACCACTTTGATTAACACAACAGTGATTCGTTCCTGAATTCATGCACAAACTGTCTGCGAGAAATCCCGGACGAGCCCCCATTATGTTGTATATGTTGGGTGTGAAAATTTTGATGTGTTGTATGCGTGCGTGGGTGAAATTATTATGTTGTATATGTGGGTTATGAATATTCAGTGAAAATAATAATAATCAATCGAAATTTGGCCAAAGGTGTAATTATCCGGAAATACTTTAATCCATGTAATTACGCACATTTAATTATGCCAATTCGAGAGGTAATTGTAGTAATTATGCGAGTGGGTGTAATTATGATAATGCAAGTCGTTATGATAACCAGACCCCGCCTCGGTGACGAGGGTGGGTTATCGATCGGAATAAGGCAATTAATCGTATGCAGTTATGCAGGTGTGGTGTAAGTATACAAGATTAACTTAGATTAACTCGGCCTCGTTGTCTAGGTTCGTCTCATTCTCGCTTATTTAGGTCCCCGGTTCGCCCCGTTATCGCTTTAACATTTACTGAGTATGTGTTAGTGTGTTTATTAAGGTCACCAAGTTCAGATCTCAACGCAGAAGCAGATCTTATGCATAGACTTCAGGAAAGAATCACACAACCACTTCTGTATTAATCAATTTATTACTAATTCAACTTCGACTATGATATAGTATGCGAACTCTCAATCCCGGAACGTCAACACGGCATCAATACAGTATCATCAATGATTGTCTGATTTCACTTGACAACGGCACATGGATCCCGCGTAACGCGATGGTTGTTAGTGGGAGAGAGTCGTTAAAACATGCAAATACTATGCTAAGAAAACCTTAACGTTAATGAATGAAAGATACTTGAAAGATTATACGGCGATAAAACACAATCAAAACAGTTATTATTCTTAAAGGCACCAATCTCAACAGATACATCGCAGGTTATCTGACAACAGAGTGGCTCGGCGGAAGGAGGTGCCAAGAATCAATTCGTATTGATGGATCTGTTGGGAATTTATGCGATTAAGAGTACAGTCCACTAAATATTAAAGATAATACTCTTACAAATGACGGATGGCCATCACTCGGTCTCGAGTTTTTCTTCACAGCCACGGATGGCTTATGGGTTCGAGTGGGTTTGAGTGGTAAGAGTTGTCTTCAATAGTCAGTGTTCGGAGTCGGTTCTTTATGTCAAACAACGCCTGGTGGTCGTGTGGTGAGGGGGCGGTGCGCGTCATACGTATTAGTCGCTCCTCTGTCGCCGTGGGGAATTGGTTGGATGCCTGTTGATACGCTGTCGTAGTTCGGAACCCGGTCGGTAGGTGGCGCCCGCAGCTCGCTCGCAGCGCACCGTCGTCCTCTCGTCACCAGACCGCGACCCTGGCTGCCAGCAGGGGCTTCTGACGCGGCAGGTTGAGCTGTCAAGCGGGTCTTGCCCGCCTGCAGAGGAGACGGGGAGCTGCTTGAGTCGAGCCCCGAGAGCCAGCTGAACTCGGCTGAGTCCCAGAAGCTGAAGAGTCGAGCCGACCCGTTAGTCGCAGCTCGGCTGGTGAGTTCGACCCTCTTGGTCGAACTCGGCTGATGAGTCGAGCCGACCCTTCCGGTCGAGCTCGCTCATGAGTCGACCCGTTGGTCGCCCTCGTGATGAGTTGACTCTCCTGGTCCAACTGGTTTCCAATGCTCAGAGTCCTTTCTTTTATGCCGAAAAATCCCTTTGGGTCCTGCCCACAAGGCGGGGTTTCTTTTGATTTATTGTGTCAGGATCTGTCCGTGTGTAGGTGTGTTCATGTGTGTGTCCGTACGTCCGTGTGTCCTTGTGTGCATCACCCACGATATATCCCGTGGTCATATTCCCTCCATAAAATCCACGAGCAAACAATCAGGTGTTACAAATTGCCTCGAGGTCGTCTCTCTGTCTGGGTGCGATTCATCCCTTGTTTGGCCTTCTTCATGAACCAAAACACAGACGTTACAAATCGTCTCATAGGCGTCTTTGTCCGTGTTGCACGACCTGGAGGGAGGGGCACACTCCCTCCGATCCTCACAGCACACAAAGACATGGTTAAAAGTTTTAAATTAACATTTGTCCCTTACCATTTCCCAGTTATGATTCTGTATGTAGCCTAAGGTGTGTCGTTTCCCATCGTGGTGCTTGACTCAAGTGGCGGTGCCTCCCCGAGCACATACACACTCCCATCCCGCGCTGCGGGGATACAAAGACGGCCGGGATCTCCCTTTCTCTCCGACCCTGGATTTAACATCGCTCTTTTATTATGTATTTATTCGACCTGGTGGTGATTTATCCCGTTATGCTTCGGGTCGAGTTGTATCAATAACTTTAGCCTACCCTGTTGTTAAACTCCGACTTTAACGTTATTTTAATAGCAATACAGAATAATTGAGCTTTTCGACTTAACTAGGCAAACACGAACTTTTGGTAACCCCCCCCCCGCAGCCTCGCTGTTCAGCTGAGCCTGCAGCCTTGAGAGAGAGAGCAACACCCTTATTTTCGCCTCACTGTGGTCATCCAACCTTCTGCTCTGGGAGTGTGATTAATTTCAGGACAAGGCCCCCTCACGTTCAGACGTGCAGTGGTTGTTAATCAGCCCCCTCTCCTGTATACACAACCTTGAGCTGAGTTTATCTTGGCTTTTTCAGCTGCAGAGAACAAGGCGTGTTCCTCCTCCCTGTGTGCACGTGTTCCAATTAGCTCGAAATCCCTAACACACAATCAGTGATGACCCCCCCCGGCCTTCTGTGGCCGTGATCCAGACAAAGGCGCCTCTGCTCCTTTCATTGCCCAATTATTTGCCCATGTGCTGAGGTCATAGATGGTTGGGCTTTTTGCTTTAACTGTCTGGCTGACTCTCCCACTGTCTCTGCCCTTGCACGGGTGACATGCCCGTTTATCAGGCCTTATCTATCCCTGAAGCAAGGTTGCAATTCTGCCATCTTAGCCCTCCTCCCGTTCATTACTACAACACCTGGTGTTTTGCAGTTTGCTGCGCTTTAGTGTTTTCATTCATTATATATCAATGATGGAAGAAGGCTAGAATACAACAGGTGCCACTGCAGGTGTTCAGAGAAAAATACAAGATGTGTACCCAAATGCCCACTACATCCACTGCTACGCACATCAGCTCAACCTGATAATGCAACAGGCCACGTCTCACATATCCAAGACGAGAATATTTTTTTCTAACATTGGTGGATTTGCCAGCTTTTTTTCTAAGTCACCCAAGCGGACATGTTTTCTGGATAAAGTGGTTGCCCATAGACTGCCAAGATCCAGCAACATCAGATGGAACTTTCATAGCCGTGCCATTAATACTGTTTTTGAGCACAGAGAGGATCTCATTCACTGTTTTGAGAGCATACAAGACTCAGGTGACTTCGACCCCAATACTGTCAGAGAAGCAGGAGCCCTGGCCATGCTACTGGAGGATGAGGATTTTAAGTTATTTCTGGAACTTTATCACCACATCATGCCACATGTAGACTTCCTCTATGCCAAGCTCCAGAAAAAGAACATTGATTCAGTCCATATCAAAGTGAGCATCCAACAGTTCCAACAAGGAATACAAAAGATCAGGTAACTTTATTCCTGTAATATGATCATTATTTGCTTTCTCTTTCATTTTTAACTCTCTTTATCCTTTGCCAAAATTATAATAAATTATCTTTGTCCTTTGCAGAAACTCTCTCCACTCCATTGGTGAGCAAAGCAGTGGTTCTCGTCCAACAAAGAGGCGCCGGGCGCTCAGTTCGGAAGACCGTGAAAGGATTGCAGCAGAGGTGAGTTTGTTATAGAAATCAGTCAAAATACCTTCTTAGGTTTTTTCGGTAAAGTCACGTAGAAAGTAAAATAAAATAAAAACAAAAATCACGACGTTTCGGAGGCAACACAAGTCTCCGTCATCAGGTGGGACCGTCACAGCCAGATTAGCTGTATCAAGTGAGGCAATGATTCAAGATGTAATCCCTTAAAAGCGAGTTGAGGGGGGAGGGAGAGGGAGGGGGGAGCTCATCAGACTATGGTAGCCAATGAAAGGAACGTATCGGGAGGGAGGGGGGGCGAGGCCAAAAGGGTGGGCGATGGACGTGGAAGCGCTTGTGCGCAAGCGGCCAATTACTGCACACGCCAACACAATGGAGCGATTGTGCGCAAGCGGCCAGCCACTGCACCCGCCAACACAATGGGCAGAGAGGAGGAGGGGGAGGTCTAATACACATGATAGACAAAAGAACGAAAATGATGATGGGTACAAACTTAGGGGGAGCTCATCAGACTATGGTAGCCAATGAATGGAACGTATCGGGAGGGAGGGGGGGGCGGGGGGGGGGGCGAGGCCAAAGGGTGGGCGACGGACGTGGAAGCGCTTGTGCGCAAGCGGCCAATTACTGCACACGCCAACACAATGGAGAGAGAGGGGGAGTGGGGGGTCTGATACACATGATAGACAAAAGAACGAAAATGCCCATGTTTATACCAATGCTGGATGAACAATGAAGAGAGTACTGTTAAAATAACTGGGGATGTTAACACTCGGTAAAGTACAGTAAAATAGTGCCTGTCAGATAAGATGGTCCAAAAAATTTGTGATTAAGTCTTTTTTGCGTGGTTGATAACATCTTTCCAATGATTACTAAGTTTGTACCCATCATCACGGTTGAAATTATGTCTGTGTTTGTATATTTGTATGGCTTCGTGTACAAACCTTTGATGGTAGCCGGGAGGTTTGCAGAGAACCTTGGTCTCGGAAAAGACAATTTCATGAGAGCCCACCGAGTTGTAGCAATGATCGGCCACGGCAGAAGAATCAGTTCTGCCGTGTTTCAGATCTGACTTGTGCTCGCGGACACTCTCCCTCCCCCCTCAACTCGCTTTTAAGGGATTACATCTTGAATCATTGCCTCACTTGATACAGCTAATCTGGCTGTGACGGTCCCACCTGATGACGGAGACTTGTGTTGCCTCCGAAACGTCGTGATTTTTGTTTTATTTTATTTTACTTTCTACGTGACTTTACCGAAAAAACCTAAGAAGATGATTCCTTGCAGTCACGAAAGCTTCAAATCTAGAATAGTCAAAATACCATTTTACATTATTGTTGTGCTGCAGAGATGTCCTGCCTACATATCATATTCTACAGACTCAAGAAAACATTTTTAGTTTGGTATAAATCCTAACAAAAATCTTAATTTTAATATACAATAGCATCCCAAAAATAATAAATTGGCAACATAAAAATAAATGATCAAATGAAATTTGAAGCCACCAAAAACTACAGTCTTGTATGGGACAAAAACTCAAATGGCTCTATTTTTCTTTTGAAAGTAATTGCAACTGTGACAATTAGTGGTCTACTCTAGGCTACTACCTTACATTTATATATCTATTTGTTTAATTATCTCTATAGGTCTGTGACATAATCCTGGGACACACTAGGGAGCGTTTCTCCTTCACAGACCACCTTGTCTGTGCCACCTTGTTGCAGGGGGACAGGTTTGATGAGTACAAGGATACCTTTCCTGAAGATGCATTGAGCAGCACCATGAAAGCGTACCCGATGCTCAGTGGAAGCAAGCTGAAGACGGAGCTCAGTCTCATCTACAGCAAGGAAGAGTTCAGAGCCTGCCGTGGTGCTGTGGACCTATTCCAGCTGTTTATGGAGAATAATCTCGAAGAAGTCTTTTCCGAAACTGTGACTCTCCTAAAAGTTATTATTACCACACCCATGACCACGGCTGAAGCTGAGAGGTGCTTCTCAACCTTGAAACGAATAAAAACTTTTCTCAGAAACACCATGACCCAGGAGAGGCTGAATGCACTGGCATTGCTGTCCATGGAAAAGAGACTTGTTACGGAGATGACTGACTTTAATCAGAGAGTAGCTGAGAAATTTGCTGGCCAGAAAGAAAGAAGAGCAAAATTTATGTTCAAGTAGAAAACATGCTTTTTGGTACTTTGGTCTGAAATGTATATAAAAGAGAAACATTTATGTTCAAGTAGGAAACATGCTTTTTGGTACTTCTTTTGGTCTGAAATGTAAATAAAGATCATCAAAATTTATATTCAAGTAGTCAAAATGGTTTTTGGTACTGCTTTATATTTATTTGCCCCCCTCAATAAAATAAAAAAAATGCGCCCCCCCAAAAATAAATATCACCAGCCGTCACTGCCTCCGATCACCAGGAAGATGTGGAGCTGAGTGAACCTGCCGATGACCAGTACCACCGGTGTTAAGATCGCCCTCTTTGGAGGTTCATTAAAGATTCTACTCGGCAGTGCGAGGCTCAGGGCATTTTTAGAGTACTGCGTATTGAAGGATTGCCGCTGCTACCACGACTACCGCTGCTGCCGTGCGTTCCTGGACCTCGTGGGAGAAGGGAAGGAACGTCAATGCTCTCACCACGCCTCTCTCACCATGTGAGCCGCGTGTGACCCCCGTGTGCCTCTCAACAGATGGGATCCGGATTGTCGCATGACGCCAGCGCAGGCGCTGGGTCACAGCTGGCTCCGGACCGCGGCCACCAGCACCACCAGCAACGCCACCACCACTGCTACTCCTGGCAGTGTACAGTGTTTTGGAGCTGCTGAGCGACGGTAAGCCACGATCTGCTTGTCAAATGTTCAAGACAGTCCATAGGGAGGTGTGGAGCCCGGGGCAAGTCACAATTAAACCGGAAGTATTACTAATAATACAGGTTTGTTTCGGTTAGATTGCGTAGATATACGTGTGCTGTTAAACCCACCATCACCCAACACAGTCAATTAGTAAGGTGTATCATGTAAACAAAATGTGACAATTAGTTACTAGATCAGCACACCAGTGTGTTGGAAAGTAAACCCATCACATTTACAATTCGAGTACGACATTTTGCCAGGGATTGCAACCAGCCTCATAAGGTGACGGCCAGAATAATGGAGAAATACTCCTGTTTCAGTCTAAAATAGTGATAAATGTGATGTCATCATTTGTGAGCCAATCTGGTACGAAAGCCTACGTGTTAAAAAGACATTACATCGGACACTGTGACATCGAAGCACAGGGCTGCCAGAAGCACGGTGCCCGGGGCGGTTTCCCCAGTACACCGTACCCGGCTCTATATTGATTACTACTACCCTTATTTAGCCAGCATGAGCCTCACTCAGTCTCAAGACTCTTTTTAATTAGAGTCCTGCCAAGTTGTTTGCAGTACAGAACAAATTTGCTTTTGCTACTGCTGCTATGCGATTCCTATTGAGTGATTTGGGGGTTCAATTTCTAACACTGCCGAGGATGTCCATCCAACACTGGTTGTGTGGCGTGTGTGTCAGGGTTCGGTTACGTGGAGGAAAATGCCAAACACCAAGGAATGAAAGTTACATTTTAATGTACAATTTTATTGAGGGACTGTGTTGTCTTGGTGAGGTCTGGGGCTGTTTTTGTTGATGTTTTGCTGCCTTACCCAAGTTTGTATTTAGTGTTGAAAAACTGGCAGGATTTTACATACTTTGTGCTTATATGCTCAATTATTTTGTGACTTGCTTACATTTTTACACGTTGCACTCATTTTGTTATGTTTGTTGTTGTAACTTGCTGACCCTGTGCCTCGACTGCATATCTGTGAAAGAAGAGCTTCATAGCTTATCGGATCCCTCTTCATCCAGTCTAAATAATTTATTCTGATTTTGGAAACCAATGCAGGATAAAACGGGGGGGGGGGGGGGTAGAACACACTCCACATTCCACACGGAGAAAATGGTCCAAGTTTGGGCATCAAACCCAGGTCCCTCTGACTGAGTTCCAGCCCTGCCACCTGCAAACAAACACATGTATAGTTCAAACCCCACGTGTACATTCGGTTATATACGGATGTATTTTTATAATTGGTTTCTGGGTGAGGACAAATAATGAAGCAGCCATATCTTTGCTATGTAGCCTTTCATCCAGTGTGATATCGCAAGACTAATGCCCATTTTGTAACCAGACCCACGATGGGCAAAGGTATGCTGTGTTACTGCAGCATCGTTATTAACCTGGTTAATCTATCTCCGCACGATGGTGGGGGGGGGGAGTGCGATCTCTGCTGTAGCAGGAAGTTGGAACGGTGTCGTGCGCATCTCTTAACAGAGCGGAGCCGGCGCTGCCCCCATCCTCCGCGCTCGCCCAGGCCTCTAAATGGCTGACGGTTGTTGTGGAGGAAGAGGAGACTCTGGTGGAGGAGCTGTTGGTGCAGGAGGAGGAGACCCTGGTGGAGGAGCTGGTGGTGCAGGAGGAGGAGACCCTGGTGGAAGAGCTGGTGGTGCAGGAGGAGGAGACCCTGGTGGAGGAGCTGTTGGTGCAGGAGAAGGAGACCCTGGTGGAGGAGCTGGTGGTGCAGGAGGAGGAGACCCTGGTGGAGGAGCTGTTGGTGCAGGAGAAGGAGACCCTGGTGGAAGAGCTGGTGGTGCAGGAGGAGGAGACCCTGGTGGAGGAGCTGTTGGTGCAGGAGGAGGAGACCCTGGTGGAGGAGCTGTTGGTGCAGGAGGAGGAGACCCTGGTGGAGGAGCTGTTGGTGCAGGAGGAGGAGACCCTGGCGGAAGAGCTGGTGGTGCAGGAAGAAGAGATGAGGGGGGAGACAGAGGAGGTATGGATGAAGGAGCAGGAGGAGGAGATGGTGGTGCAGGTGGAGGAGACATTGGTGGAGAAGATGGTGGAGAAGGAGATGACAAGGAAAGAGGATCAGGTGATGGTGATGCAGGAGGAGAAGAGGAAGCGAGGGAGTCCACACCCGAGACAGCTTTCCTTAGAGCCTAGTCTCATATGGGTTGGACCAGATGACGCCAAAAGGCGCACAACTCAAAGACAATGCACCATCAGAGTGAGAGCTCGGGGCAAGCATCTACACTACACTGTAAAAAACGTGACACATTGTTACTTAAAAAAATTATGGCAACAAAGTGACACGTGATATAATTGAGTAGATTTTAAGCACTACAACTTTGAATAAAAAGTATTGAATAAATTAACTAAAAAATAATAATAAATAAGTACATAGTAATAAAAGCAACAGTTAAAATGTGTTGGATTTAGTAATAGGATTCCAAATAATGAGTTATATAGCCTAAAAAAATTGTGTAAATCCAAATAGATTTCACAAGGAAAAGTTATTTATATTTACTTAATATCTGAGCAATGGTAATTTAGATTTACTAAATATCTGGTGGAATCTGATTAATATTTATTAATGATCTGGGTGAAATTGATTTACTAATTGTCTGGGTGAAATTAATATAAGCTTACTAAATATCTGGATCAAAATGATTTGGATTTACTAAATAAAATACTTATATTGAATGTCTGTTGCCATAACTTTTCTATTTCTAATCCACCCAATATCATGCCTTCGTGGTGCCACAATTCACTTGCATTAAGTCAACCGATCACCATGAAAAAGATAAGAACCATGAAAAGGAACAGCAGGTTAACATTTATTCGTGCAATTTTGTCTCAACATGTTTATCCAACATATTACAAGTACAAAACAAAGACAGAAATCATGTATGTGTACACTAGGGATACAATTCTGGAGGTATTTATAATTTGTGGGCATTACAGGCACAGATTACTTTTTTGGATGTGATTCAAGGTTTATGTCTTGTTAGCACATTTAAATTACGACAATGTTTTAAAAAAAATCTGTAAAAATACTTTCATATTATTTCTTTTTTATATGCGCAAATTGAAATCCTAAGGGCCAATATGTTTTTCAAACAGTTAAAAGAGATGAAAACATCACGTGAATTGACTTGCATTCCCTGTACTTATACTAGTAGCCATAATCCACAATCTGGGTGGACCTATCTTTTTTTAACATGCACAATTACAAGCATGGCTTCCTAACAAGTAAACTAGCACAGCCTACAAATGTGCTATGCATCTTACATCTATTCCTTTCGAACAAACACTTGCAATGGCCTAGGTCAGCGTCACATCAGAAGAAAGCACAATGTTAGAACACCCAAGAAACATTAAACAAAAATAAAGATAGCATTCAATAACAAATCAGTGCATTCTCTGATAGCCTATCAGATGTATAGGCCTATAACTCAGAACCATGACAATCAGACTCAGTTATTAACTCGTTAAGCTCAGTCAAACTGAAGTACTTCTTGGTGAATATCTGAAAATACAATGCTAGTTCCCTTGGGACTATGCCTTCCATAAGGTCATGTAGTACATCTGGTGGGTACCCAGACTCAAAATGAAAGTGATTTAATTTATCAGTCAATGGACACGACCGCTTTACGCCAAAGCAATGAGTAACATTTGGATTTTCTCTCACAGTTTGCACATGCAAACTATGTTCCTTTTTTGTCCGAGATGGAAACACTCCGGTCCGCACTTCGTGTGTCTGGTACTCTGAAGAATGTCCAAGACAAAATCTACAGATGTACGGCCCCGTGAAACTTTCAACTAGTCCACTGATAGAATGTGCAACGAGATTGTCAGCTACAACACAATGTACTGTCCCTTTAATGTTTTTTCCAACACTGGAAATGAAAATCCCTTCCTGTTCTAGAATGACAAGATCCTTCAAGAGTGGTTCCAAAACTGCTCTGTATTCAAACTGTTTGACATCAACAGCTTTGCAAAGTAAAGCTAGGTGTATTGACGTTAATGCAGATTGCAACTTTGTTGGAACATTTGCCAAAACCCAATAAACAGCTATTATTTTGTGCTTTTTTCTCGAAGTTCCTAGTGGGTTACACACCTCAAAGTCGTCAACTTAAAGGATTATAGACAGTCTTGTTTCTTCCCCAGCATAAAATAAATTTTGCTTGAAGGATTTTCCATCAAAAATTGACTTAATATATCCAGTACTATTTGATTTTCTGGATAAAATTATTTCTGCAATGTCTTTATTCTTCAAGACTTCCTACAATGTCTGGAGAATAGGCACATATTGAAAGGTCTTGTTCTTTTCAGTATCAATAATATATTCAATGCTATCAACACACTGGAAATGCACCTTTAAATACTTTCTTCTCTTAAAAGCCGAACCAAGTGGACCACCTGCTCCAAGTGATGTACTAATGGGATGGAAGTTGCACAACTGCTCTGACAATTCAGTTACGATGGCCTGGTCAACAATGCATTTATTCACCTTCAATGTTGAATCTAGTATGTTTCTAACAACTGCAACTGATACTGAAGATGAAATGAACTGAAGGTCTTCAACCAAGGCATTAATGCATTTCACTGAGGCATTATAGATGGTTTCTAGCTTCAGCAGAAGTAAGCCAATTCTTTGAAGAACTAAGTATGATGCACTTTCCTGATCACAATCTAAACTAGTGCCCTCACCATCACTGGCCTCTGGTAAATCAGAATGATCAACAGTCTGATTATGGCGACTCATACACGTCTTTCTTAAAATCACTCAAAGAATAGGATTTGTGTCTTCTGCTTTTGTGTTTTAGAAATGTATTGTATATATTTGTCTGAAAGCTGCATCCTTCAAATACAGAAAAGACAGTTTCGTGGCTCTTCAGATGATTTCCAATATGCTGAAAGCAGTCCTCTATAGAACAACAAGCATTGCAAACTAAACACTTAAAAGCAGAGATGTTTCCTGATCGTAGACTTTCTTCATCTGAATGGTATCTGGACAAATGTGTGCGAATGGCACTCTGCGTTTTAAATGTGCAAGGGCAACTGTCATATAGGCATGGCTGGGATTGCCCACGACCAAATGTTGCATGTTGTCTGTAATGCTTTAGTAGATTTCCCTTTGTGGCAGACAAAGACTTGCAGATCTTACACTTCCATTCCATAAGCAAAAACCTGAGGCAGAAAAAGGTCCATGTATCAGATGCAAGGCCACCAGGTCTCTAATCATATGAGGACAATAGAATCACATTTACAAGATAATTCTTTATTATTTTTAATATTCAAATTTTTATGCTCAAATTTAGCACATCAACTTCTTGTCATCATCTAGCTAGCTAGCAACTACACAACAAGCTAGCCACAACGTAAAGGTTACGCTAATTGACTGGTGGCAAGCTAGCTAACGTTAGCATACTGTACGTACATCAACACCAAGATATAATATACTAGAGGTGTAACTGTAGGTACAGGACTTTTGGTTCGGTACGCGCTGTGATCCGAATGAATATAGTCTAGTTTTATTCTTTGGTTCTTTTCGGTTAAGTCACGTCTAAAAATAAAATAATAAATTAAAATAAAATAACATATTACGACGTTTCGATTGCAACACAAGCAATCATCATCAGGCATAAAAGAAATAGCAACAAAAATCTAACTAGAAAAAACTATAGACAGACATACAAGCAGACAGACATCACAACGGCACACAGAGAGAGGAGCAAGCTGACAACGCGGCACGGGCACGCAAGCCTGAAAATTAGGAGGCAGGCACACGAAAATTAAATAACCTAGTAAAATATCGAAATGTGATGTAATACAACACAGAGAGTCGGTTAACACACAATTAACGCATAGCCTGGTTGATTACGTGTTTCAAAATTTGCTAAGTTAGAATTTTAAGTGTGAGCAACAAAAATCTAACTAGTAAACTATAGACAGACATACAAGCAGACAGACATCACAACGGCACACAGAGAGAGGACACACATCGGCACAAAGAGAGGGGTCGTTTCTGTGACGGTCCCTTAAATATAGAGAGGAGGGGGTGGGGACGGGGAGAGGGAGAGGGCGGAGAGAATCAAGCATATCCAAGACTGCACGCCAACGTACCCTATCGTAAGTAAACTGACAACGCGGCACGGGAGCGCAAGCCTGAAAATTAGGAGACAGGCACAACGAAAATTAAATAACCTAGTAAAATATCGGAATGTGATGTAATACAACACAGAGAGTCGGTTAATTCTAACTTAGCAAATTTTGAAACACGTAATCAACCAGGCTATGCGTTAATTGTGTGTTAACCGACTCTCTGTGTTGTATTACATCACATTTCGATATTTTACTAGGTTATTTAATTTTCGTGTGCCTGCCTCCTAATTTTCAGGCTTGTGTGCCCGTGCCGCGTTGTCAGCTTGCTCCTCTCTCTGTGTGCCGTTGTGATGTCTGTCTGCTTGTATGTCTGTCTATAGTTTTTTCTAGTTAGATTTTTGTTGCTATTTCTTTTATGCCTGATGATGAATGCTTGTGTTGCAATCGAAACGTCGTAATGTTATTTTATTTAAATTTATTATTTTATTTTTAGACGTGACTTAACCGAAAAGAACCAAAGAATAATTCCTGCAGTCACGAAAGCTCCTAAATTAAGATTAGTCTAGTTTTAATCACGCACGTTACTTTTTCGTGTGCGGAACAAAAATTATAGTCTCGTGCTTTTAGTCGAATCAGACTGACTTCCAAAGGCCTAACGTTGTTCTAGTTAATTCTGATATACGTTACAGCCAGTTAAATTGGCATGCTGGTAACATGCAGTAACATAAAACAATGTTCAACTGTTACCACACCTTTGTTAAAAAATTGTTCGCTAAAATAATTAAACATGTCTTACCTTTGGGAGAACGGCGGTCCCTGAAACGTGTCTGTGGAAGAAGATGGTTGATATGCACGTGGCGCGAAAAAATGCCTCGAGTTGGGGTTGAAGTGTAATGTAATTAAATTCAAAAACCTCCCGATTAGTAAAATTAATCAATTTTTTGCATTTTTGACTTTCCTGATAAAATACAATTAAATTCTACTTAGTTATTGATGGCTGATTTTATTAGAACAAAACTGAGTAAAATACAATTAATAACTAATAGAAATGTGTTGAATTCAGCTCAATGTGATTCCAAACTACACAGTCATTATTTTTATGTATAGGCTACTCTTATATATTTACTAAACATTAATTAACCCCAGTCTCGGTTTTTACAGTGTATGGGAACCTCATTTGCCAGTAAAAATATGATAATTGGTTCTTTACCCTTCTATCTGGAAACAAAACTGACACCTTTTTACAAGGAGTCATGTTTGCATAGACCGCAATACCTGCAGTCATAATACAAACAAAAGAACATAACTCTGATGATGTGCACTGTCCTTGAAGTTGATTGGTCCACACCCGAGACAGCTTTCCTTAGAGCCTAGTCTCATATGAGTTGGACCAGATGACGCCAAAAGGCGCGCAACTCAAAGACAATGCACCATCAGAGTATGAGAGCTCGGGGCAAGCTGTCTCAGGTGTGGACCAATCAACTTCAAGGACAGTGCACATTATCAGAGTTATGTTCTTTTGTTTGTATTATGACTGCAGGTATTGCGGTCTATGAAAAACATGACTCCTTGAAAAAAGGTGTCAGTTTTGTTGCCAGATAGAAGGGTAAAGAACCAATTATCATATTTTTACTGGCAAATGAGGTTCCCATAGTGTTGTCACCTTCTCACCAAGCTGCTTGGCGATGGTCTTGTAGCCCATTCCAGCCTTGTGTAGGTCTACAATCTTGTCCCTGACATTCTTGGAGAGCTCTTTGGTCTTGGCCATGGTTGAGAGTTTGGAATCTGATTGATTGCTTCTGTGAACAGGTGTCTTTTATACAGGTAACAAGCTGAGATTAGTTGCACTCCATTTAAGAGTGTGCTCCTAATCTCAGCTCGTTACCTGTATAAAAGACACCTGGGAGCCAGAAATCTTTCTGATTGAGAGGGGGTCAAATACTTATTTCCCTCATTAAATGCAAATCAATTTATAACATTTTTGACATGCGTTTTTCTGGATTTTGTTGTTGTTATTCTGTCTCCCGCTGTTCAAATAAACCTACCATTAAAATTATAGACTGATCATTTCTTTGTCAGTGGGCAAATGTGCAAAATCAGCAGGAAATCCAATACTTTTTCCCTCACTGTAAGGGTTTAGGTTAAGGGTTCAGTGGGTTAGAGGTATGGGGGTTTATGGGTTAGGATTTTAGAGGGTGATGGGTTTAGACCGTTATCGTTTTAAGGGTAAAGGGGTTTTGAGGGTTGGGTTTTAGAGGGTTACAGTTTAGAAGGATATGAGTTTAAAGGGTTCTCGATTTAGATAATTAGGTGCTTAGAGGATTTATGGGGTTTGATTGTTAAAGGGTTAGTGGTTTAGAGGATTAGGAGTTTATAAGGTTATAGGCTTAGAGGTTTGGGGGTTTTAGGGAATAAGCGGTTTAGAGGTTTTGGGTGTTTCAAGAGTTGTGATTTGGGGTTGAGTGTGTTAGAGGTTGAGGGGTTTAGAGGTTTAGGGTTTACGGTGTATTTTGGTTAGGATTTCAAAGGGTGTATTTAGACGGATAGGGTGTTAAGGGTAAAGGGGTTGAGGTTTTTTTTAATTTGATTACAGTTTTGAAGGTTATGGGTTTAGAGGGTTCAGGGTTTAGAGAGTTGGGTGTTTAGAGGTTTAGAGGGTTCATGGGTTTTTATTGCTCGGTGTATTGATTTACAAGATTAGTAGTTTTAGAAGGTTATGGGTTTAGAGGTTTTGATATTTAGGGAATTAGGGGTTTATAAGGTGAGGAGTTTAGTGGGTTACAGTTTCAGGTTTAGGGGTTTAGACGGTTTGGGGTTTATAAGGTTAAGGGTTTAGGCAGTTAAGAGTGTTGGGGGTTTATGGGTTGCGGTTTTATAGGGTGAGGTGTTTAGACGGTTGGGGTCTTAAGGGGAAAGTCCTTCAGAGGATTTGGTGTTTAGAGGGTTAGAGTTTAGATCGTTTTGAGTTTAGAGGGTTTAGAGAGTTACGTGTTTAGAGGTTTATGGGTTTTAGAGGGTTAGGGGTTTAGAGAGTTACATGTTTAGAGGTTTATGTGTTTAGATTGTTGGATGTTGAATGGTTTAGATGGGTAGGAGTTGAGGAGGTTATAAGGGTGTGTGTTTAGGGGCTTAGAGGTATCAGGGTTTCACGGGTTAGGGATTTACAGTGTTAGGGATTTAGTGGTTTGAGAGTTGAGGGTTTAACACGTAGACTTTCACAACTAATATTGTCCATAATAAAGTTTTTTTTTTGGTTAGTCTCCAACACTAAATGGCACTTTTTGTTGATGTGACAAAGTTTACTAATTGGCTGTTTCGGGTGGTGGTTGGTTTAACAGCACATTTATATTTACATAATCTAACAAAAAAAACCTTTATGGGTTTAGAGGGTTACGGGTTTAGTGGATTATGTGTTTAGAGGGTTAGCATTTTAGGGGCATAGGTGCTTTAAGGGTTAGGCGTCTAGAGGGTTCGTTCTTTAGAGGGTTTGGGTTTAAATGTGTTGGGATTATGTTATGGATTTCGGGTTTTAGAACGTTAGGGTTTTGAGGGTTAGGGTTTTAGAGGTTGAGCATTTAGGAGGTTATGAGTTCAGAGGGTTAGGGGTCTAGAGGGTTAGTTCTTTAGAGGGTTGTGGTTTAGATTGGTTGGTATTTAGAATGTTAGGGATTTAGAAGGTTACGGTTTCAAGGTTTAGAGGGTTAGGGATTCAGAGGGTTTAGAGGTTTTGGTTTTTAATGGCTTAGACTGTTAAAAGGTTTAGAGAGTGAGGGTTTTGGTGGGTTAGGGTTTTAAGGGTAAAGGGGTAGAGGGTTAGGGGTATAGGAATTTAGAGGGTTAGGGGTTGAGATGGTTAGGGTTTTGGTGGTTTAGAGGTTAAGCTTTTAGAGGGCGAGGGGTTTAAAGATTAGGGTTATAAGGGTAAAGGGGTTGAGAGGGTTAGCGGTTTAGATGGTTATGGATTTAGATAGTTAGGGGTTTAGAGGTTTTTATTTGTTCGAGGTTTAGTGGTTAAGGTCTCTGTGAGTCCAACATGTTTGTATGAGTCTATGATAAGATAAAAAGAGTTGTTTCATTTGTATATTTCGAAACAATTTGTTTACCTTTCCTGTGATGTTTTTGTATTGTATTTTTGTTGTTATTTTCTGACCCACCCGATTGGACGTCTGTGAAAACAGATCGTTATAGCTCATCAGATTCATCCAGTATAAATAAATATTCTAATTCTAATTCTATTGACATCTGTGCGAATCTATGGATTTCTGTGTGAGTTTTTGGGCCTTTGAGTGTATGGATCTCTGTGTGAGGCTATGGGTCTCTGTGCATGTTTATCGGTCTCTGTGAGTATGGGGTCGCTGTGTGAGTCTGAGTGTCTGTAGTAATGTGCGAGTCTCTGTTGGAGTCTATGGGTTTCTGGGTATGGTTGTTTGTGCGAGTCTTACATGCACAAATTTAACTTAAAATGGCCATTGAGGGTTGCGGAATCCAAGTTGAATATTAAGTTCCCTGCAGTGCAAGCCAGCTCTCTAGTCGTGTCATCAAACAGCCCCTTTAATTCTTTATAATAATAAAATAGACTTACTCCAGGAAATCCACACTGAGTCACAGTCGGGTCCTGAATTGTTTCTTTTTAAGTTTTCGACGAATGAATGATGAGTTCTTACACAAGTGGAGGAAACCGGAGCACCTGGAGAAAACCCACGCATACGAGGGGCAGCATTTTAAACCGTACAGGCAAAGATGGCGATTATCCCACTTTCTGTACTGCCTTCTCCTGGCCAGCCAGCCAGCCAGGAGAAGGCACCTCGATGCCCACGGGAAGGGGGTTTCACAACATTCACTGTGTGATCCACTCACCCTTGCTGCCTTCCAATGCTGGATTACAGGCTTGCAACACCACCGCCTGGCGAATAATAGTAATAATTACGTTTTATAGCGCGCACAAGAACGACTCAGAGGCATGAGGAACCACAGCCGTGCAGGAAGGAAGCCACGTGGTGAGCCAGCTCGAACAATTGTCCAAGCTCTGCGGTCCTCTATGGAGGCATTATGCACTAATTAATGAAGAGTGTTTATACCAGTGGGGGAAACCGGAGTACCCAGAGAAAACCCATGCGTGTGAGGGTGAAACACTCTATCCCTGTACAGGTGAAGATGGCGATTAGTCCACTTGCTCTACTGCCTTCTCCTGGCGAGTCAGGTTATGGCACCTCGACGCCCACGGGAAGGTGATTTGCCAACATCATTGTGCGGTGATTCACCAACCCTCGCTACCTTCCACAGTGCTGGATTAGAGATGTGCGCTACCAACACCAGGCGAATGATAACAAACAGGACCCTGCGGGGTGGGCTGGTAGGAATAATACTAATACCGGTACAGGGATATCGACCGCACGCACACGCGCACACACGCGCATAAACGTACACACGCACACACACACGCACACACACCGCACGCACACACACATACATGAACGCACGCACACGCACACGTAATGAAGTTGTGTTGCTACGCTTCCAGTTCGCCGTGAATAACGATCCGAAGCCCAATAGCGCCCATTCATCACGCCGCTCGAGTGGGCCGGACACGCACACACGCACGCACACACACGCACACAGTCACACATATACACACACGCACGCACACACAGACACGCACACACACGCACACACACGCGCATACACACGCACACACACGCACACACACACACACACGCGCGGGGGGAGCGGGCGGCCATCTTGTCGGACGGACGGACGGACAAACGGACGCGGACGGACGGACAAACGGACGCGGACGGACGGACGGACGGACGGACGGACAAACGGACGCGGACGGACGGACGGGCGGACAAACGGACGCGGACGGACGGACGGACGGACAAACGGACGCGGACGGACGGACGGGCGGACAAACGGTCGGACGATATAATCTATTGGTGGTCTGGTCCACTTCGTTCCTACCAGTATAATAATAACTTTCTACTTCTAACTTGATAACAATAGACGAAAAATAACAATAGACAAATGAAACGACAGGCGAATGAGAACAGTAATTATTATTTCCACTTAGAACTTGATAACAATAATTATTTATACTTTTAACGAAATAACAATTATTTACACTTATAACGTGATTACAACAATAATAACTATTTCTACTTTTAACTTGATAACAGGCGAATGATGACAAGCAAATGATAAAAACAGGCACCACATCTACGCCTCTACATAAGGAACGAAACAGGTGAATGTCTCCACAAATCTAGCTGTTTCCTGATGAAGCTAGTTGTAATTACTGGCGAAACGTTGTACTCAGATTGTAAATGTTGTGGCTTGACTCTCCAACACACCGTGAGCTGTACTAGTTACAAATTGGCATGTTCTGACAACCCTTACTAGTTGGCTGTGTCGGGGGGTGGTGGGTTTTAACGACACATGTATATATATATGCGATCTAACCCAAAAAATAAACCTCTATTATGGATGATATTGGTCGCGAAAGTCTACGTGTTAAACAAACCCGAAGGAATCATAGAAAAATCGACGTGACCACGGGAGAAGATGCAAACTCCAAAAATACAGGCATCAGGGTTGGGGTCAAAAATACGAATTCCAATATACCAGTTTAACACGTCGTCTTTAGCGAGGGGGTTTGCATCTCGCCACTGTGGTGCCTCATTATCTGACTCACCCACCTACTAAACTACTAAAGCCACCCACATACTCACTCACCCACTCACAAACCCACTCACCCTGCCACCCACTCAACCGCTAACTCACTCGCTCAAGCACACACTCAGCCACTCACTCTAGACTCCACTCACCCACCCGCTCATCCAGCCACTTACCGACTCACCCACCCAACCACCCACGCACTCAATCACCCACCTACCCACTCACCCACTCAATAAACGAAAACTTAACTATTTTTCATTGTACCAGCTAAGACCCACAGAGCTATATAGATCTTTTCAAAAGCGACCTTGTTACAAATGACAGGTAAACAAAGCGGCTTATCACATATACATTTATTGCAGCCAAATCTTCTGAATGCAAGTTGCAAGTTTATTCTCAATGCAGAGGTAAAGCCCCGAGGACCCGGAGTAAAATCCACGTGGCCATGGGGAGAGAACAAGCACACTCCAAATATACAGATGACAGGGTCGGGATCTAATCACGACCACCTGTATACTAGGCGAGGTAGTCAACATCCCACCACCGTGGCGCCCTACTCTGACTCACCTACCTACTCATTACCTACTAACTTACCCATTCAACCTCTCACATTAACTCACTCACCCACTTAACCAACCACCCACCCATTCATCGATTCACTCACACAACTTACCCAAATACCCACTCAATCTCTAACCCTTCCCACTCACTCACCGACTCACCCACCCGTTAATTTGCACCCCCATCTTCTCAACCACTCACCCAGCCACCCAGTCAAGCACCCACCCAGTAACACTCACCCACCCAATAACCCACTAACCCATTCAGCACTCACTCACCGAGCTAATCAATCTCTAACCCATCAACTCGCTCTGCCACTGACTCTTTCAACCACAACTCACCCACGCACCCGCCCACTCACTCACCCAATCATTAACCCACTTGCTCAATATCTAACCCACCCAATACCCACCTAACCTCCTCCCCACACAATCACTCACCCACCCACCCACCCACTCACACACTCACTCACTCATCCATCCACTCGCATACTCACCTAGCCACTTACCTACTCACCCAGTCACATACACATCCACTTACCATGCCACCCACTCCATTTTTAACCCACACACACACACACCCAACCACTCCGCCAGCTACTCAGCTACTCACCCACTAACCACGTCATTATTCACCCACCCACCCATCACTCAAACACCCAATAATTCAACCACCCAATAATTCAAGCACCCATTAACTCAACCATCCACTACTACCCACGAGCCTCTCACAAGTACCCACCCACATACTCACCAACACACTACACTGAATCTAAATTGTGTTTATTTTACCAGGTAAGGCAGACAGAGCTATATAAAATATTTTTCAGAAGTGACCTGGTTACAAATGATCGGTCAACAAAGTGGCTTATCACGTAATCATTTATTGCAACCAAATAAAAAAATGCTTGATGACTTTAAATGTAGAGGGAAATATACAGGCATCACGGTTGGGATAAAACCCACAACCTTCTGCATACCAGGCGAGGTAGTTAACATCTCACCACTGTGGTGCCCCACTGTCTGACTCCCCCACCCACTAACCCACACACTCACCCACTCACCCACTCAAACACCCACACACTCACCCACTCAAACACCCAAACACTCACCCACTCAAACACCCACACACTCACCCACTCACTCGCCCACTCAAACACCCACACACTCGCCCACTCAATCACCCACCCACTCACTCAACTACCGAGCCACTCACACACTCACCCACTCATCATGCCACCAAATCAATCACTAACCCACACTCATACACCCATTCACTCTCTCACTCAGCCACTCACTTCCGACCCATCAATCCATCCACTCACTAATATACCCACCTACACACTCACCCACACATCCACACACTAAACTAATATTTTTTTTGTTACCAGGTAAAGCCCTCAGTTATATAGATCTTTTTTGGAAGCCACCTCAGCACAAATGACAGCTAAATGAAGTGGCTGTTCACGAATAAAGTTACAGCAACCAGATTCTATAAATGCATTTTCAAATGTGGAGGGACAACCCAGAGAACCCGGAGAAAATTCCACGCGACCACGGGGAGAATATGCAAACTCCATATATACAGACGGAAGGGCTGGGATAAAATACACAACCTCCTGTATACTAGGCGAGGTCGTGAACATCTCACCACCTTGGCGCCTCACTCTCTGACTCACATGCTAACTTACCCACTCAACCTCCCACATCAACTTACCCAACCAGCAGTCACTCACCCATTCACTCACCCACCCACTCACTTACCCCACCCAGTCAACAACTCACCCACTTAATTAACCACTTGCTCACTCACCCTAAGACCCCTCACCAAGCTACACACTCACCCACCAACACACCCATTCACTGACTAACTCACCCACCCACAAACTCACGAACAAAACAACATACCCACTCAACCCATCGCTCACCCAACCCCTCACTCACCCACTTACTCAATCACCCACCCACGCACTCACCGACCCAACTCACTTCACCCACCCAACACTCACTTACTGAGCCACTCAATCTCTAACCCACCCACTCACCAAGCCACCCACTCAATCTCTAGCCCACACTCACTCACCCAGCCACTGACCTACTACCCATCAAACGTCGCACTCACTCATCCACTCTCCCACTCGGCCACTCATCTGCACACTAAATGAAAATTACGCTTTTTTTATTTTACCAGGTAAGGCCCTCGGCTATATAGATATTTTTCAGAAACCACCTGACCACAAACAACAGCTCAATTAAGTGGCTTTTCACGTATAAAGTTATAGCAACCAAATTCTATAATTGCATGTTTTAAAATGTGGAGGGAGAACCCGGAGCACCTGGAGAAAATTCCACGTGAACATGGGGAGAACATGCAAATATACAGGTGTCAGGGTCGGGATCGACCTCACGACCTCCTGTAAAAAAGGCGAGGTAGTTAACAGCTCGCCACCACGGCACTCCACCCACTCACCCATTCAAACACCCACCAACCCACTCACAAACCCACTCACCCTGCCACCCACTCAATCTTTAATCCACTCACTCAACAATTTACTCACCCACCCACTAACCTATTCACTCAACTCCTCACTCACCACTTCCCCACACAATCACGCACTGACCTACCCACTAACTCACTCAGTCAGTCAGTCACTAACTCACCCACCCACTCAACCATCCACCCACTCATGCTACCATCCACTCAATTATTTATCCAGGCACTCACCTACTCACCCATTAAGCCACTCACCCACACAACCACCTAGTTAACCACCCACTCAATCTCTAACCCACCAAATTTACTCATCCACTCACCAATCCACCTCTCAGCCACTCCCTCACCCACTCACTCACTTCAAACTATTCACTCACCCACCCACCCACTTATTCACACAATCACCCACCACCCACTCAATCTCTAACACACTCACGCACCTACTCCCTCAACCACTGACCGCCCCACTCACCAACCGACTCACCCATTGACTCACCCACCAACTCACTCACAGACCCACCCAGCTAATCACCCACTCTATATGAAGTCCTCACCTCTTCCAGTATTGTGAGATATTCTTCCTCCCAGCGGTATCTTCACGACAACGCCCTGGGGGGTGGGCAAGCCTCTCAACGAGTCGGGCGAGCGGGGCAACAGCCTGGTCATGTTGGGTTCATAGCGCAGTGTGGCACACGCATACACACAAGCAGACCACACACATATGAACACAATAACAACAGTGGGAGTCACTCACGCGATAGGGATGGGCCGCATGGTCCACTCCAGCTCGATGTACGGCTTGCCCGGATACAATGTTAACTACCTCGTCTGGTATACAGGAGGTTGTCGATTAGATCCCAACCCTGACACCTGTATATTTGGAGTTTGCATGTTCTCTCCGTGGTCAAGTGGATATTTATTCTGGTCCGCTGGATTTTCCCTACACATTAGAAACAGGCGTTTAGAGTAGTTGGCTGCTATAAATTTCCACATAAGGCACGTTGTTGACCTATCACTTGTGGCCAGGTCACTTCTAAAAAAAGAGTTATGTTACTCAGTGAGAAGGTTGAGACACAGG